>NC_133207.1:31044178-31094178 GCF_958299795.1 Porites lutea
CTAGCTGCAAGGCTTTATAAAAGGGCATCTTTTTAGTACGTTACAAGTTAAAAGACCTTAGCCCCAGAAAGACGGATTGTGTGATTTGTTCTCGACAGAACAGCAGAGCTTACTTGCAGGCTAGAAAGAACTGGGCTTTAAGACTTAAAAGAGTCAAAAGATATGAAAGATTGGAGTCGGCCGCTTACGGAAACGATTTGGTAGCGGAAAGCTAAAAGGGGGATTTGCCAAGGCGGCCCTAAGTAGAACTGTCTGCTTATGTGATTGTACTTAGGGAGAGCTTTGACTGCATAATAACCCAGCGAAAAGAATCCTATCTCTCAATGCTTCGAATCTGTCAACATTAAGACAATCAGAGCATGACACCAGAAACATCGTCCCAGGAAAAGTTCAACATGACCATGGTTCTGACCTGAAACTTTGAACTTTTTCCTTTGCGGCTTTTTTCAGCTGCCCGCTATTATCATTCGCCAAAACTTTTCTCGTCACTTCTGGTTTTAACATCTTCTGTCTCCGTCTCCTACGTTGTTCTTGTTTAATCTCATCCTGTTCACTGGCTCTCCGCTGTTCAAGGCTCTTACGAACCGTGTTCTCGCGCAGACGCGTAGACTCCGTGGTGCTGAAAGAGAACAATAGTAACTGTTACTTTTACACAGCCCGCGAGCGGAGGGAGTCGCGAGAAGTCACGCGAGAGCTGCACGCGTTCTCTCGCAGCACGCTCCGCTCGCCAGAAATGGGAGGAGATGTTAGGGAAAAAATGAAGACTTCCATCGGGATGAAAGACCCGGCTCACACCCCTTTCACCCATAGAGGCAGGCACGTGACACCGCTGTAGGTAATGCGAGTGCTCCTCTGGTTAGAGGCGATGAGAGAGAAGAAATAAATGTTTCTAATTCAAAGTTTGCGTGTTGAACACAGTAGAAACATTTAGATTTGAGGACAAAAACGACTACGAGTAAGAGATTTGATTTAAAGCTTTTTCGCGTATTCTCAAAAATTAGATTTCCCGGAAAGCTTCACTGTCCTTTTTTTCCCCTTCCTTTGCTTAAAGCCCTCTCCCCATCGCAAAATGATATTTGATAACTCATTTTCGCCACTACGACATTAGGGACCTTACGAAACTACGACGGCGACAGCAACAGGATCTTAAAAAAAGCAGTGGGTGTAATAAGCAAAACAACAACTCTGCACGTGCATCACGCTTTTTTGTAATTTCTTTGCCGTCCCTGCATAACTAGGACGTGAATTGACCAAATTTCAAGTTCACCTGGGAACGGAAACGGCAAGGCGATAAATTCTACTATGCCTGTGAGAACTGGGGCGTGGTCCCTTCTCTTCAGCTCCAACCCAATTCCCTTCTGTTCAGTAACTGAGCCCCTTAGAATAATCGAGAAAAAAAGTGGAAGGATGCCAAGTCTATTTTTCAGCGACGTTTTTATGGACGTCGCCGTTGTCGCATACTAAGGTCCCTATTCTCGCTAAAACTCGTCTTAGAATGACGCCGGCTGTCACGTTTTCCCGCCAAAATGACGCTGATTCACGCACGCGCGCGCAATGCCCGGTATTAAGAAAATCTCGTCCTCATAGTATAGTCGTCCTTGTCTTAGAATCTAAAGGTCTCTAATTTTACGCGAGGCCAAACTAAGAAGCATCTGCTTCAACTCAATTTAGCCAGACTTGCTCCAAATCGACCTCTCATTAGTTCCGCCAAATCGATACTCGCAACTCTTTCGATCTTCAATTCTCATCGATTTCCGATATCAATCGATTAATCACTATCGATTAAGATCGATTACAATCGATTTTATCTAGTTTTGAATTTCATCGATTGGGCACGCCGGGAAGAAAGTGGCCCTTGTGGAGAGCTGACCGTTGTAGGGAGTTTAAACAAGAGTCAATGTATGGACTGTCCGCCAAAAAAGTAGCAGTTGTGGAAAGGTGGTCGTTATTGGAGGTTTGACTGTAAGAAGATATTTTAAATTCGCGTCAAATCGTTCTAAAAATAACCGGGTCGGTAAAAGCGTCGTGACACGAGTACATGGAAGTTGCTCTCTCCGGGTAATGGGCTCCTGGTTAAACAATAAGGTCAGCAAAGATTCGCCTATATACCTACCCAAATGGAAGCGTATCATGAGGAGTATGAGGCCTGGCACTCGAAGGTCGTTCCCGGCTGACCGATCGATCCCTGGACGATCGACCAATGATGGGTATCTCCTGAGACCGCGAGCACCTGGATTTCCGAGCAGTGGACACACGCGCCGTTCTTAGGTTGAATGGTTCGGACACAGTAGGTTCCCGTTCTCTTTTCTTGTCCCTCATCTCCTTTTCAAACTGTCTGTGCAGATCGTCAAAATCCGGTATATCAGGATTTATCTGGGGTCTAAACTTGTGTTCTTTTGTTATGAAGGCGTTCTTGGTGCCCTCTTTATTCAACTTGCTGCGAAAATGACCCAAAGTGTATTCTTCACCCCGTGCTTCCATATTAGGAGGCAAGCGGGACACGGCAAGCATTTCTTGCGCGCGCATTCGCATTTTAATCGTTCTGTATTCTTCCTTCTCAGCCACCTTGTCAGCCAAAGTCAAATCGAACAAGTGATCAGGAAAAGGATTCGCTTTAAACTTCTTCTTTTCTTCCATTTTGTTCTCTAGATCAGCTATATTACTAAGGGATTTTGTTCGCCGCAGCTGTTTCTTTTCTTCTTCGCGTTTCACGAACTTAAATGGTTTTTCAGTAGATTTTAGAATCGCTTTGCTGAGCTCCCTAACTTGGTATCTCCTCAATTCATTTTGACGAGTTATTTCATCGTAAAGAGGCAAAAAAGTTGTAGCAGGAACAGGTTGGGCGCGGAATTTTTTATGCAGCTCTGCTTCCTCTTTTTCTTGTTTCTTTTTCAAATCCTCCTGAAGAATCGTCTGCGATCTTGTGATTTTTGCTTTCTTCTTAGCTTCTCTCACCGTCATACCAAATGGCTTAGGAATTGTTATCTGCGGAGTCCATTCTTTTTTCTTTTGTATTCTTTCGCGGGGAGGGCTCGATTCTGGCGGATAATCATAAACGGAGAACCCTTCCCACATGTCTTCAACAACATCCAATGCGGACGACCTCCGCGGATACATTTCCTGGTATAAACGTGTCCCATCTTCTGATCGTTCACTCGTTGAATTTATCGTTTCATCGTCCCAGGCTTCAGGATCACTGTAGGATCTTCTCCGCGGGGTTGACAGCTCCTCTAGAGAAGAGTCACCTGCAGAAGGGTACATGAAGTAAAAAGTTAGTATTCGCACCTATACCACCCCCTCCCTATATTGCTGTCTTTCTCGGGAAGGAGGAAAACAAAATTTCCTGATCGTATTACCCTGTGAAGCCACAGTGAAAACTGCATGAGATATGTTAAGACATGGGGGGCAAAGGGCAAAGAGATCATAATTATGAGAGGGGAATTGAAACTCTGTGGAAAAATCTGCATCCAGTGTGGGTCTGTCCAGTATTCTATGGGCCTGATTAATTTTGGCAATGAGCTCATCTACTTTTGCGATACTTGCAGCGATGGTTTATTGAATTTACTGACCAAAATTCGTTGTTTTTCCTGCAATCGGCAACAATTTAATTAGTCTAGACACCTTGCCCTAAAGGGCCACTTTAAAATTTTGCCAATTTAAAAAACAGAATATAAGGCTTTCCCACCCCAACCCCTCAGTGTAATATTGTGCTGCTGTTCAAGCTACCCAAAGAAAATGACAAACACCACAACTTTAACTGGAGGGGAGAAGCAGGGCTCGAAATAATTTTCGGATAGTCTCCGGTCACGATGACCGGCCAAATTCATTTTTGCTCGGTCACGTATCGTTTCTGGCCGGTCAAAAGTATATGATGAATTAGTCTTTTAGGGGCCCACAAACCCAAAATGTTACGAATTTATTTCCCAAGAGTCGTTGCTAAGAGCTTATAGCACTTTAAAGTGCTTTACAATAAAAGTAAAATACAACGGCGAAATGAACATGTTCCTTGATAATCACAACAAGTTTTTACTTGAATGTTTTTCATAAAAATGTTATCTACAACCCAATAATAGCTGGCAAACATTAGAGTGTTTGTATATTGTTATCAGGTTCACGGTTGTACAACCTTTCATGTTTACATTACGCACGCGGCCGATTAACACATCGATAAACTTGCGAAGAGTGAAATAATTATTGTAACGTTGCTATGAATTATAGTCCCTTTGCAGTACACTGCTTTTGATAATATTTATTCCGCTTAAGGAATTAATTTATACGCAGGGACAAATGTACAACTTGAAAATTACTAATAAAAGTGGAAATATTTGGTAATTTTGTGACCGGAAATGGGCGAATCCCGATGTCTGTTTCAATGCGAATTGTAAACAACGGCTCTTGTTGCATGTCACCAGGATTTCATATCAAAGTTCCGCAATACACAGCGACTCGATAAATAACAACTGAAACAACTGAACAGCAGGAACCTTAAATTTATTTCATTTTCAATACGATTGAATTTTGACCGGTCAACGTGACCGGCAAGACGAAAGTTTGACCGGTCAAATCCACAATCAGTCCGGACATTGTCCGTTGACCGGCCGTTATTTCGAGCCCTGAGAAGGGAAGGGTGTGTATTGTTTTGTTCTCCGAAGTTACCCCATGTGAGGACAATGTCTCAACAATTTTATTGTAGAATAAAGCCCCTACAATCATTATTAGGGTTCCTCAGAGAGTTTTTAAGGCATGAGCGTGGGGCTTGACTCCCAAGCCCCACCTCAGATCCCCAATAACACCACTGTACAGGCTAGTTTCCCACAAGTAAATCAACATAGTAAATCAACATAGGAGTCATTATGAAGCTAGGCCCATAACAGGTGAAAAAGCAAAGACAAGCAAGATGAGTGATGCAACGATTTCCATTTCGTTTCTGAGAGTATCAATGGGGTGGCAGCTTTGATGGTTGACTGTTTCTTTCTTTTTCCAATTTTGATGGTGGACACCCTTTTATGAAATTTTGAACATCTTCAGATATAAGCAAGTTGCAAGGTTTTGTAATGTTTAGATAGAGAGCATAGAATCAATACTGGGGCAATTTATAAAGGGAAAAATGAGATGATAAGATGCAAACTCCTCATGTCCACTGATCATGATGTAAGATATGTCTTATTTTTTGTTGTATAAATGGCCCTAATAATAATAATTTTTACCTTCATTTTCCTTGTCCTCTATTTTCCTTTGATCTTTTACTGACATGTCCTTGACTAGATCTTTTGGCATGACTGGGATTTCGATGTGTTCTTCTCTCTTATCTTTATCCCTCTCTTCAAAGGGATTATAATCATGTAAAGGAAAATGCTGTGGGATTCTTCTTTCGTCAAAGTCGCCGAGACCTATTTTAGTCCTTGAATCCAATTCAAATCCAGCAAGGTGTCTGTCTTTTTCGGTATAATAAAGTTTTTCAACCGCTTTTAGAGTTTTCTTGTGTTCATTTTTCAAAGCCAACAAATGCTGGTAAAAGTGTTCTTCGTCAACATCGTCTAGCTCCCGCAGAGACTCCGACAACGACTCCCTAACTGACAGTTTGGGCTTATGACCTTTGTGGTGTCTTTTGTGACTACGCGAAGATGGAGGCCTGTTAGCACCATTTACTTCCAAACCATAGTTTGCTGGTTGTTCAGCTTCTAAACTAGTTCTTGTTCTTTCATTCGTCGTGGCAGGTAGCTCTGTTCTGGGATGTCTTGGCGCTTTATAACAGAGATTTCTCATAACGGCCCCTCCATGACCAGACGCCATATTGAACTGAGCTCATAACAACCGCTGCGTTTTGTCTTGACAACCAAGACAAATGACTTTCTTCCCCTGGTAGGGTTGCAAGAATCTTATGACCTGACCCACACTAATTAAGTTATGGAGGCTCAAGAAAGCTTTAAGGTAGAATTATAGAAGAAGAATATTTTCTGTGTAAACTGCTGTTTTCTATTTATAACAATTCTCCATAAATTTGTGATATTGTAGAATATAAGATCTTTTTGTCCCCCTCCTCTCTACGAAAAATAGTTTGGAGCACGAAAGCCTCGTTTCATTGTTGTCGTTCCCATTCCCTTTGGTAATAGCCACGGTCTCTAGAATTCAAAATGTCGGAGGCGGCGTTGTACGTGTTTAGTCTCATCGATGGAGCTTGCTTATTATTTCTCACTGTATATTTTGTATCCTTCCATCAACTTATTAACTTTAATAACTTAGCCACTTTTTTATCTTTCATTCGCTTAAAAGTGGAGATGCGCCGTAAATTTAGCCTAACACTTTGCGTCTAAAGCAAAAAAAAGTATAAGAAATGAGCCAAGTCGTTTAGTTTACATGATATTGTATCATCTTCGACCTAAACAAACACTTCCACACTGCATAATTGTTACAAAGAAATTGTCATGAATATGATTGCTGTCAATATTTTTCACGTAATTATTTATTTCATACACATTTACGAGTGAATTTTTCGTAGCGAAAAAAAAATTATATATATGAGCTTTATTTGTCTTGTGGAAATTCCTTGACATGCAGTTTGTGTAAAATAATCAGATCATTAATTTATCGGACTTAGAGTGCGACTACATCAATGCAACTACATGCTGTCGAAGACTTAACGTGGTAGGTGTTTAACAAGAGTTATTGAACCTGGTCTTTTTCTAAAAATCATACAGTCTATGTGACATCTTCTAACCACACCCAGTTAAGATACAAGTCTTAATTTAAGTGCCAGAGACAAAAATATTTATAGATTGCTATTTTCCAGGGTATACCGTTTAATCCAGTAAATAATTACACCATTTATTACAGGTGAAATCCCTGAAATATCTTTAAATTCCTACTTTTTGTGCTCTGTCAATCAACAGGGATTGCATTTACCAACACAGCAATAAATTCTGTGTAGCCAATCCAATACAAGATCACTCCACCTCCTTTGGTTGAGCTACAGTAAAGTGGGAAACAAAAACCTGCAACTTGTTTTGAATTATTGCTGTGAAATGAGTTGAAGGCCGATGTTGTGCATTTAACCACCCACATTCAAACCTGTCTTCAAAAAATCAGTTTGCTGCAAGGTGCGTGAATACTGCCCTCTGAGTGGATAAAATTATCCTGTAGTCATGCCTTACTTGGGTGTTACGTCAATTGATGCAGCAGCATGTACAGAACTAACTCTCTACATTCTGCAACAAATTCTAAGAACCTACATCAACCTCATTTGTTGCAAGATGATTCCTGGCCAGAAGGGTGTCCAGCCATCCTATGGATGCCCTTTTTTGGAAGGAATACAAGGAAATTCACTTAATCTCTTATAATTTACTGGGAAACATGTCTTCTGGAAGGCCAGTTTTCAATGTCTGGCTAAAAGCCTGTTCCTGGGGGGTAAAATGTACCACATTGCTATTCAACTTATTTAGCAGCAACATTGCTAAATGGTTTCCCTCTTTTCACCCTACCCTTAAATTCACTTTACAGAGTCCAGTGATTGCGTGTGATGCACTTGGAACACTGTTCTTAATTTGTAAACATTGTGCTTGAAAAGTATGGTACAGACAATAGTGAAGTTAGCATCTTTTGCATTCAGTTTTTTTCTGGGTCCTTGATGACATTGTTTTTATTTTCAGTGGATTCTACCAGAAATGGTTGCTCATGGAGTTATAACTGTCCTTCTCCTCGTCCATTTCCAGTGGATATTTTTCTTAATCAATGCTCCTTTATCAGGGTGGCTTATTTATAGGTGGGTCTAATTTCATGATGTTACATTAGAAATTTGCTTTGCCAAAGATGCAATAGTAATTTGCTCTGCACTGTTTTTTGTTAACAAATGCAAATCAGATTTTTTTTCTGAGTTTTATTTATTGCCCAGAGGGTACTTATGTGAATGCGTGATGCAGTTAATTTGTGTGTTTATTTAACATAATGTGACTTCCAGATGCAGTTGTTATGTCAGCCCACAAATTACCCGCTCATCACTAGAGTTCTTAGTAGATCATTGGTTAGAGCATCCCACTTGTGTCTGGAGGGTCATGGGTTCAATTCTGAGTCCATCTCTCCACACATATCTTTCTATCTATAATTTAAATGAAGTTAGGTGATCCAAAATTGATTTATTTGCCAGCACCAACAATAACATTATTGGAAATCACATCATTCCTTGAACAACCCCCTTTTGCCTCTACTTTGTGCCAAATATAAAGCAAGTGTGTTTTTGAGGCAGAGAATAAAACTTTATAGCTTGAGGAGGCAGGGCTGGGGGAGTGGTGTAGGCGTCTTGTGAATCCGTGTTCACTGCTGCACAAAAACCAACTACAATCAGTGACAGGCTTATTTTAGACACTTTGTCCTCAATATTATTTTCTCTCACTTACTGACACTCAAACTACATGTAACTTCAAAAAGGAAAATGCCATCTTCCTTCCCCCACTTTCTCACTTCCACACTCTTGCTAAAAATTATTGTTATCCCACTGTTCAAGTTACTTGACTGTAGGAAACCAAAAAACAAGCCACACTATTTGGTTAAGAGGTCCGAGCTGATATCTATCAAAGAAATACATATCTATTAATTAAATTCTTCTTTGTGTATTTTGTTAGATTTGTTAATAAACCAGCTGGAAATGTTGGGTTGTATGACCCAGCAGAGATTCACAACAGGCATGAATTAAAGGGGTTTCTCAAAGAAGCTATGATCAAACTTGGATTTCATCTTGTATTCTTTTTCCTTTATCTTTACAGGTAAGGGTGTTATTTTCTCCTTTTTTTGAGATGTATATGGGCTGGGGTGAAGGGTTGCCTAACGTTTTGTTCAAGGTTTGGATTTGAGTGTTGTAAGAATCAAGAGGCCATCAAGCCCATGACTGTAAATCCAATGAAAAAATATGAGGTTTCATAATGGTTATGTTGTAGTTATTTTTTTACCTCAGGTTAGTTGTGTTTTTCTTTTGTTTTTGGGTATGGTGATGCAGAGATGTCGCTAAGAGCCGGCTGCCGGCTAATTTCACTGACTGAAAAAGAGCTTATCACTAGTTCAAATTGCTCTGGAAAACAAAGACAAGGGGTAATTTTGATTATGATGCAGTTGGGTAAAAAAGCCGACCATGCTACCAAAACCCTTCAAAGACATCTTAAAAACCAATGTAAAACAAGTAGTAAATATTCTTGTACATAGATCACTTTCTTATTACTCTATTCAAGCATATTTTTTGGGCATGGTATGTCCTCACACATAACATGTTGATGTTTGAGCGAAGAAAGAGTTGCTAAATGTGACCTTGTCAGAATGTTCGAACAAGTGAAGATTCAATTCATTGGATAGAAAAATGGCTGTCATGCATGCAGGTTTTGAGATTGGTTCCATGAAATTTGGTAGTCAGCTCATGTGTGTAATATTATTTTATACATCCATATATGTTCTTAATCTATTTTATCCTTATTTTCTAACAGCTATATATTCAGGAAAAATCTATTTGAACTTTATTTCAGTATGATTGCTGCCCTGTTAGCAGAGAGTGGCTCAGCCAAGTCAAAAAGTTGAAGGACCTTGATCTCGACACATTAGGACTTCTGAAAAACAAAGCTCGCCATTTCAGTAACACAGAAAAAGCTGTCACGATTCGTTTTTAACAACAAAGAATTCCAGGTCAGAGTACAAAACTCTGCCATGAAATGCTTGCATAGCTCTTTGTGTAGTACGTCAGTTAACATAGAGTGATGTTCGAGAAACTCTCTTGGGAAGTTAGCCATTTGACCTTCAAAGTCAGGAGCAAGTTTTGGGGGTGGGGGTGGGGGTGGGGTAGGGGTGTGCAGTAGCTAGAGAGTTCAAAGCAATAAACCTAATATGTTTTATGACTTTTTGTGGACTCTTGAGTCTTAAAGAAGGAAATTGTGCGGTTTTGCCATGAGAACTTTTGCAGAACTTTTGTATAACACAAGTCTTTTTGTTTGCAAAAATATGGAATACTGTGAAGTTGTCTTCTAATATTTTTTGTAGGATTTTTTATTCAATTTCTTACCTTCCTTAAAAAACACAATTTAATTCTGGAGTAATTCCTCTTTGCCCCAAATACTCCAATGATCGATCTTTTTATACACAAGGTATGGATAGTTATAAAGATGTAAATTGTTAATTTCATAGTTCATTTTATCTTTGGTTCAATTTTTATTGTACTTTTCTTTTTGTATTTAGCAAGGTATGGTGGTATCAGGATAAAGGCAAACAAAATTTGAACCATGGATTAGTAAATGTTTTGATAACTACAGGAAATTTTGTGTATCTTTGGTAAATGGGGTTGTAACTCTCCGGATGAGACTCTTGTAATGCAGCAACTCAGTTCTTTAACTAAATTTTGTGCTTTTAGCAACATCACAAATGCATTGTGGTAGACTTTTATACAAGGCATCAGTATTGTGAAAATCTATCTTGTAGAAGCAAAATTAATGCAGGTACGGTGTTAATGTTGCCTTGATATGAAAATGCCTCAATCTGTATAGCTTTTATTTCCTTTGTTCTAGTTTTAGAGGCCCACCTTTATCCAACTGGCATTGGGATGTTTTATGATTTTTGAAAGCTTTCATTGTGCACTGATGCAAATTATTCAATTACCTGGTTGTCCGATAAGGGAAAGTTGTTCCACAGCACTGAATGATTTTAGGTGGAGGAATCATAGTGTGCCTTTAATAACTGGGACCACAAAAATCAAACTATTTTCAAATCATTTTATGACACTTTGTTATGATACTGCAGAAACCTTTAACCATACCTTAACAAAACCATTATTTATACTTAAAAATAATAACTAAAGTACAGTCATTGGCAACAAATATCAAAATAAATTTATTAATGCTTGGATACATAAATAAATATGTGTTGCTTTGTTAAAAATAACAGGAAATTTCAAAAAATCTAGGGTGCTTACCACTTGCACAAATGAATTCAAATAATAAAAGCCACAATGTACTGGTATATCCAAATAAACTGGACAGACTAAAAAGTGTAGAAAAAATGTATTGCCCCCAGAGACAGCCCATTCGCTTGTGTAGCTGGAGGAATTAAAGGGTGGGTGCTGTAGTTTTTTTTGTGGCAGAGTTGCGTGAAGATTGGGATTGCTGCTTTGCTGCTCGCTGCGTGTGATGGCTTCACTACCATGAAAGTACCTGAGGCATAACGATGCCCCCCCCCCCCCCAGCTACTCAGGCTAACAGACAGTATTTTAAGAAGCTTATCCCAGACCAAATGGTACAAACCATTTGATTTTCCGTTATTCCAATTTCCTGTCTCTCCCATGTAACTGGTACTAAGCATCCTTAGACATTTAAAAGATGAAAAAGCTTACCCACGTAACAATAATATTTAATAACCATCTTTTAAAACAGTACACATTTTTGCTGAGACATTTTGTAACATAACATTGAGAGGTTTATTAATTTTGCTAATCTACAGAATGTAGAATTGAAAAAAATTTGAAAGGAATTGAACCAGGCAACTAGATGACTTTTGACTGTATGAAATTTGTTGTTGTTGTTATTTTTTTCAAGTACAAGGCAACTTGTTGGTGAGTCACTTGCAGCCTTTTGGGCCTATATATTAGCCAATGGTGGTGGATCCAGGGGAGGCCTGGCCCCCCTTTATTTTAGACCAAACTGAGGTCCGAAGGGCAGGAAAAAAAATTTTGACACCAGGCCCTCCCCCTTATCTCAGGGTCTGGATGACCCCCCCCCCCCATTGTATGAAGGTATGGACAAGTGTTCCTAGGGTATAGGGATAAGGCTACTGCAGTAAAATATAGAAGAGCTTTTTTAGCTTTCTCCACAAAAATTGACCTTGATTGGCTAGTACAACTGCTATGTATGAAATAAACGAAATTGGTATATACAGGTACACGTAAACATATTTTACGTTGTCTCATTGGATTAATAATTCAAAATCATTTCTTTACCTAACATTGTAACTTAATTGCCATAGGCTTTTTTTCTTGCAATTTCCAGAGCTCCAGTGATCCCTGCTGAATTACCAAATACACTTTCACAGATGTAGCTTTTCAGCCCCTGTTCAGTTTTGAATTTCTCAATATTGAGATATCCTTTGTTCAGCTCCTTGAACCACCTGCGCGCTTTACTGTAGAGAATTTTGCGTTTCATCACGCCACCTCCCAAGACAATCACATGAGGAGATATCAGATAGGTGATGTTGAGGCACAGGACACCCAGGTAGTAACCAACTTTCTCCCAGACATCATGATCATCCGAAAGTGTGTGCAACTCGGTTTTCCCGACCCCTGCTCGATCTGCAATTGCTTTAGAATGCACCATTCCCTCCACGCAGTAACCGTGATTAAAGGCGCATCCCCCTGTGTAGGTATCGCCGGACATGGGAGGTATCATCATATGGCCCCCCTCGGGATGAAGTAGCCCATGGATGGGGGCACCGTCGACCACAGCCCCCACCCCGACTCCGGTTCCCACAGTGATGTAAGCTAGAGATGAAGGCCCGGGTGGATGAGCGCACTGCCGTTGGGCCATCTCCGCCATGGCTGGAGCATTGACATCCGTTTCGAAAGCAATGGCTGTGGAGTCGCCAAATTCACGTTTAAAAAATCCAAGGACTTCAGCATTTCTCCAAGCTTCTTTGGGTGTCGAGGTTATGTATCCATAGGTTTCGGAATCCTCGTGAAGGTCAACTGGTCCAAACGACGCGATTCCGATCGCACAGAAAGACGCAATGTTCAAACTCGCAAGCTTTGCTTTGAGAAATTTAACTAACTGCGGCAGTGTTTCTTGAGGAAATGTCGTTTTTGCCTCAAAAGATTCAACTATGTTCGTGGGTTGGCTTAACTCGGCAATCGCCGCAAGACAAGTCGTCCCTCCAAGTTCTACGCCAGCGATGTAGCTCGACTCCATTATTCTTCACACTAAAATTATACTTATTCCAAAAGTGCGTTTTTATACGGTCAGTAGGTAGGTAGGAAGTAACTGTGATTGCGTGAACGTCACATGCACAAGAGTGTCAAGTCACGTCTAAGACTAACGAAAGTACCGGATTGCGTGAGGATTTCCGTGTTTCACTCCAGAACCTTGTACGCGCGGACAGGCAGTCTGAGACCTCCAGGCAAAAAAGAAATTTGCATACGTAAAGGTACAGCTTCTTTTGTCTTCATAAAGACATAAACATGGCGCCAACTCTAGCAACCTACGGATCTTGGAAAAGCCCAATAACGGTCGATGTAGTGGTGAATCAATCGATTTCATTTAAGGAAGTCAGAGTAGATCCTTTTCAGGAAGGTAGGGGTTTGCAAAACCTTTTTAAACAATAAGCTCGTTCATGTTTTTTTCATGCTCAGCACATGCGGCATGAGGTAGGCGCAAATGCATGTGGAGTTCAGGGTTCGTTGTACTCGGCAAATTGAGAGGAACAAAAGGGGTCTGTAGCCTCTAATCTTTGCTTCTTTCTCGGAGAGGCTTTGTGCATCGACTCTGTGATTCTTTTAGTTCTTGTCTTAGCAATAGCGTTCTTCCGGAGTTTCCGCCATTGCGATTTTGAGGCGCAAGCCCGCATGCAGTTTCATCACGCGCGAAATTAAAGGTCGAAGTTGCCTGGAATATTAGAGAGCGCCATGCAGGCTAAATGTCTCGCAATACTAAGCTCAATTTCAATTCTCGGGGTTTCATCTCTTAACATAGGAATACGAGAGTTAAAAGGGGACAAATCTATAAATCTATTAAAGTCCAAAAAAAAAAGCTTGGACAAGAGGATCCAAGAGCAGGCTTAGCATTGCTAGCCCAGTGCCAAATTATTTCGATTCATGAAGATGGGAGGGAGAAGATTTGAGCGAAGCAAAAGGAATTAAATAACAGGACACAGTATGTGCTTAAGCTATCAAACCGTTGTAAATGAGGGTTTACCACAAAACAGCTCTTAACCCTAATCTGTTCATTAAAATGAGCCCTTAAGGTGATTCCATAGTAAAAGAACCTAACATAGATTTTAGCTAAAACTTGGTACACTGATGTAACAAGTCAAGAAGATGATAAAAAAGTAATAAAAAGTGGGGGTCACCGTGCTCGTTTTGACGTCACAATGCTGACAAATACGGCTATTTAGGACCCTTTTACAAAAACCGCGGGCAGCGCAAAACTAGACAAAAAGGAGAGATTTTTTCGATGATGCATGTGACATCACACAGAATTTGACTTTTATGTATTGTTTATCCACTTACGTACCAGAAAAATGCCCTTTAATGCCCTTGTTTTTACTTTACGCTCCAAAGTAGAATTAAATTGGACGCGCGCTTTTCGATCCGTGATGGCTCAATCCGTACAATTTAGTAAAATTTCCAAAAAACTGAACATAGATTTGTGCCAATTTTTTTCTCATCGAAAGGAAGCACTGTCCTTATTAAAATCATGAAATAAAAAATGGGGGTCACCGTACTCGTTTTTGCGGTAGAGCTGCAGAAAGTGCGCACCAAACGCATTTTCTCCGATTTTTGAGAGACGACTGGGGCGAGTTTCAAAATAGAATGTATGTGAAAAGGGAGAGAAAGTATTAAAAAGTCCGTTTTTACAGAATTTACATCGAGATATCACATTTAGGACACAATGTGATAAAGAAAGTGTTTAAATGAAAATCAAAGTGAGTAAGCACAAGTTAAACATCCACTATCGAGGTTCTCCGAGAGGAGGTCGAACTCAGCAACACGCGTACTGCTTACGTTATGCACATTCGCAACACATTGAGTCTCACCTCGGCAA
Organism: Porites lutea; assembly: GCF_958299795.1. NCBI lineage: Eukaryota > Metazoa > Cnidaria > Anthozoa > Scleractinia > Poritidae > Porites > Porites lutea. Next base: position 31,058,947 of record NC_133207.1, read on the forward strand.
GAAACAACAGCAAGCAAAAATTCCAATAGCGTTTCTCTTCAGTCAACTTCATTTTAATAATATTACTTCACATGCTCTTTTTTACGGTGGCCATCTTGTTATGCGCAGTAAGAGATGCGCAGTGCAAAACTAGGGAATCACCTTAACCCCAATCACTGAAAGTCAACCATGCATAATTCTACAAACATTCCCGCCATGAACCCTCATTTTCCCATCGTGAACTTAACAGGAAACATGTTTCTTGTATTTATTTTTTTTTTGTAATTTCATAAAACGTTATTTTTTTCCTCTGGCTCACACCCACTGAATGCTGCTTGCTGGCTTGCAGATTGTCCAGCCCTCTTTATTCAGACGCTGCTGGGGTTAGAGGTCGAGTGGAGGGGGCTCTTGTATTGCTTTTCTGGATTTCAAAATCCCTTGTGTCTTTTTATGCTAAAGTTCATTTTCCTGTTTAGAAATAAATGGCCTCATAGCACAGGGTGTTAACATGTTAACCACTGTAGCAGTTGTAGCAGGTTCAATACCCAGCATTGCCCATATCTTTTTCAACAAATATAATTAATAGATTGTTTTCCCTTTTTTGGTACAACAGAACTAAGTTAATAACAAAGTACAGATTATTCATTGCTAGTAATCAGCATACATGTATATCAGTTTCTGTGGGGCTAAACTCTGGAATGCTATTAAAGAAGAGCTAAAATCAGCAAGTGGTTTGCTTTAAAAGAATCTGTCATCTCCAAATATTGATTGGTATACTTTATATGCAGCTAATTGTGTGCACAGCCGTTGTTTTGTCTTGCTTCTTTTTTCATTTGTTTGTGTATTTGTCATTTATTACATCTTAAACATTCTTTTTTTTGTGAGTTTTTGTGTGCATTTGTTTATGTATAACAGCTTTGATATCTAGTTACTTTTCTGCATGGTCCAGCCACTCAGTGGAATAAGCTTTTGCTATTTCTGAGTGGCTGTGCTCTCTTTCTTTCACAATTATTTCCTTTTAATGACTCTACACTTTTGTATCAAGAGCAAAATAAAGATTGCTGTTGCTGTTGTTGTTATCCTCTCAGGGGGACTGTCTTTAAAATGTCCCTCGCTGCATTTTTTTTTTGTTTTTTGGGTAAGCCTCCCATGCAGCCATTCTTCACTTTTTCCTTCCCCACAAACCTTTGCTGAATAGACCTTTTTTACCGATACGGCGGCCATATTGAATTAATTTGATTTAAGGAGTGTTATAGGATACCCCAGGGGCATGAGCACATTTCGTTTGTATTTCCGAGCACTTTTCGGGACATTTTTTCATAAAGTTTTCTTAGAATAAGATTGTAATGGGAACAAAGATCTTTGTGCTATGTTTGGATGTAATAATGATTGCCTTTTTCCCGAGAAATATACGGTGAAAGACCATATTTCTAATACTAAACTAGAAAAAGGCGGCACAAGGATCTTTTTCCCATTACAATCTTATTGTAACAAAACTTTAAGAAAAAATGTCCCGAAAAGCACTCAAAAATACAAACAAACTGTGCTCATGCCCCCTGGGCATCCTATAATACTCCTTAAATCAAATTAATTCAATATGGCCGCCATATAGGTAAAAAGGTTTATTGAAATAGCTAGATGGCATAATAATTTAATAAAGATATACTTTTCCCAGTCAAAATAATTTTTTGGATCTGGTCACACCCCAGACTGATTGCTATCATCCCTGACAGTGAAGTTTTAATTTTGATAAGTCAACAACAGTTGTTGTAATGATTGTTGTAATGATCAACAATCCATAACCATGACCATGCGTAACTGAACATAAAATAGGAGCTCTCTTTGATTTCATGTTTTCCTCAGCTGGAAAAAACATGGGATGGCCCCAATCACCTGGTATTTTCTTGATTTGTGCTAACTTGGCTCAATGCTCCTTAACCTGCACCAAAGACGTAACTACAAAAAACAAAACAGTCCTGAAATCCTTGTTCTGGGCCCTCACCTGAGTACCAGGATTTGATTGGACTGTGAAATAAGCCATTGTCAATTTGCCAGTCAGGTTGAAGGGAAATTTGAAAGGCACTTCTTTTAATTTGTTAGTATTGTGGGGGCCTTAAAAAGAACAAGGATGTCAGCATTGCTTCACCGACACTACTAACCAGGGTTGGGTTATGTCTGTGACATGGGCCAAAGGCTCCTGTGACACCTCAGTTTATTAAGAAGCTTTTGTTCATGACATTTTTTTTTTCCTATTCAGACAAAGTGTTCTGGTCTGAGATGTCACCTGATAAAGGTGGACGATATATCATTCATTCTTGGACTGAAGGAGAAGATGTCCAGGAATTAACTCCCGAGAACTACAGTGCCCGAACAACTGTACATGAATATGGAGGAGGTGCCTTCTTTGTACACAAGCGTCGTATTTACTTCTCCAACTTTGAAGATCAACGGCTTTATTGTCAAAAGTTAAAGAAAGGGGTTCAAGAACCAATTCCTCTTACACCTAAAGGAAAAGATTGGAGGTACGCTGATGGCACCATGTACAAGAAGCATATTGTAGTTTGTGTACGTGAAGATCATGAAGTGATTGGTGGAGATGTAAAGGAGGCTGAAAACACATTGGTATCTATCAATCGCAAGACCAAGGAACAGTCTGTTTTGGTAAGTTATTTGGAATGATTGAAAGCTCTTACGAATAAAAATTAGCAAACAGAAAAATTAGTTTAATTTGATTCATAGATTGAGATCTTAGATTCATTTCTTTGGCTCCTGGGCAACCAAAAAATCTTAGCTTTTTTCATAGAAATCATATGCTGGGCCCAGTTCCTCAAAAGATGGTTAAATTTGTGCCAGGATTAAGCCATATTTTGAGCAAGGTTTTCTTGGATCATGGATTAGCACTAATTGATTTTTCAGGAACTGGGCCCTGGGTACCCTAGATTTCACAAGTTCAGAACACTTGGTTCCCTTCAATTTTTCTTAGAGCACATCCTTGATCTGATTTATGTAATTGGCAGGTATCAGGAGCAAACTTTTATTCCACTCCAAGGATTTCAAAGCATGGCACCTTGGCTTGGATTGAGTGGGACCATCCTAACATGGTAAGCATGTGTTATAAATTTCTTTATTCTCCGGTTATGATCCACACTAGCTGAGGTCTTTCATGAGAGAAAGAGGAGATAGACTTCTGCTGGTCCCTGATGCATTGTTAAAGCCGACCAGATCTGTTGTCAAAACTGACTGGTTTTCAAAACCTGAGTTTTAATTATGTGAAATGCATGTGCCCTGTTGAGTCTGAGGGCCAGAAATTTTTTGCTGAATAAGACAAACTAACTCATATTTTTTGCGCTGAATAAGACAATTTAAGATGGAATCCACCAGGAAACTGAGTAATTTTAATTCTCAGCGGACAAAAACCTTGTACCAGAATAATTTAAATAATATTGCATTCTTTTTTACATTTTTCAAGGGCTAAAGATATAATTAGTAATCTATAGTAACACCAAAGAAAATCTCCAATGGAAGTCAGAGAAAATGAATGTCAAATTACACAAGAATTGTCAAAACACAGCTAGGTAAAATTCTGAAAATTTCATGTGTCGGATATAATTTTGTGAAATTTGACATTCATTTTCTTGGACTCCCACAAGAGATTTTCTTTGGTGTTATTGCAGATGACTAATAACATCTTTAGCCCGTGAAAAATGTAAGCATGAATGCAATATACTTTAAATTATTTTGGTACAAGGTTTTTGTCCACTGAGAATTAAAATTACTCAGTTTCCTGGTGGATTCTGTCTTAATTCATAATATTTTGACAGTTCTAGATTGGTTACTTGAGAGCACTTAAACCTATAAATATTGGCTTGTTGTACTTGTTTTGATCTTTGCTTTTTATTTGTGAATTCTTTCCTCAGCCATGGGATAGCACTAAACTCTGGATAGGAGAATTGTCACATGATGGAAATTCCCTCAAAGATGGAACCAAACGAAAGGTAATACTGTAGAATTATGTGTGCGTGGAAATTTAAATAGATGTGCAGTGGTCATCTTTCTGGGGGAGAAAGAGAGTGAGGAAACTAGCATTTATAAGACCAAAATTAAAGTCAGGCACAATGCAATACAAGGTCAATTTGAACATGTCATAAGAAATCTGTAATACAAAGAACCTCTGAGATCTGTCAAAGGTTGTGAAGGTAATTTGAAAACTGAGCTTCAGCGCCTTAGAATATAGGTGAGTATTGGTCAAAGGTATGAGTCATACTGCATTAATAGTGAGTAAGAATACATAAAACTGTGTCACAGTTTATAATTAGATGACTTTTACTTGCACTTACCTGCATATTAAGAAGCTGAAAAATCAGGAAATGACCAATTATTAAAAGGAAAAATATTGAATGTTGACCCCAATATTGACCCCAATAATAAGAACCCAGCTTACTATAACACAGCTAACTGCTCTATTTTCGCTTCCCCTCAGGCAGGGTTCTATCAAGGATTTATTGTTTGGGGGAGAAGTTCGGAGTGGCTTAAGGGAACAATCTTCCTAGGAGGGTCCGGGGGCAAGCCCCCCCAGAAATTTTTAGAATTGAATATACCCTGAGATGCAATCTGGTGCATTTTGAGACAAAATTTTGAGAAATGTTACAGTGTGTGCAAGGACCTTGTTGCATCTGGATGATTTTTCCATAGTTACCTATATACTGTAATGATAATATTTTTTTGGGGGGAGGGGGAAGCTGGGCATTTGGGGGGGGGAAGCTTCTACCCCTCAAATACCCTAGATAGAACCCTGTCAGGGTTCCATACCCCACTTTACAGATACCTCATTATTACAGCCAGTTTGCTTTCTCCCTGGGGAAAGAAAGCCCTTACATTTTCTGTAAATTCAACCCGCTAAATTCGGGCACTTTCTATAGCCCTCTCAGCGTCCCTGTTAACAGGGTTTGGGTGAATTTACAAACCTCAGAACCAGTGATTGATAAATAAAGGGTAACAAATTTATTAATGGTTGTAAAACTTAACATTTGTTGGCCACAGTTATATGACATCACAAGTAGTTTTTCAAAATGTCTCTTTAGTTTTTTGTCAGTTATGCACTTTAGTTATCTCTCAGGTTCTCATGAAGAATATCAGGGGTTGGGATTAATAGTGGTTGGGGACCTGTTTACCTTTTTGTCCCCTCTTCTCTCCCACCGCCCTCCCCCCACCCCCACACACTGGGGGCTAAAATAAGGCTGGAATAAACGGTAGGGAACTGCTTTCTTCTCCTTCCAATCTACCTATAATGTGAATCACAGGGAGATTTATCATTAAAACAGGAGCCATTTAGGGCCTGTTTTGATGCATCACTTCAAATTAATAGTTTAAAATACATTATTATTATTATTATTATTATTTTTTTTTTTTTTTTTTTTTTTGGTACTGCAGATCGCAGGTGGTGAGGGCATCAGTGTCATGCTTCCAAAGTGGTCACCAGATGATCAACTGCTGTATATTCATGACACAACAAACTGGTGGAACCTTTACAAACTAGATGATCAAGACAATGAGATCAGTGTTTATCCCAAGGATGAAGAGATTGGTGGACCTGCCTGGGAATTTGGAGGCAGTCCTTATTCATGCAATCCTGATGGCAATGGAGAAATGTTGCTTAATTATGGCTCGGTATGGTTTGTCCTGTCAGAAATAATTATGATCAATTCTCTACCACTCCCTGTTATTATTATTATTATTATTGTTATTATAAATTTACAAAATGATAGTCCTATTGGCATTCATTGCATTGAACAGGAATCGAACCCTGACCTTCAGCGTGATGACCGGACACAACACTCTGTCCATTTAGCAAATCAAGCTAACTGGAGAGCAGGTCATTGTGTTGTGTGTATTTTTCCAGAATATGATCAGTTGAATGCACTGTAAATGACACTTCCGTTAAAACATGCAACTATGAATGCATCTTTTGCAAGCAAGTCAGTCAGTGAAATTCAAGCTCAGTTAACTAGTGGCCTAGCTAATGTCCTAAGTTGGCTTCACGCTTATTTTCTAATACTTAATCCTGAAAAAACAAAGATTATTCTTGTTGGTACAGTGTACCCATCAGAGGACTGCAGAGGCTGACGATCCAGTTATAGAATTAATCAGTAACACACGTTTAGAAAGAGTTAACAAGTTTAAATATCTTGGGGTCCTCCTAGACAGCACCCTATCTTGGAAGAACCACATAGAATATATAGGTAATAAGATCTTGTCTAGATTAGGTATTCTGCGTCGAGCTTGTAAGGTTCTTCCCAAGCCAACTTGTCAAATGCTCTAATTTAATACTGTTGTAAACGGGAGATGATTTCATAGCTAATGAATAAGCGTTGACTGCTTGAGTATCTCTAGACCTGGCTGGTCTCAGGCTATCAGTACTCTAAGAGATCACACTCATCGTTTATTGCTAAATCAAGGTACTTTTGTACATATTGGTAGGTAAATCATATTTGGGAAAATATGGAAGGGAATGCATGTGGTTTCCTTTCTAGTAAACACCCTAATTCGATTGAAAGCTTAAAGCACTATTATGCCTACATTACTGACTAAATCCTGAGTGGCTATGTTTGAATAATCATCCCATCCTACACGAAAGTCCTACCAGTTAAAAGGGTGTAGCTTTTATGCTATTCCGATCGGAAAACACATCTAACTATTTGCTTTACGTCATGCACATTTTTGCACACCTTTGTAACTTAATTAATTTTCTAGTTTTAATGTTTTAATGTCTTTGTTTCTGTGTTGTGTCAGGGCTCCATTAATAAATTATTTTAAACTAGCGCTGCTAAATTGGATGCCCCTGGATAAATATTAATTTAAAAAAATCTTACTTTGCTGCTCATCTACTTCCTTCCATGTCATTAAATCAAACAATAATAATTAGATCGATATAATAATGTTAATTTTTCCATATTTCTTTTGTTCAGACCATCACATGTCTTAAACATTCTGGTGAACATCAAGATATTAAGCTGGAGAAAGATTACAAGTCTTTCACCTTTCTGCATTATGATCCAAATGGAAAACATGCCTACATGGTAGCTGGAGGCCCCAGTCTCTTTACAGTGCTTATTAAACTAAATGTCAAGACTGGTAAAACAACAGTAGTAAGAACTTCGCATCCATCAACAGATGATATTGATCCAGGATACTTAAGCGCTGATCCTAAGAAGGTGTCATGGGATACCACCCTTGGTGCTAAAGCTCATGGTTATTATTATCCACCTCAGGTTGGTTGATCTATTGTTCTCCACTTATTTCTGTTAACAGATCTCGTATGATAAAATAATAGCACGATTTTATAACAACAAGCAAAAGTCCAAACTCAAATTCTTCTTCAAAGTAATTTGATATTGGAATCATTGCGCAGAGCTTCTAAAACTCATTCGTTTTATTATTTATTTTTGTCAGCTCTATTGGTCAATGATATAAACGAAAAAGGAAAAAGAAAAAAATGTTTCTATTTGTGATTCTAAGGCACAGTATGTATGCTATGCCTATAAAATCTACTGTAGAGAAATCACATCATGATTTTGCCAATAACAGTCCTTTCTTTGTTGCGTTCAACGAAGGAAGAACGCTTCCTAATCTACTGGGTTGCCTGTTATCGCGTAGGTTCCCTGTGCACGCAAGCGAAAGCTGACCCGTGTTTTTTCGTTCCATGGTTCACCTTTTCGGCGCCATTTTGAATGACGTCACAATTTCATTGCGCAAAGCATTCTGCCTCGTGCTTCGCTGTTTGTCGGATGTGTTGGAAGGTTCAAGCTTTATTTACGTCATAATCAATTGTCATATGGCAATCACGTGCATCACTGGTTCCATCAAGGTCAACAAGCAAGATGATTACACGGGAATATTTGAGTTCGGCTAAAGAATGAACTGTGGAGTTGTTTTCTAAGCGGGTTTTATCGCTGAACTGATGATTCTGCTACACCTTTTTCGGTCAATGCCGTTCAAATCGAGCTGGAACTTCTTAGAAACACACAAATAAAGACCAGGTAACATTTGTGCCGTGAGAAGTTTACCCGTGCGTTTGAGTCTATTTATATATTTGTAGTTTAACCTCTTTACGCACGAAATATATTCTGAGATACAGTAAGCTGTTGTTACAACTGTAATGCTTCATTCACGTCTGATATATCTACACGGGCCATCTTGCTTGATAAGTATCTCCCTCGCTGAAGCAAGCTTAAGTTTTAAATATGTTAAACTGACCTACATGAACTTAAAATAATCATGAGATGAAAAGTTTGCACAATTGCAAAAGATTCTGTCCTGTTCTCTGACATCAGTAATCTAGCAAAAACCTAATATGTTTCCGTCGCTGCTATGATCATTGTTTTCATTTCAAGTTGTGTCACGCAAGAAGCCAGGACTTTGTAACCTTCGAGGCTACCATTTTTTCGAAGTTTGTAGTGACATGTTTATCTTTTTAACAACATAGAACTTTTTACGATCTATTTTACATTTTTATCGACCATACTTGAAGGAGAATAAGACAGGAGTAAAGAGTTAATGAGTGAGATATTTTGAAGCTGTATACGCGAAGAGCATCTCTTAAGAAAAGAATGTTTACCTTTTAATTCATGATCTCTTCCATGATTTTGAAATAATGCTTGACGACACAAAAGCTAATCTGGAGCTAAGAAAATTCAAACGCACTCATTAATCTATGATTACTTCTAGTTTATTTATAACCTGGAAATTTGACATCTTTTTTAATACTGTATTGAGTCTATCAGAGGGCATCCACTGCCTTCATCATCAGTGGTTGTGAGACAACTGATAATGAGTGACGTCTTAAAAGTCCTCAGTCGTTGTGCGTGGTTATGAGGTGGTAAATAATGTCAATAATTGATTAGGAGTCATCATCGTTGGTTGTGAGGTGATGAAAGGCAATGATTGAAAACTAAATAGTCATTGACAGTCATTGACTGACAATGTGAAGAAGAATTCTAAGCACCAAAAAAGTCCTTTTAATGAGATAGCCTGAGCTGTACCACAGACAAACTAAGCCTTTGGTTAAGCCCATCTCTGAACCAGCACCTAAATGCTAATTCTTGACCCCCATATATTTGATTGGCTAATCAGTTAAAGGGAAATTGGAGGTGCACCTCCAGTAATGAGGTGAGTCTCAGGGTTGTCGCTAAGATTTCAAGTTGCCAGGTAAATACAACAAGTAGGTGGGGAATCAAACAGCTTGGAACTTCTTTCGGTTCTATTTTTTTTTATTTTCCTTTGAAAGTAGCCGGGGAAGACGTTCATAGTAGCCGGGGGAAATCCCCGGCCCCCGCCTCTTAATGACAGCCCTGTGACTCTGTAAGTGGTCCAGAACAAAGTTCTTGGTGTTGCTTCACAGTGGTTACAACTAAGGCTAGTAATTAGTCCTTTGTAATAATGATGATGATGATGATTGGCAGCCATATGACATTTTATTATATATGAACATTATTTTTCTTGTCACTCAGAACAAAGACTTCGAAGGTCCTGAGGGTGAATGTCCTCCTCTTTTGATGAAGGTTCATGGAGGTCCTACTTCAGCCTGTTCACCATGTCTGGACCTCAAAAAACAGTTCTTCACCTCCAGGGGATTTGCACTTCTTGATGTTGATTACCGTGGCAGCACTGGTTATGGGACAGAGTACAGGAATGCTCTGAAAACAAAGTGAGTAAACTTTGTGATTTTCATTTAATTTTTTTAGTGGCAGGTCCATGTTCAACTCTTCATTAACCCTTCCTTTTACAACCTGGCTTACACAGCGAAAAAGGAGTGCAGAAATTAAATACACTCATATTTTCAAACTAGTGGTACAGGAAACCACAGATTAGAGAGCTGCATCTGACTCCAGGTCTAGTAACAAGTACCAGCAAGGAACAAAGTAACAGTTTCCAGGCTGAAACACGCCCTTTAAAATTATGACCAATTGACAAATTATGCCCACAATGAATTCTTGTTTTTATGCCCCATTCACACCAAAGCTTTTAAAACATATATGAAACCTGCTTAGCTAAAGACAGTTTAAAATTGTTTCCTTCATTAAAGTCGCTTACTGACATTTATTTTGTTTATTGCAATTTATGTGTCAATTACAGACAATGTTGAAGTTTATTTCAGCTTTGGGTAAATGTCTGTGTTCCAGTTTTTCATTTTTTGAATCCTGGTTTAACTAAACATCAGTGATTTTGTTACAAATAGTTATGGTGAGACCTGGGACTCATCTTGTGAAAAATCATGAGTCCCAGTCCAGAACCAGTGAGTTCCAGTTCAAAAAACTACCAGTCCTAAATTGAAAATTCTTGGTCCTTTATGTGACTAGGTAGTTAATCTGAAGACTGACTCGAAACCTCGATGGTTGTCTTTACACTAGGCTGTTAAGTAAGACTTAAGAGCTGCTAAGTTTTACTTAATTACCCAAAAATGGTGTGTGAAGGCATAAGTAAAATCTCAAGTAACTTTACTTTGCATCTCATTAAAGTCGGAAAGTTGAAACGATTCAAGAAAGTTTCAAGTCACTTGAAAACCATCCTTAAAACTGACTTAGCGCACTTGCGGTTTCTAAGCTTTGATAAGGGCGAAACATGTCAATCAATCTTAATTATGTTGTGTGGGAAAATAGGCTTAAGTAAACCTGAATTTAAAAAGATAGGTTGTGTGAAGCCTTTTTTTACTTGAAGAATTTAAAATTTACTTGTCTTGAAATATTTCTTAGCATATTTAGGCTCTCGTGTAAAGACTACCAATATTTCAGTTTACTGGAATTAAAATATAGTCCTTCTGTTAAAGCACGAACAAGACTAAAATAAGTGTACACCATTAAACAACAGCCGCACAAGAACAGGCACAGAAATCACATAAACAGGATATTCTGCAAAAACATATTCAGATCACAGGATGCATGCCACAAATTTTTTAGTGTCTTTGTGGATTTTTATGCGTCAGGGACATAGGATGCAGAGGTAACAAAATCACTGAAACATGTTTAGTTGGTGTGAATTAATGGGGCTTTAGATATTTTCTCCTTTGCCAACGAAAACTAAGTTTTAACAGTATATTTAAAAATGAGTCAACAACAATACCAGCAATGAACATTCATCTTATCACCTAGCATTGGTTGTAGACATGGGACACAAGTATGCTGACTGAAAGAAAGCAGGGACCAATTTGAGGTTTCCATTTCAGGGAAGCATCCATCTTTTAGTGGTGTTAGTTAAGAGATCCAAAGTTTACTGTACTCACGCTTGCATTGTACAATGATACTACATTCTTTCTTGCTGCTTAAACTTTTTGCCCTGCTGTCTTCCACCATTTCTGCCATTACAGTATTTAAACTGTTGTAGAGTTTAACATAATGTCTTGATAGATTGATACACTGTGGGTTATTGATAGCCATTTAAGAAGAGACTAAAAGTAAGGTGGTCCTTAATGAACCTGGCCATGCTTTGTCCGTTAAAGCCAGTACATTTATGTATAAACCCATTCTAACACTTAACATACTTCTTATAAACAGCTGGGGTCTTCTAGACATTGACGACTGTTACAAAGGGGCGGAGTCTCTGGCAGATCAAGGCAAAGCTGATCGTGGTAAACTGTTCATTGATGGAGGTTCTGCCGGTGGCTTTGCTGCTCTAGCTTCCATTACTTTCCATGGAGATGTGTTCAGTGCTGGAACAAGCTTTTATGGAGTGTGCGACCTCACAGCTCTTGCAGCAAGTACCCATAAGTTTGAAAGCCGCTATACTGATACCCTTATTGGCCCTCTTCCTGGGGCACAGGAAATTTATGATGAAAGATCACCAATCAAACATGTTGATAAACTTGACTGTGCAGTGTGTATATTTCAAGGATTAGAAGATAAGGTAAGAGCTTTGGGTCAGAGAAAAAGAGAGGGTTAAATTTAATAAGCGCACTATTGGGCTCATTTTTGTCGGTCTTATGTGTATTGTTACCAGTTGCGGATGTCAAATAAGAGCCTGTACCCTTTTTACCTTTATTTTCCAGCAATAGTCTGAATTGGTAATAAGTAGAATAAATTTTAGATAGCATATATTCTTCATATAAGTTTCAATTAAGTTTCATATAAGAGGTTCATAATCCACAATTTCTTTCTGTCACTTTTTACCAATTTCATTTCTTTACATTGCTCTGTGTGGGAGGGGGGGGGGGTTACATCTGTGGGGAAGGGTGAGGATAGTCCAAAAAAAACTAACAACTGTAGGGTGGCATCTTTCTCAATCTTAATATCTTAATGGTAATTATTGTTGCTGACATTTAAATTTTTTTCAGGTCGTTCCACCAGATCAGTCAAAAATGATGTATGATGCAGCTAAAGAAAAAGGGAATCCAGTGGCTTATAAAACATTTGAAGGTGACATAAAAAATGATTTAATATGGTGAAGAAATTTTTTTATTGTGCAATTACATGGCAGGCTTTCCTTTGTAAAAGATTACATGCCTGATCATTTTAACTTCTCAGTTGCAAATCAGACATTTGCATGGATGTGTCTAGGGAAGGGGATTCCCTGGGGGCTGAAATCCTCTTCTTAGCCCAGTAGCTCATTTTTATCATCAATTGATTTAAAGGATTGCATTATGAATATTTTTTGTTTAGTAAAATCCAACTAGTGGTCTATTTTCAATAATGCGTTCTGATTGGTTGAGCTACTACTAAGCTAAATGTTATAGCCCACTAGTAGCAAAAAACGTCAGCTTTGGAAACCAAAACAATGGCGTCTGAATCGTGTTTTGCTAGATGAAAGTGTTTTGTCTCTATATTTTTGACCAACTAGTTGGATTTTACTAAAACAATATTATTCCTCTTGCCCTCATGGCCTCTGATTCAATAGCCCATTCGGCCGCCGGCCTCATGGGCTATTGACTCAGACGTCATTCGGGCTCAAGGAATAATAATTATTCCTCAAGCCCAAAAAATAACCAGTGGGTGGTTTAATTTTTTTTTTAACTTAGAGCTCATTTAGATTTCTGAAGAATTATTGGGAAACCGGGTACTTGTTAAATTTCCTGTGGAAGTGAGCTACTGATTCTCCATGACCTATGGACCTTTATTGTACAGTGATCTATACTGTCTAATGAAGGTGTGCCTGAAATAATGCCCCAAGAGACTTCTAATAGGATGCTGGATTTTCCTTACAATTTGCCTTGTGGTTGGGTATTAGTATGTGTAATCAAAATGGTGAACAGTGAAATAAGGGAATGATTTCACATGTGTTTTGTCTAAATTCTAGTTATTTCCAGAGCCTCTAGGTGAGGGAAATTATTAGAATTTGGACAAAATGCAAGTGAAATTATTCCCAAATTTCACGAGTGTACCATTTGATTACTTAGTAATGTCATGAGGGACGAATAGTATTCCACTCACAATTACACTGAAAAGGCTAGTCCTTAACTTTTGGCTTTAAGTTCACTATCATTTTCTAAATTTGAAATGGGTAACTTTTTCAGATTACAGGTGTGGTCAGTACCTCTTCCAGCAATACCTGATTTTCCGTAAATATCACTTGTTAACTCCATTCCAGTGGTTAAAAAATGGGATGCAGAGCCTAGGGGAAGTTAAACGGGTGCCATATTTCTTTGCGGAAGGCATATGAAAGAGGTACCTTTCCAGAGGAAAATTATACTTAGGGAAAGGGGTTTGGCCTCAGGGCAGATCCTCACTGTATGAAACATTGTTAACTACCCCCTTCTAACCCGCCCCCAACACACTCCCCTAGCAACCATGCCTCATGTATTGAACTTTGATTTTAAAAAAAACTAGTTAAAACAATTCAACGAAGGCCTTTTATTTGAACAAATGCCTCTTTTTAAAATTTATTTAAGGTGAACAACACGGGTTCCGGCAGGCAAAGAACATCAAGTTCTCATTGGAGGGAGAGTTGTATTTCTATTCCAAAGTGTTTAAATTTGATGCTCCAGGGATTAGTGCAGAAGTAATTGAAAATGTAAGTTATGCGAGAAACTGAAATGTACCTGTATAATGTCATTGTGTAGAGAAAAAGCACTTTGTTTTTCATTTGTTGTCAATGTCAAAACTCAAATAATGAAAGCACTGGAAAAGAATATCATCTTTAATGAATGCATTTTATAAGACTGCTGTTGTTAACTTTGCGTGATGATATCGCATTATTGATCCAATCAAATTATTCTCAGTAATTCCTTGTAAAACTTACTTAACAACTTTCTCTTTTCTCGTTAGAACAACAAGAAACTGAAACCTAAAGATTGCAAAGGATATTTGTTGATGAGGCCGTTGTTTTTTTTTCTTGAAACTCTTACATCTTTTTCTTTTTTTATCTTATAGCTGAAAATTGAGAACCTGCCAGAGGACTGAACAGATGTTGTTGTCATCAATAACTGCCTGTTGCACACAGCAGAATAGGAGAGGTTTTTTCCCTAAACAGACTTGGTAGTGGTTTTGTGAGTAGGATAAAATAAAGTATTTCGATTAAGTTAGCCTTGTTTGTGTTCTTGTGAAAGAGTGTATACCTATTAAAGTTGTAGGTTACTGTGATCAGAATTAAAATAAGTAGAACTATGAATGAACTATGAACTATGAATGAACTATGTGCATTTCAAAAATATTTTGTAACAAAACACTGTTAATAAGTGTTTATCCATTGAACTTCAATAAAACTGATGAAAATATTACGCAATGCTGAATATGCACTAAGTCTCCTTAATGTTGTAGTTTTTTGCTCCGAAAAACTTGTTTTGAAGCTATTTGAACCGTTTTCTGACCACGTTCTGGCCAAAACTGCCCAAAACGCCACTACGTAGATTTTTGCATTTTTTGGGGGGCTCCTTTAGTGAATCGTGCTCCTTCTGGCATTGCTTTGAAAGATCCCTTTTTTCCCCTTGCACAAGAATGATGAAAAAGTTGTCTTTGACGTTTAAATTAGTGACTTGTTTGAGGGACATAGATCTGCATGGGCAGTTCAGGGGTAAATGGGTTAAGGCTTGAAAACTGCATAAAATATCCCCCTTTGCAAAGGGTATCAGATAGAAAGGTTGTTTTTACTTTATATACCTTTCCCTTGTTAGGCCAACCTTATGTCAATGGGGACAAGTTTATTTTGCTTTAAATATAGAGCATAGTTCTTTTGAAAGAAGGCTTAGATACTCATCAAAGGCCTTAATATTTAATGTGCAAAATATTGCAAAGACTCTTGCTAGCACCTCTGGTTACCTTAGATGTGCTTCATTGTCTGTTGGAGTCCAACTTTGTCACATCATTGACCCAGATCAAATGTCTGATCAAAGGTAACTTTACCCTCAGAAAACAGCCAGCATTCCACAACACCACCACTGGTTTCCCTACAAAGTGATATCTGAGAAACTGTTGAATAAATTCCATACTGCTGACATGTCACTACCCAGAACTGAGTAGTGCTTCTGATTGGTCATGCCACATGGGAAATTTGTTTCAATCAATCCGAAGCACTATCCAGATCAGGGAAGTGACATGTCATCACACCTCATTGTCCAGAGAAACCAGTGGTAGGGTTGGAAAATGTTGGGTGTTTTCTCAGGCTTCTTTTCATCATAATATGGAAGTTACAGGAGCACAGGCTGCAATACACAAACTATTTAACAATAACACTTTTCAATGGGAGTTGAAATCCTCTAAATTTTCATATAGGTGTTCTTGTGGCCTTTCCTGCACATAAACATCTTCACCAGAAAGTTCTTCAGGATACACATAATCTCCCTATACTTCATTATCTTACATTATTACATGTCTAAAAAATTTATATCTCTCTGAATAATCTCAACCTCAAAAATAAGTTACTTCTAAAACCAGTCCTGATGTTTGGTGCACTTTATAATGGACACTTGCGTTTAAACTATTAGAGAGCAAAGTTTGTTATAGAAAATTTCAAGAGGCAACGTCATGTTTAAAGTAAGTCAAAATACTTCTTCCTGGCTTGGGAACCTCTGCCACCTAAGATAAAAATAATGATAAATGAAAAAATCAGTCAGAGTAAAGGGGTTTTGCACCAGAGAAAATAATTTCAATGAGGTCTTTCACTGTCTTATGTAAGGAGACTAGGGCTCATTAACCCTTCAAGCCCCAATATCCATAGACAAATTCTCCAGAGTTGTCTCCATATGCTGCCTTAAAGAGTAAGTTTCGAGAATTTGATAAAAGATCAAAGCATTTTCCCAAAGGTAATCATTTTAATTCCCGCAACTTTTTTCTTGATATGTATTGATATTGTTGGGAAAAATAATTTATTGACGTTGGACACTGTTGGGACTTTAATTGTTAAAACAGTTGTGGAGAGGTGACTTCTAGAACATTTTTATTGTTACATTTTACATTTCTTATACGTGCGTCGAATGTGGTAAAGACTTGATGTCTTATTTTGCAACTTGTTCAAGTGATTCGAACACTTTCCTAGTCTCGGCATTGACAATTTCTCAAAAAACGAGAGATGGTTATTTTCTGAAAATTTAACAGTTTGATCTCACAAAATATTTGACCCCTATACCAAGTTTAAATTATTGGGATAGTAGTGGGAGGGAGTACAAGTTTTGAGTATCATGCCTTTTTTACTTGCAATTGACCCTTCTTTGATCTGAAAATGCTGTAGCTTATGGGCAAAAAGAGGGTGTAACATTGCTCACCTGTGTAGTTGTAGCCTGTAAATTGTCTCTATTTTCTTCATTTGCTAAATTCATAGTCTCACTGCTGTCTTTACTCTCACCTCCCTGAACAGAAAGCTCAATGGCTTTGCCTGTATTCTTTGCTCTGCAGTGGTCACTCCACTCTGTGAGCCAGTTTTTCTGTCTCTCACCAACAGAAACCTGATTTTTAACTTTCACAGTAACAGGTTTGTTACAATTTTTCCCTAAAGGAACAGTACTTTCCTCTTGTTTTGAACTCTCCGTGGAGCCTTGATCAACAACATGGTTCTCTTTTCCTGGACTTGAATTTGGTTTGACATTAATTTCTCGACTGTTGTGTGTTGTAGAATTTAAAGGATCACTAGAGCATCGTCTTTTCCTCAAAGGAGATGTTGCTGGGCATTTTTGTCCACTGATGTTATTTTCTTTGTATCCATGTTCTTGCACTAGATCATGAGAAACAAATGTTTTTTCCTTGTCTCCCAAATTTTCTTTTATCTTGTCAGACAAAGTTAATTCAGACTTAATACTGTTATTTGTGTCATCTGTTGTATCGACACTGTCACTATGTCTCCTCTTCCTGGAATTTGTTCTTAACCAGGATGCCAACAACTGTTTGGGACTTTGATACTTTATTACAGCTGGTGATTTTGGTGAAGATACTTTACTTGAAATACACTCAGGGGAAGAGGGTTGGGACAGTGATGAACTAACAAATGAGGTGCTAGTGGTTATTTTGGCGTCATGCATTGCATGAGCTGTTAAACCTGTGGAAAAATAATAATTTTGTTATTAAACAAAGCGGATTCTGCAGATCAAAAACAACATCTTTACCATGAATCTTGTTGAAACAACTTATCAGGATTATCCATTTTTTTGTTTGCTATCCTTTTACTCTAGAGAGATATTTTTGAACAACAAAATTTGAGCACAACCTTTAGAACTTCCACCCTTTAAGTTGCAGTCAAATCTGTATAATCTGTGGTTTTGGTCCTCGGCTGAAAATGTATCAGCCTGTGGCTGACAGTGATGAATCCCACTTCTGGTTTACAGGGTATAGAACTTCAAGCTAGAAAAGTGAAATAATGGCTCTCCTGTTAAGTGAGATGATTTTGTTGTTTTCATCTCATCCTTGTCAGCCACACTTAGATCTACATGTATGTGATATTAATAATTAAGTAATTATTATTTAAATATTGGTACCTGTTTTCAAGTTTGGTGGACTCATGGTGGCCTTTGGAGACTGGGTGAGAAGGTTTTGTTTTTGAGGTTGTGTTTTGTTAGTGGGGCTGTTGAGTCTGGTTGCCATGCCAACAGGACTGGAAATCTGGTTTAATCGTGGATTGGTGATAAGTTTAGATGGTGGAGTCCACAAAAGACATTTTGCATCAGGGCTTGTTGAGGGGGAAGAACTTGGGGTTCTGTCTTGAAATCTTGATGCACTTATTTTATCTACACAAAAATATAGATATTAGTTTAGGGAAATGAAAATACTGTAGAATGGGAGAATAGTTAGTTGTAACTGCTGAACTGCAAAAGAAAAAATTAAAAAATGGAAAATTTTGGTTTGTCTATATTTAAAGTGGAAATAGTGTACTTTTACTAAGCATGGGATGTGGCCTTAAATTTTCTTATCTAACGCAATCTTTATTTTTTTGTTTCATGTGTGTGAAAATTTCATCCAAAGCCAGCAGTATCTTTCTTCACAAATATACCTCTAGTTTATTTAAAACTTAAAAGCTGAATTTCAACTCACCATTTACAGGGGAGACAGATGTTTGCAATGCTAATTTGGAGCTTTCACCAATCAGGTTCAGTCTGTCATTCTTGCATGCTTGGTGGTTAATTCTCCTTTGAAAAATAAAGGTACAATATAGTACAAAGTCAAAATGTTTCACCCTGTAAATTGCCCCTGAACTGGTCACTGAACTCAAGGCACAGCATGGCTGGAACTTTGCATCGGGCTAAAATGCTACTACAGAAGTGAAAACACCCACTGCAAGGCCAAATTTAATGTTGCATTGATAATGGCATTTTGTATAACAAGACCCAGCAAAGGAGAGCAACTAAGAATGAGAGCTGAAAAAAAAACAAGTAGAAAAGAGATAACTTAAAAAGTTGCTTTGCATGCATCAGTGAAACCAAAAAGGTGTACCAGCAAGGAAAGTTAATTTGCTTATTTTGAATGATGGCCAGATAAAAGCGAGACTGGCTGAGAATAATTAATTTTATGACTCAGGCCATCGGGTTAATGGATCACGCATGATGGAATGATTTTTTAACTACTTACCATATGCGGAAACTGTTATCATCAGAACAAGTCACCAACTAAAACAACAGAGAGAAGTGTTAATGCTTTGTTTTGTTTTAACTTTTTCTATGTATGTAAATTTGAACCAGTTGTATCCACTATTTTAGTCTTGCCACTTAAAGCCTCCCTTTTTCCACTGATTAACTGACAAGTATCAAATTTAGTTTTATCTCCCTCCACTTCTTGCAAGTCCTTAAATTGTGACCCTTGTGCAAGGCTGTGCTGCAAGAAATATTGATGGGAGCCAGGTGCTCTCAACATGTGTAATCCAGGGTTCCCAGTATGGGATTTCTATGAAAAAGCTAAGATTTCCTAGTCACGCAAGAGCAAAATCAAGGCACCAGGGCAGAGCTGTCATTAAGAGGCATGGGCTGGGGATTTCCCCTGGCTACTAAGAATGTGGCCCCTGGCTACTTTCATAGTAAAATAGAATAATAATAGAACCAAATGAAATCCCTGGCTGTTTGATTCCCCAGCTACTTGTTGCATTTACTCGGCAACTTGAAATCTTAATGACAGCCCTGACCAAGGGCCACCGGACAGACAGCTCTGCTTGTGGGAATCAGACATACCTTTCCCTGATCAGAGGGACACCAGGCAACACTTGTGACTTCACCAAGGTGGCCCTTGAGAACAAAGGGTGGGGCTGTAGGGTCGGACACCTTCCAGATATAAGCATTATTATCACTGGATCCACTAAGAAGGTACATGTCATTGGAGCTGAGAGCTGATTTTACATAGAACGTGGAGTTCATGTGACCAGAGAAGGTGCCAAGTGGTTCCTGCCCCAGTGATGTACAATTGTACATGTAGATTTGGTCATTAGTGCATCCAGCAAACAAACGTGAGTGTGTGGAGTCCAGAACAAGTGATGAAAAACCTGCAATGGAGAGCAATGATCAGCTGGCCAGAAACCTAAGGCCATTATTTTCACCTGTTCCATTCTGCAATGATTTGAAAGTGAAAGTCACAGATAGACAAGTGGAATACAGACATGTCGTGTCCACTTTACAAAACCTTGACAAAACAGGCACCTCTGTATGCCTCTTGTTAAGTTGCATTCTTTACAGCACCACATGTAAAATAATCTATGCGACTGACTATGCAACTGATTATCAGTTGTGAAAAAAAGCAGTAGCCTTGCAGCTCTTCAGAACCTCTAACTTAATTGGACACCTTTGGGTTGTAGCTCTTTTGTTTTCGGGCTATGATCCATTGTCAACTTTGTTTGTTTACTGTTTTCCCAACCGGTTGCAAACCAATCTTGTGAGATCTTCCGATAGCTGCAAGATCCCCCAAAAAGGCTTGACTATTTGAGCCAAAGTTTAAAGAGTTTACCTATCATTTCAGTCAAAATATTATTACCTACCATGTTTTCTTACTCCTTGCCCCGGGTATGGAAAGATGTGGAAAGGCACGGGGTCATTTCTAAGGTTTGTATAGGTTTTGCGCAAGTCCCAGATTTTAATTTTACCATCCACTGCTCCAGCTGATATCAGCTTCTCGCCTCCTTGAAATAACACTGCTGTGACACTTTGTTGGCTGGAGTTCTGCAAGCAACGAATGTGCAAGTTGACACTGCAATTTAAGTATGGTACCTTACCAAAAGGCAGTTTCCATGCAACTGTTATTTTTATCTTATTGATTAGTTATTCTCCTGCCTTTAGGAGGCTATTATTTTTTAGAAATTAGAAAACTCCAAGTGCCTCTTTATCTTGTTGCCCAACCCCTACCCCCTCCTTTCATTGTATATTACATGACCTATTTTCTACTCATTTGGATAGTCTTTCACATAGGTTGGCAAAGTCAACATAACCAAAATCATGCAGAAATTGCCATCTTTCTTGTTCATGCACCCTTTGAGAACATCTCTAACGAGTAGTAAGACTCAACTTAAGACAAAACTCAGTTCATGTGGCCTGACTAAAATTAGTAGGGATAAATCTATAAAATCATTTATTTACAAACCATGACAGGTCTTGAAGTTGATCTCCTAGGTTTCTTTTTTGACATCTGACGGGTACCAGGTAGTCTTTCTAAATGTGCATTAGATATAACATTGATGGGTTGGTAAAAATGACCAGAACGACGATTACATCTCATGTCCCAGACCATTACATTCCCATCTCTTGCACCGGTAGCAAAGACAACTGACAAGAAAAGCAAAAGCAAGTAAGAAGATTAATAAGGATATTGCTGTCCAGCTATCCGATGAACATTCAGGTATTTCTGTGGAGAATGAGAACAAGATTTCCAAATCCCAGGCTGTCTAAATCATGCACTTTTACAAACCACACACCCAGGGGGGTACTCTGGATTTTAAGTGACCAGAATAAAATTAATAAGAAGGATTTTGGGGGTTTTTCTGGCTAAGTAATCAGTGAAATGGCAATTAACTAGGAGGCAGCGTGGCTGTTTCTCTGCCACACTAGCATAAGTGCTATAAATACTGCT
Source organism: Porites lutea (assembly GCF_958299795.1). Classification (NCBI taxonomy): domain Eukaryota; kingdom Metazoa; phylum Cnidaria; class Anthozoa; order Scleractinia; family Poritidae; genus Porites; species Porites lutea. The sequence continues at coordinate 31,080,372 of NC_133207.1, forward strand.
GAGGGTAAATAAAGGAATTATTATTATTATTATTATTATTATTATTATTATTATTATTATTATTATTATTATTGTGAAAGGTTTGAACCCACGAGTCATTTCAAAAGTAGGTTGAGTTTGATCGTCTGGGTGAACGTAGTCCTGAATAGGACTGTTGTTGTTGATAGTGACTGATGTTTCAACAACCTTTGTGGTGGTCATCTTCAGAGTCAAAGTCAGTTGTATTACGTCAGTTGATGGTATTACACTCTGGTTATTGATCTGATTGGTCAATTACGTCGCGATGTTATTGGTCGTCTGTCAGTAAAGCCATGATGTTATTGGCTATGAAGACTCATAATCAGTAATTGGTGATTACGAGTTCACCTGGACGATCAAACTCAACCTACTTTTGAAATTATTATTATTAATTAAAAATCTTAAGCTCCTGAATTAAAAATCTTTTTAAATAATGAATTTGTTAACCACCAACATAAAAAAAACACTGACATCAATCCATGGTACTCACATATTTCATCTTCTCTGAAGTCCACAGATTTCACACTGCAGCTATGGCCTTTGAACACAGCCAAGCATTGATCACGATTAACATCCCACATTCTAATAGTCTGGTCCCCAGATGCTGTCACCTATAGAACAGATAATACTGTTAGTGTAATTTAAAGGAATCACCCTTAACTGTTATCGCAGCAGCTGCAACCCAGGCACATTTGCTGGTGGGATATCACATCCTGCTTGGATGTCGGGAACACTGCAGTTCTAGTAGCCTCAGAAAACAGCCAAAATTTGGCAATGTTGCCACTGGCTTGCCCATAAAATGATGTCTGAGGAACAAGTGCAGACATTCCTTACTAATGACATGTCACTACCCAGATCTGGGTAGTGCTTCTGATTGGTTGAAGCAAATTTGCCTCTCGGAACATTTACATCAATGGCTAGCAAGCTCACTACATACAGATAACCAATAAAAATTAAAATACCAGAATCAATGACTGGTATGTAAACACATTGGAGTTAAGGACTTGGATGTAGAAATGTCCCATTAAAAGGGCCACACCATTTTGGTGATAGTCTGTTTTCATATATCTTACCAACATTTGTTCTCCCTCCATCCACGCAATATCAAATACTGCATTCTCATGGGCATTCCACTCTATGCAGAAACATGAAAAAATAAACAAATAAAATTAATAACACATCCATTACTGCCATGTTTGCAACTGAAATCAAAAGTTAAGGCATGAACAAGTCCTGGATAAGATGGGATCAGATCAACCCTTTAACTTACTGAATAACAAAAGGTTTGGCATACGGTTAAAGGGATTGATTGGATCGTGTCTGATTATTTTATGACAGTGGCCCACAATTAGTTGAAACAGCAGATACACGACTAACATGTATCTTTAGTAAAATCCAACTAGTGGTCTATTATCAATGCTGCATTCTGATTGGTTGAGATACTACTAGGCTATATGTTATAGCCCACTAGTAGCGAAAAGCACAGGATTTTTGGCGGCAAAAAAGGATTAAAGTCTTGCTTTAAGTTGTTTTGTCCCGATATTTTTGACCAACTAGTTGGATTTTACTAAAACAATTATTCCTCTCACCCTCATGGCCTCTGAGTTAATAGCCCATTCAGCCTTCGACCTTATGGGCTATTGACTCAGAGCCCATTTGGGCTTGAGGAATAATTGTTAAATAGCCTGTGCAACAGAGGAAACTAAACCTCTGGTTAAGTCCATCGGCAAAATAGTGCCAAAATTCTTGTTCCGTGCCCTCACATGTGTACCAGGATTTGAGTATGTGGCTCAAACTGTCAACACAGTACATGTACATTGGAGGAAAAGCAGGCTAATAGTTTTTATAAGAAACATGGTATGGCCAGCCCTGCAAAAAAAAAAATTGGAACAAAAGCAACCCACTTGTGCAGCCATACCCTCTCTATTGGTCAAAAACTATCGAGATAGTCTAGATAGTTTCATCAGTCCTATTCTAGCAATGGTCAATTCCTTTCTTTAGACTGGTCGATTTCCTGGCCCATGACTTCAAAAAAAACAATTTTTAAAAAATAATTTCTAAACTACACCAGTATACACATATATTTGTGGACCTGTTCATACGTCTGAAAGGAGATTGTTTAATAAACCCAAAGGAGCTTTAACCTCAGGAAGTATTTTAGGGTATGTTTGATGAAATCTCAAGGCGGATAGTAGTAATAAGTTACAGAAATCTAGAAGAACCCAGGGTGTCAGGGTATAAATTCAAAAAGTTTGGAAAAAGTCTGTTTGGAATTTAACAAAGCACATAAGTAACAAAACCTATATTTTAGCGTCTCTTACCCTTAATAATCGATCTTTTTCCTGTTTTCCGGGAATCCAGAATTTGAACCCAGCCGTCTTCATCCGCTATGGCTAACATATGACCACCTACGGCGGCTTGAATGAATTAAACAAATGAACTAAGCATTTTTATAGTCTACAGAAATAAAGCAAAGCAAGGGCAAGTTCTTGGAAAATAATGGTGCCTTACTCTTGTTGAAGCGACAAGCAAACGGTGGAACATCGATCTGAAAGAGAGATGGTAGTTCTCTAAGTACAAGTGTAAGCTCATAAGCTTACATTTGTAGCTCGATCACATGCCAGCAATGAGCTATATTATTGCTGTATTTTGAGGGATTTCTCGAACGCCACGTAGATTTGTATGAGCTTACCTCTCTTCTTATGACGAGATGTTCATCATCTTTAATACAAGCGAAAGCCTCCAATGCAAAATCGACGGGCAAAGCTGAAAGAAGTCGTGAAAGAAATACAAAAGTTTACAAATTGGCGAAGTTGCGGACGAGCAAAGCTTGTGTATAAAGCTACACATAAGATTAAAATGTGTTTGTTTACTCTACATTTCAGCACTCACCTCTACGCACAGGACTAGGAACAAGCTGACGCTGTAATATTGAGGTAAGAAGAGTCATTTTTGTTTCATTTCATGAAAATCGGAGTAAATTTTTGAGCAACGCCACGGCCGTGAGATCGAAACTCCCGGGAAATAATTCAAAATGCGCGGGAAGCATCAGATAGCCCGCCGATCATGCTGGTGTTGAATTGTGGGATATGTGATTCAATATGGCGGCCACGTTTAGTTTTGGTGGTTTGATGAACTTTGGCGAGAAATCCTCGAGTAATTCAGCTGACAACTGGCAAGATGCAAACACTGCTTTAGCTGAACTTGATAAAGGTACGTTAACATGTAGAGGTAATTATTTTATCAGTGTTTTTGTACCTGCAATCGTTACTGTTTTCAATGCGCTTATTTACTCTTTCTGTTCATTTGCTAGGCCCAGGGGTTGAACATAAAATTTGAACAGAATAATCGTATCATGAAACAAGGACTCTTTTTTTTACTTCAGGGCTGCGATCAAGTAAGACAGGAGAACAGTGTGAAGCAATTGTCCGGTTTCCAAGCTTGTTTGAGAAATATCCGTTTCCTATTTTGATCAACACTGCTCTATTGAAGCTTGCTGATGTCTTTCGAGTTGGGTAAGCTTTATTATAAAAGCTGTGGTCACTGTGGTCTTTCCTCTTTAGCTTTAGAGGTGTACCCTGTTGTGTTTTAAGGTTTTTTACTGTCTCCAATGTAGGTTGCCTGGAACCCAACTTCACTTAACATTGTTAACATGAACTGTGATCAACATTTAAATTCTCCTTATGTCACTTTTTAGTCAGTGAGGTAGGATACCAGGGGAGCCTGGGAGGATAGGTGGGAGGGGTACAGGAGGTAAAAAAAGAAAGAGTGGAAGGTGGGAGTTCTAAAAATACAGCAAGCAGTAAAAATGGTTGAAATTACACAGCAATCCAAAATATTTGCAATCAAATTGAAGGGTTGAAGGGAGGAAGCCAAGAAAAAGGTTTGGGAGCCAGGAATGCAAGGTGTGGGAGGTCGGAAGTTTGGATTTAATCTTCCCCCCCTCCCCCCCCCCCCCCCCCCCCAAGCAATAATAAAGTATGGTGATCATACAATTGAAGGGAACAACAGCATCACCATCTCGCATTATCCCTTGCAAAACTTGGTTTTTTTAGTAGCACCACTCAAGTTAAGCCCTGTTAGGTGAGGTTAGGAACAAGATGGGTAACCCCGTCACGAATACAGCTATTTTGAGAAAGGTTGTTGGAAAAAGTGCACACAACAATCCCAAAAGGTATTGTGGGTGGTTTTGAGTTCACTGTTCTTCAAAAAAGTTTGCAAGCATGGTACGAAAGGCCATGGACATACGTTTGGGAATGCTAAAGGTAAGTAACAAAAGTAGGTTTGACAGCTACATGTACAGTGTCATGAAAAGTGTATTGATCATATCCCATATTTTTTTTTTTTTTTTAAATAATAGACAATTTTATTAAAAAACTATTAAAATCCTATTTACAATTAATTCACTTAAAAAAAAAGAAAAAACTATTCATTCAAAAACACTATTTACAATTTCTGTCGATTTAAAAAGAACTCAATTTAGCTTTAAAAAAAGTTAATTAAAACTAAGAAAAATTTTTTCGAATTAAAAAACATTTCATTTCAATAAAAAAATAAAAAAAACTGTCCATATTACCTTCTGGGATTAATGTCGCATGCACATTTTTCCTTACAACCTTTCTCAAAATAGCTGTAGGGTCATAAAGGTCCCTACTTTGTTCTTTCTTTTGTTGTTGTTCTTCTTCTCTCTGCATTATCCAGTTTTATTTTTAAAAGTGTATCATCTGATAAGTATATTTAGCATTATTTCGGCTGCCGGATTTAGCAAAAAAAAAAACAAGGCAGTGCAGTTAACATGAAAATAATTATACTTTGGGCAGTAGTACAGAGCTGAAACATTGATCCATTGGCGGGAAAATGCCAAACTAAATTTGGGATCTTCCATGGTGTGAATTGAATTTCCAAATTAAATTTCAGGCAAAATGACAAGGTTTCAACAGTGAAATGCCAAGCTGAATCACCATGGTTTAAAAAACTCAGTTTTACAGCTTGCCATTCAGGCAGGCTGCAGAGAACATGTACTAACCCAAGAGTCAATTTAATTAGCCCAAAAAAAAAATGTGGATGAGCAGAATTAATTACAGTATTTCTGTACTGTGGATTTCTTGAAAAAAATCATTAGCCTGTCTAGCAAGTTAAGAATAGTATTCACCAGCCCAATAGCAACATCCCCGAGTCCCTGGCTATGGGACATGACTTTCCTTGCACACTGATCACACTTTGGAAAAACATAAGCAAACTCGTCAAGTGAGACATACTGAAAATTTTTTTCCCTTCTTTGTTTTATTTATTATCAGATTTTAACAGAAAAAAACCTTGAAAACAAAATAAACACTGATCTACAGGAGTCTGGATTGATTTTTCAATGATCAATCAGAAATTTCAAGAATGACCATCAAAAGTTATTAATTTTTGTTTTTTCATTTTTCAGGAGTAACTTTCTCCGACTATGCATTTTGAAGGTCACTCAACAAAGTGAGAAACACTTGGACAAGATTTTGAATGTTGATGAATTCTTGAAACGCATCTACTCTGTTATTTACTCAAATGATCCAGTTGCAAGAGCAATCACTGTCAGGTATTGCAAATAATTGATAATCGTATTTATAATGATAATATTTTATTATTTATTTATTTATTTATTTATTAAGGTGTAAAACACAATTTGTAAAGTGGTACATATATGGATCTATTGAAACATGTTTTTTGCAAGTGTTTTATTTGACAACTTCAAAAGACTGTAGGAAAAAATGTTTAATACAAAGATATTTGTATTCTAAAAAATCTTCTTCACTGTTTGTGAAATCCCAGCAAGTATAATTTTGGTTGTTATGTAGAAGAGAAAATTAATTTCTCTAAGTGCTGTTAATGGACATGTTTTATAAATAGATTACTATCTACAGTGTTTCCTTTAATTTTGGTAATTTTTCTATGTCCTTTATTTTTTATTTTTGTGGTTTTACTACAACATATACTGGTAGTACCTTTTATGTTGTTGACTATTATAAATAAAATATTTACATTCTTTAAATTTTTCTTACTTTCAGAGTTCTTGGTAGCATTGCCTGCATTGTGTCAGAGAGAAAAAATGTCCATCATAGGTTATAAATTAGTCATTCTCTTTTTTATAGAGTTATTGATTGACTGATTGATTGATTAATTTTGCATAACAGTTATTTTGTCTTGGATTTCATTGCAGAGATATCTTAAGATTAAAACAATTCTTCTAGAGCAAAGATGTCTAAAGATTTTACCGTGATTTTGGCATTAAAATAATGTTGTTGAACAATTGTCATATGGTTAATGTGGTTGTGGTCAACAAAACAGCAAAAAAAAAAAAATTGAAAAAATAAAAAACAAAATAAAACAAAACAAAACAGCTGAACACAAACTTCATCTAGTGCCATGTGAAGTTAGCATCGATTTTCTTTGTCTCGTAGGGCAAGAGTTCAAATCAACCCAGGTTAAATCAAAATTATCTTGAAAATGAAATTTGACCTGTAACATATCCAATTCATACGTCTATTTTCTTTGACAAAATTTCTTAAATCAATGTTGTTTGCCAATTTAAGGGATAGTGTCTTATTTTGAAATGCAAATTTCAGTACTCTTTGTCTGCTACAAAATTACTTGTCTTTAATTTAATTATATTTATATTTCTATAAAAGCATCAGAAGCAGTTTGGACTCACATGATGAAGTGGAACTAGAGGCAGCTATTTTTGCCACTGACAGATTTTGTTCTCATTCAAGGTATACTCTTTGATAAATCTTCAGAACCCATGAAATTAACTTCTGCCTGCTTCATCTTTAGTACTTGTCAATCAAGCTCTAAAACCCTGAATCCTGAAAACTTATTTAGGTGGGTCTAACCAAGTATTGAATTGCATTGTAAATTACAAATGTACGGTGTATCTGAAAGCCACAAGTAAATACACACTCTGAAATTTTTCTTGACCCACTTTTGTGCAGCATATTTTCTTGGATTTGTTCTTACCAGACCTAGGCATTGCGGCATTGTCGCACTTTTTCGGGAAATGCCGCACTATAATTAGCCCAAAGGGTCCCAAGGTTGCAAAGAAGGAAAAAACATATTACAAAACTTATGCAAGCATATGACACATAGATACACTTCCTTATAATGCAAGCCAAAATTTAATTTAATTGGTTATGGCATCTTTAGAAAACACGCATCATTATCTAAGACTCAGAATGTGAAAACGTTGAGTTAACTGTATCTGTATCTCCAGAGACTCCAACCCCATGTGATGGAAAATAGGGAGTAATTATTAGCGCCGAAGGCGCGAGCTTCTAGGGGGGTCTAGAGGAATGCCTCCCCCCCCCCCGGGAAATTTTGCAAATTTAGGTTCTCTCAAGTGCCATTTCCTGAATTTTGACATCATTCCAGCCTGAGTTATAACATACCATAATGCTCTTCACGAAGAAAGTAAGTATAATATGAGTGTTTCACAGTGACAGATCGCCAAAAATTCTAAAGATTAGCAATTTTTCCCTAGTTTTCAGAATTTTATAATAAATCGGGAGAATTTGGTAAAAATCGGGAGAGCGGGACGCAAGACATCAAATCGGGAGGGTTGGAATCTCTGGTATCTCCCTTGTGATGCCCCTTTTAGCTTCTCTATGGGTCCTGTGGACCCCAGTCTATGAAAACCTGCTAAAAACACTGTTGATTGCTGATGGAATAATACTATTTTGTAAGAAGTTTTCGTGTTAATTAATCTTTTTTTATCCACAGGGAATTTGCCTCTGGCCTTTATAACAAAATAGCACAACTAATTGAAGGTAACATTAACACTGAAGCTTCCTAGCGAGTTTTTGTGTCTTTTTTTATATTATTATTTTTTGGTTAACAGGGCAAGATGTGAGTAACAGAATGAATTTATGAGTTTTGTTACAACCTGTAGACTGATAGGTCAATTTACTGGCCTCAAAATATCACATATTAGTTTTACCTTATCGGCATCAGTTTGTGTTTGTTATTCAAATGTACCAACAGCTGAAACACAACAACTCCACGTTGCCAATGTCATTAAGCAACTGTTTGGTATATTTTTTGGAAAAAGGTGACACAATGTATGATGTGAACTAGTGCTCTGACAGTAATGACTGCTTGGTTGCAAGCACCAGGAGACATGCTTCCTTGATGAGACATTTTTTCTTAACTCAAATAAGTAAGAAGCGCCACTATAATATGTCAAGTGAAAATGTTCTTTTTTCTCTCAGGCTTGAGCACGCCAGTGGAGATGAAGCTCAAACTGATCCCAATTTTTCGCCACATGCACTTTGACTTACAGTTGACAGCAAAGGTTAGCAGAAAATAATCAATATTTTGCTATTCGGTGCTCATTGAGTGAATACGTATGCAAAACTGTGCTCTAAGAAAAATTTACAGGAGCCAAGAACTCTGAACCTACCCACAGGTGATCTTGAAATATAAAACTAATGTAACATGTCTTTGTAAATATTATTAAAGTGCCCATAACCTAAAATTTTATATTTTCTTATCTGAAACTACACCTTATTAAAATAACTTCTGCTAAAATATTTTGCGATTTGAACCAAAGACGATTTTTTTAGAATTTTTTAAAAACCTTCAAATTTGCCGCCATTTTGCACACCATTCGTCTTAGTCTTCTCTCAGAGTATGACGTCATATGACATACTTTAAGGAACAGGTGCCTTTATCGACAGGAAAACATTAAGAGTTCTGGTAGGTTTTTCTGTTTCAGAAAAACTTTCTTATTGCGAAGACGTTGTGAGTCAATCCTTACTTGTAATAAATCAATTATTGATCTTTTTTGTGTACAGCTGGTGAAGGAATTTTAGGTGATGGGCACTTTAATGACCTTTGAATGATCCAGGGTTAAACATAACTCCTCTTCTAAACACCTTGCAATAAATTGGAAGCAGTTGGCCTCAATGAAAAGTTATATTTGACTTCTATTAAACCGCCGCCTGGTTAGCACAGTTGGGAGAGCGCCAGTCTGCTGAACAGAGGGGACAGGGGAGGGGTGTGGATTCTTATGTTCTCTGAAATTACCCTACTTGAGTACAAATCCCAACAATTTTGTCGCCAATTGTAGGTCAGCACTTATCAGTCTTCAAACAACTTGGCTCAGAACTGGAACTAACAGTTAATAAGCTTGTCCATTTAATTATTATGTTTCCTTTTCCCTTCACAGGTCCATGAGCTGTGTTCTTCACTTCTCATCTCTCATCCAGCCTGCAGATTTGTAGTTGTCACTCTTCATACTGTGTCTTGCCTCGCAGTATCTTCCATCATTGACATTCCAAAACAGGTATTAAAAAAACAGCTTTAAAGATTCTAATTTATGGATAAAGATATGTTTTTGTAAGCATGTCTTTAGCTAGCGATTCTAGTGTATTGTAGCACCTAAAGCATTTGTGTGGTGGTAAAGCATGTGACTGTGTGTGGCATATGACTGCCTTGTGCTCACATTTCTGTTGTGCAATAGCATGGTATTCTTTCTCTTGGCCCCAGGGGCTTGTGGTTGGGTTGTGGTTCGAATGTTCAAGGGCCTTTGGGTGTGATTGTGTTTTCAGCCCCCAGACCCACTTAATGTTATATGATTTCTATGATATTCATTTTATGATTGGTTACTTTTTAACACTTTCTTATTATTGTTGTAATATTGTAGTTGGAATTATTACTGAAATACTTAGCCCAGGATCCAAGGAAAGTGGTCAAGAATCATGCTCTTGATGACTTAAAAATGCTTGCTAAAGGTGCTCCACACATGTGGAAATCTTCTCACACAGAGGTACTTATTTGGTTTCAGCCCTCTAAAAATTAAATCATCAGTTCACTGGAACTTGATGCCTGATCTACTTCCAATAATATAGAGTGTCTCCTACATGTATACAGGCTTTTGTTCCTAGAAATGTTCTGTTGTGTCCTTGATTGTATAGAACACAATAGTATTATCCTGGAATAACCGGAAGCAATTGGGTTTCTTTCTAGTTTTTCATGAAAGTCTGTTGAGAGGCTAAGGAGAGTATATATACGTAGGAAAAGATAATTTACTACACTTCAGACTGCTAACTTCTTTCTTGAGAATAACCAGTTTGTGGTTTATCTGACTTTGTTCAAAATACCAGATATTTCCAGATGACCCCAAACCTTTCCTTGTTGTTTTTAGGCTCTTTGTGATTTCATCCTAAGCAGCTGTTATGATAATCTGACATTTGCTGCCCTAAGAATCTTGAGAACTTTATCAAGATCTGAAGCTGTCACTGGCCTGCTTAATAATGACAAAGGTATATCAATTTAGTTTCTTGTAAGACTAGTCTTTTTTGTCAAACTCCAATAAACAGTGATTGTGTAGTGAACAATAAAAGTAAATAATAGGAGAAACTAACCACAAAGCCATGTACTTGTAACAGTAATATCTCAATGATTGCATTTTTCATTGTAACACTAACATTGTTTCCAGATTAGTTATAGTGCTTATGGTTTTGCGAGTTTCAATGTAAGACAAAGTAGTAAAAATCATTAGAACTTGGTATTTAATGTGTTAAAATAACTAATAATTTTTTCACTTTATAACAATAGAGTGTGCTTGTTGTCTCTTAACCCTTTACACCGTAAGATCAAAATTTGAATTCTCAAGCAAATTCATCTTGTGTGATCATGTCCATAATTTTGACTGCTCTGTTTTACCAAGCAGTGATATTACAAGGAGAAATTTGATGCTGATCGCTCTTAGGGCTTTAAGGCTTAATTATTTTCATCCTCGTGTCTAAACATGTACAAGTGAAATAATGCTGGAAGGGAGGCTTTTGCACATAATTATATCCTTCTTCACACAAGGTACATGACGATCCAACATCTGACAGCCTAGGGATAGTGAAAATGACACAATTTGATGATGTATTTTTCTTGCAAGTAGCCTAATGAGAAAGTGAATAGCATTATCTAATTTTCATCTCACCTTAACCCATGTCTTTGAATATGATTTTATTGCGTTATTCCTATTACTGATTCCTCTTTGTTTTCAATAGTATTTGAAATCTGTCAGAAAGAAAGCAACTCCTGCAATTTAGCTGTAGCAGCATTAACTTCAGAACTTCTCGTCAACATTGCAGTTTCTGCTATAAAGAATGGTATGTAAAGTTATGGGTGAATCTCCACAGAGGAACATTACCTTGAACCAGTCAAATTGTAGGAGACATCTTTACATTTTCGTCAACTTATTTTTTTATGAATACTATTTTGAAAAGTTAATTATGACAACGTCTATGGAACCCCAACTTAAGACCTCCACGCTATTGCAACCATGCATATTCTTTTGACCCTAACATAAATATCACTGAGTCATGTATTATTTTTGAAGACCCCGTTAATGCAACCAGCTTGTTATGATAACCAGGATGTTATGACCTTAGGGTAGTCGCATTAATGGGGTTCCACTTAATTTTTTTTGCTGTAGATAACAAAAATGATGATCTTTGTGAACAAGCAGCTATGGCACTGGAGACTTCCACTGTTGTTTGTTGTGTTAGTGGACAACTTGAACCATTAAAGGTTAAGCATGCAACTATTAAAAGCTCTAAGTAGTATATAGGTGAATTTTTGCTAAGTACTCTCTGTGGAAAACTGCGGTTTTAGAAAAACTTGTACATGTTGCAGGTTAAAATCATTGTTATGTGAAAATGATTTCAAGTGAGACTTTTTTTGTAGCATATCTGTAAGGAAAACTATTTTGAAATAATAAATAAATCAATAATAAATCAATGCTTTCTGTGCAAGCCCAAACCCAGAAAGCTGTATTCTTATACTGGGAATTACAACAAGAATATGTACATTTCAAATAACACATATGGGTAGGTTTTTCTTTTATGTGATTAATGGCCAGAAAACAGCATGTATTGACGCATGTAAGAAACCTTAAATGGAGCTTTGTGAAAAGAATCTAGCGACTGAGTGAAAATGTCCACAAAGGCATGGTATCTTAACAAGGAATGTTTCAGGTGAGGTTTTCTAGACTGAATGTTGTATATGAATTATTTTTTCTGTTGTTGGTTAGGTGTGCTTGTTGTCAATGAATAATTTGGTGGATAGCTATCCTCAAGCAGGCTCATCTCTGATGGAAAGTTTAGCCAGTCTCTTGCCATCATCATCGGGTAAACAGAAAAAATATATACTACCAAGGTCATAAAATAATCCTTTAGGAAATTCAAAGAAAAATCTCACATGAACGAAGTTAAGGCATTGTTAACAAAACCATGTCAGCCAATTGCTTTCTTAGAAAAGTGTCAAAAAGGCGGATAGCTCCTGATGGAAAAACGTTTACTAGCTTTAAATGACCCAGTTAGAGACAAATCTTGAGGTGCACAGATTTTCTGCAGTAAGTCAGACATTGCTAAAGAAAAGTACACACTTAGTGTCTGAGAAGTTCAATTATTCAGTTTAATAAAGTGCATTTGATCATGTGCCATGGAAAATTGCACTATATACGTTTTGTTAATTATTTATTATTATTAATTGTAATTGCAAAGGCTCTATTTCATCGTTATTGCTGGCATCAAAAACTTTATGGCTATAGTAGCTGTTTTTTCTCTTAGGTGCAGTAGCCCTTGCACTTTGCCGTACAATGGTCATTATGGCAACACAGATGCCACATGTTGTGGCTCCTTTAAGAAATGAAATTGTCTCTCATTTTGCCAAAGTTGTGGTTGGTGCTGATGACAACAGCCAGGAATCAAAAGATTTAGTGGTATGTATGTATGTACTTGGCTCTGTTCCTTCGGTGTCTGTACTATGGAGTTTTCACTGTAAACGGACCCTAAACTATAATCTTTTTTTATTTTAACGGTATATTTAACAATTATTTTTATTATTATCCCATGAGTGCACATTGGATATGAGTTGGCTATAATCATCTCATATCCAACAAGCGCTAGTAGAATTGTTTTATTAAAAACTCCCACAAAATCTCAAGAATTCTTCCCGACTTTATTTGTAAAAACAACCGATTTTCAGTTTGTCTTTAATTTTGAGCAGACATGTACAGTTATCGTATTTGGAAAGCAAGCCAATCAGAGCTCTAGAATTGCATTTATCCAATGATTCAGTTATTAATAATTCTTGTTATTTTAGGTTGGCATGGCAACTTTGATTTTCCAGTCATATCAAGGTGTGTCACAGGATGAAGAAGGAAAATTAAAATTAGACGATATGATACTAGAGCAGCTGGAGAGATTAGCAACATCCTCAAGATACTGGACCATATTTAGAGTTGGAAAGCAAGCCACAAGACAGGTTTTTAAGTCTTTATTATATGGATGGAGCGTTAAAAATAGTTTCAGCGATTCCAGTTATTGTCCAAAAATTTTGAAATGAATCCTGTTTGCTTGGTTTATGTCTAGTGAACACTTTTTAGAGGGAAATAAACTTAGGGCAATGTAACCATGTGTGGCGAACATTTAATGCTTTCAACACTGTTCACTAGGAACAAATTTAAATCGCTTTGCTAGCTTTACTTGTCAGAGAAACAAAAGAGGGCATCAGGAAAGGATTGCAAGAAAAAATAACAACTTGGAAACGCAAATCTTTTTGCGAAGTTTGCTGCAAAAACTACAGAAAATATACGTGTACATGGAATGTTTGTCCGTTGTATTCAATGATCACTATGAACACCTCAGACACTTTTAATTGAATGGAATTGTCCCAAAGCCCTACTTAAGAATTTTCTACCACTGACTGCACTCTTCAATGATATTATTGCTGTATGAGAAAGGGTTAGCCT
>NC_133207.1:31101678-31151678 GCF_958299795.1 Porites lutea
CATAACAATATTTCTCGAGCTTAAATTCAATATATGTGCGATTTTTAACATGCTCATCTGTAAACCTCTGAAGTTATATTTGGATTTGTTTGTAGCTCGTCTTTAGGTGAGCAAGGAAGCAGTGTCAACAAGTCCTCCACGTTTAGACGTAGTCCACTTTCCCTGGCGTGCGCAGAAATTCTACAAATAGTGGAGGTTTGTCATTGACTTCGAATGTTAACGGACTATGGCTAACAAATATACCCTCTTTATTATTGGCGTTGTAGTCTGAAATGTCATACGTCTCCAACCGCTAACCCGTGGGGATCTCTCTCCCCCCAACCCCACGGGTAAGCGGGTGGAGACGTATGACATTTCAGACTAATTCCATTGGCGCTTAGGGGGAAGAGGGGAAATTAAGCCAAGGCACGCGAGAAGCGAGTACATGAAGGTTTCCCTCCCTGCTTCCTCGCGCGTTCCCTTTCCGTTTCACCAGTCCCACAGGTTGCGTATCATTAGATAAACTGCTCACGATAGCTTCTTTACTTCTGGTCGCCTTTTTGGGACGTTAAAGGGCCCACACTACTGTTTAAAAAAGTAGGGGACGTAGTTTCGGATGGTGTGGCCAACCTTTCCTGGGTTGGGTGGGTTCCATCTGTAAGGACAGATCTTAGTATAGGGATAACCTCATGATCCTCCTTCAGTAGTCTTAATGACAACCTGTAAACAGTGTATTATATTGTATTATATCAGAAACTCATAAGGGGTTGAAACGTGTAACCCTCATATGTTTGCTTTGCCCGATGCTTGGATTATTCATTTTCGAAAAGTACCATATTTGGAACGAGGAGAAGAGATAACTGACCAATCTTTATGAGTTTCTGATTATATTAGTACGCCTCACCAACGATACTCTGCTATTAAAAAAGTGTTTATTTCCGCGAAAGTAGCTCCAGAATTTCTTTGAATGAAAACTAGCTCCTTCATCTTTAAAACATGTATCACTCGCCTTACGAAGAGGCTTTTGGCCAGGTATCTCCACCAGTTTTGTTGCTGTTGTTGTTGTTGTTGTTTGTTTCAACAAGCTAACTACAGTCACCAAATTTTTTTATTTGACTTTTACTGTACAATTTTTCTTATCTCTTTAGGAGCTAGCAATTCAGCTGGAAGCTCTTCCTGTTTGCCACTTGGTAAAGTGATGAATCATTTAATGATATCTGTGTAATCACATAAATGTACTGAAAACTGACTAGACATAGTAAATTCATGAAGTTTTTTATACTTCAGTACACTGGTTTCACTTGCTAATGTAGTAATTTTATCAGTAAAGGAATCCAATGTAGGAGTGTGTGAAAACTTTCTCAAGTTAATTTTTTTCTGGATCGATGAGTAACTGACTTGGATATTAACAGCCACTTACTTTTCAAACACCGAAAAGAAAGTCCGAAATAAATAGTGCGGCAGGGTTTTTTTTAGCCTAGTTAATTTGGGAAATGTCAGTGTCATGATATTGATTTATGGTTATACATTTTATCGTTTTTCAGCAAACTGAATGTCTTATTCGGGCTTCCATGACTCTCCTGAAGGTGCCGTTTATTTTCCCGAAACACTTCTTCTCCAGTCAACAAGCCACGTTTATCAAGGTTTGTAGTCAAGAATTTTCTATGTATCTATTTTGGTGAGTCCTAGATTGCCTGTGCAGTGGAAGCTCTCGTGAGCGGACACCCTCGTGACGCGAAAAAGGTGCCCGTACCTAGAGCTGGCCGCTTACGGAAATGTAAAAATACAGAGTTTGTATGAGAGTTGAGAAAAACGGGGTTTTGTGAAGGTGGCCGTGACTAGAGCTGTCCTCTTACGAGGGTGTCTGTTAGGAGAGCCTCCTCTGTATACAGTCTTGATGTTGTTGGCTTTATAAAAGTCGTGGAATTTTGTTTTTTAGTTGCCGTGTTTATAACCGTTATATCGCTCGCTACGCGCTTCATTTGGCTTTTCTGAACCAACCTTGCATTATTTGATGTCGTTGTCTTTGGTTCACAACATAATTTTTAAACAGTTCAGAAAACACATTCTCTTCGCAAGATAATACTAGAAAACCGAAAGGTACTGGTGGGTACTAGTGGGAGTTTTTCTGTTGCACTCGCACATTACCATTTAAAATGGCGGGAGTTGGGTACAGGTAACCCATGGAAAACGCGCGAAAATCTAGTGGGAATGGCGCGGGAATGGAAAAGATGCTAGTTTTGTCTCGCCGTCCGTATAAAAGAATCTTTTTTAAATTAGTTATAATCAGTAAGAGACAGGACGCAACATGTTTGAAATGAAAGAACATTAGGTAGAAATTCCTTTCTTGTGACAAAACTTGAATCTGTTTACTTTCCGTAACTCTTACTTGCCAATCATCCTCACGTTTTGAACAGCAATTACTTTTACTAATCTTGGTCTCTCCTTCTGTCATGCAGCTGGCGTTGTCACCTTCGCCTCGGTCGCCTTCAGAACCAATTTCGGTCACACTGGATACACAATTTGTTCTTAAGGTGGAAGGAGTCATAGAGCGCAGTCAAAAGCTAGGTCAGAGTCTTGTTAGAGGTGTAAACTTAAACTTTTACTACAGTATTGTAGTATGACCCGATGCAATGTTAGTAACTTAATTTTCCCAAAATGGTTTTACATTTGGTTTCAACTTGGAAAACAACTACGATGTCACGAACTATTTTTTTTACGAATGTTTTTCTCATATGAAATCTGTAGAACACATTCCACTTCATAGTTGCACGTTTGTCCTGAACTGGCTAACGACATATTGTGCTAAATCATCCGCCTTGATCAGGTCTGAGGCGGTAGGTCTTAGCTCAAAGCCATAATCAATCCCTTGTTTACAATACAAGGACTCAAAGTTGGATTTTGGAGTTACCCGGCTTCACCGTTCAATTTTAGTTTGTATTGTTTTTCTTGTTTATAGGACTTTACCGCGATGTGCAGTCTGTTTGCTTGTCAGTAACATGGCGTGCTGAGGACAGAAAGCAACAACCCATAGATGGAAAGGTTTGTATTTGTTTCTAGACTCACAGTAGCTTTTGGCCCTTCAGACTCATTGAGCGTAGTCTGCAAAACAGTCCGTATTTTTTGCGTATTCAAGTACCTACGCGCGAGCAGTCAAACAAAAGGTCTGGAACGAGGCTAAAAACAGAGAGCGAGACTGGGGAGAGACCCTACGGGCGTGTGAGGCTCGTGCGCTTTGCGCGCGTAAGACTGTTACGTCACGCTTTACCGATTTCTGTACTGGTTTTCTCTGGTGCTTGCAACACAAGCAGTGTAAAAGATTTCTGAAATTTCGGTGTATTTTCTTTATTTCAGACTTCCCGAGACCACGTGACCAGCTTGGAACAAACAGTGGTTCCCCACCATGATTACTTTAGTGCCCAATTCCTTCTCCAGTTTAGTACACAGTCTATTTATCACGTGACTGTGTCTTCTAGTGTGATTGACAGTTCCGGGATACTGTGGAATACAGGACCCCAGAATAACCTGCAGGTTAAGACCACGGATTCTGCCAGTAGAAAGCAGAGATCGTCTAGATCATAACTGGTAAAAGAGAAACTATTTGATTTCAAAAGAATGTCAACCACAAAATGAGGGAGTATTGAGATGTGGCCAACTCTTTCCTCCCACCTCCTCCCCAGAAGTGACTTAATTTTCTCACTTCTTGATCCAGTATCACTCAAATCCATTAAATTTAATTGTATTTAATGTAAAATTCATACTATTCGTTAAATATGTACAGGTACAATTTTTAAAGTAAACCAGAAACCCCTTATGAGTTTCTGCGTAAACTTAATGAAAGTCTCCTGTCTAATTTACAGCAATTTAAAATATGCAAACCTTTTTTCAAAGACGTGCCAGAAGTAAATGAAAGATTAGTGTTGTGGTTTAATTTTATTCTTGGTTTAAATTTTATTTCCCTTCGTTTTAATTTCATTATCACACATCAGCTACCATACCCAAAAACAACCGGAAATAAATTTAGCCGAGGATAAAATTGAACCACAACATAAACACTTAAATTCTTCTATACTAAAACACTACATTGCAAAACGGAAACTTTACAAAATTAGCCGGGTTCCTAATTAATACTATCAGTAGTGTTCACACTCAGCAATTACCAGAAAGCAAAATAATAAGTTACTACAGTTACTCTTCCCGGCTGATTCTCCGATTATTGCACTAGTCTACTTCTCTCTCGCCGTTTTTAAAGTCAGTAAAACTCAGTAAAGCTGTTTGAATGCGAGCTTTTTTGCTCTGTACGAACACAACTCTGTTCACTAAGTTTCATAGTCAAAGAGGCCTTAAAACTAAGAATTGGTTCCCCTCACATACCTCCTCACCGTTATAAGACCATTTAATTTTTATAAACATAGCGCCCGAGCTTCAACAATACACGATTTCCCTTGATCTCTCTCATGGAGGTTACCAAAGAGGTACAAGTTGTTTTAGTTTGCAATAACTGTCCTTCAAAGTGTCAGCCAAATCTACTGTCCTTCATCGGTTAATTTGTTATAGGCGAGCTAGTTTAAGCTGTTTAACTTGCAATTACTGTCCTTCAGTCTCAACCAAAACCCAGGCGGGGCGGGGGGGGGGGTACTTTAGGAATTTTTGAAATTTTTGGATGTGCCGCTGGGACCCTGGAACCCCTAGCCTATAGCTCGTTTAAGTGAACTTTGCTACCCTATGCTAGACTAAACTCCCACCCCCCTCCCCCGCCCCCACCATCCCAGAGTAGCTGTTTTCCAGAAACTACTGAGGTCACAAGCACAGTCCAGCCAAAACAAAACCGATTTGATGTTTTCATATTTTTGAGTGGCAATTCCCGGTACGGTTTCCCTAGTCTAAGCTAATATCTTCAACCAATAGATCAGTTTCCTGGAAAATGATAACCTATTCTAGACCTAAACTCTCTGATTTATATACCCTATCCTAGAGTAAACTGCTTGAAAACCATACCCTTCATAGCGGCACATACCTGTAGTACCCATACATGACACTGACGGCAGTATCCTCCCCGGGACCCAAACACCCTGCTCCTTCATCGGATAATTTTTTAAATGTGAGAATTAAGCTGTTTAGTTTGCATTTACCTTCCTTAAACGTTTCCTCCAAACACTTTGCTTCTTCATAAGTTAATTTGTTACCGCCGAAGTTTAAGGTGTTTAGTTTGCAATTACTATCCTTCAAAGCTTCAGCCAAACACTTTGCTCCTCCATAGGTTATATTGTTACCGCCGAAGTTTAAGCTATTTAGTTTGCAATTACTATCCTTCAAAGCTTCAGCCAAATACTTTACACCTTCATCGGTTATATTTTTCCCCCAGAGGTTTAAGCTGTTTAGTGTGCAATTACCATCCTTCAAAGCTTCAGCCAAACACTTTACTCCTTCATCGGTTATTTCGTTAACGCTGAAGTTTAAGCTGTTTAGTTTGCAATTACTATCCTTCAAAGCTTCAGCCAAATACTTTGCTCCTTCATCGGTTAATTCGTTACCGCAGAGGTTTAAGCTGTTTAGTTTGCAATTACTATCCTTCAAAGCTTCAGCCAAATACTTTACTCCTTCCTCGATTAATTTGTTAGCACCGAGGTTTAAGCTGTTTAGTTTGCAATCACTGTCCTTCAAAGCTTCAGCCAAATACTTTATTCCTTCATTGGTTAAATTGTTGTTGGTGAGGTTTAACCTGTTTAGTTTGCAATTACGGTGCTTCAAAGCTTCAGCTAAATACTTTACTCCTTTGTCGGTAAATTTGTTACAGCCGAGGTTTAAGCTGTTTAGTTTGCAATTACTATCCTTCAAAGCTTCAGCCAAATACTTTACTCCTTCATCGGTAAATTCGTAACTCTGGAGGTTTAACCTGTTTAGTTTGCAATTACTGTGCTTCAAAGCTTCAGCCAAATACTTTACTCCTTCATCGGTAAATTCGTTACCCCAGAGGTTTAACCTGTTTAGTTTGCAATTGCTGTGCTTCAAAGCTTCAGCCAAATACTTTACTCCTCTGTCGGTAAGAAAGACGATGCTAAGGTTTAATCTGTTAAGTTTACAATTACTATCCTTCAAAGCCTCAGCCAAATACTTTACTCCTTCATCGGCAAGTTCGTTTTCTCTGAGGCTTAAGCTGTTTAGTTTGCAATTACTGTGCTTTAAAGATTCAGCCAAATACTTTGCTCCTTCATCGGTTATATTGTTTGCCCAGAGGTCTAAGCTGTTTAATGTGCTATTACTGTGCCTCAAGGCCTCAACCAAATACTTAACTCCCTCATCGGTTAAAATATTATTACCGAGCTCTAAGCTGCTAAGTTTACAGTTACCATCACTGACACTCATAGAAAACACTAAAAACTCGCTTAATTCTTTACAACCGAGGCAGCCAATCTTGCTACTGCTAAAGTTAATCATTAAAATTTCGTGATGCATTTTAAGAAAATTGACTATTGCAGTACAATCAACAGGTCCTAGTTGACAGAGTTCAAACCCTACAGCATTAAAACCAATCTCTCTTACTCTGTTTTGCACGGCTGAATCATCCGCATCGATCTCATATAAACAGTGACATACCGTTAACGCTAAATGTTTGTCTTCCTCACTTGGCCAACAGGTTACTATATCTGGGTCCAGTTCCTGAGCTTCTTTCCTATATATCCTGTATTTCGACACTGGCAGAAGGTTAGTAAAAATATCGGTCAGTGGTTCATCTCGTTCACTGAGAAGCCCAGCCACAAACTGCAACACCACTTGCCAAGCACCGTGCGTTATGTAACTTGAAACAAATTCTCGCAATTCGGCTTCTCCCATGTTGTCTGTCATATGCTTTGCGGCGAGAAACTCTTGGATGGTCAGATGCTGGAAGCAGTATTGAGCTTTGGGTTTTCCGAATGGTAGCTTCACCTCTGGTTTCAAATCAGGCAAGCGATGAAGTAGGCCACAATCCTCTAGGTTTGTAACTTCGTCAGATTCGAAGGTTAATCTTCCTTCTTTAATTCCTTCAAAAGCAATTGTTCCCAGTTTCTTAAAATCCCCTTTCACCTCTTCAGCCAGTTCATCGAATTTTTTGAAAATTTCGTCCTGACCATCAGTTTTATTGCGGTATCTGTTACTGTGCCTGAAGAATATAAGCTTTACGGCGAAGCTGTATATGTCGGTTAGTTTAGTTGGTAGGCTAGCCAAACTATGAATGGAGTTGGAACGAAAGTTCTGCAGCATGTATAGCAAGCACGAACAAATGATGAAACAGTTTACAGGTATATAGCACAATGAAAAGAGGTTAATGTTGTTGCTGATATGTTGCCATATCGTTTCTCCTACACCTTTGTCATCGCCTGCGAACTTCTCCACATAGTTTTTCACTTTCCCCGATGAAAATCCAAGAATTTCAACTACTCTGCTGAATTCAAGATCCCTTACGCATGATACAGCAGTAGGTCTTGTAGTCGTTAAAACAGTGGCTCCATTAAGAAGTTTTCCCGACGCAATTTTCGTGTACAGAGCATGTAAAGGCATTTTTTCATCCACAGTGTCTTGATAAATAGAGTGATCACCTTGTAACTCTTTCCTTGCAGAGAATTCGTCAATCCCATCGAAAATTAAAAGTACTTTGCTTGGGTTTTTACGAGTGTAGTTCCATACCTCATCATTCATATGTGTTAAAAATTCTGATTTATTCAAAAGCTCTCGAAGGTTAAGCTCTGCAGCAGAGTTCAGTCTCCTAAATTTAAGGAGGAAAGCAACGTCACATCTTAATTCTGAATTTTTCGCTTCATCGAGTAAGCGGTCGCTTGCCCAAAGGCGCATAAACTTTATGCAAAACAACGTTTTGCCAATTCCAGGGCGACCAACAATAAGAATATTCTTGTGCTCGTCATCAACAATGTCGCCGGGTCTTTTGGGGGGTAAATTTGCCTCTGGTTTGGGATACACTTTTAGCTGTTCTCGCCTGCTTTCAGGAAAGTCATAATAGGCTCTTTCAGGGTGAATAATCAAGTCAGTGTAAATTTGGTCGAGTTTAAGATCTTTAGGTTTATCGCCTTCGCCCGGGTTTGGTTTGAAGGGTGAAGAGAGGTCTCTAAGTCGCTCAGTGTTCTTTAAGACACTTTCCTTCATGCGCTTAAAACAAGTTTGCAACTGAGTTAAATGTTCCCGTTGTAATTGTTCCAATGTTTCGTGATTTCCTTCCCCCTGTGCATCTTGCAATTCTTGCTGTGGTATAGTCAACAGAGGTATTTCTTGATGTGAATTTTGGGGGTCATAATTCGATTTAAGATGATCAGTATAAAACTGTGAGTCATCCATGAACTGTTTCCCCCCTTTTCTTGCACGGGAAAAAATAATGAAAAACTCAATCAAAAGAAAAGCTGCAAAGATTCCATTCGCCCCACTTACGGCATACATCCAAGAGGTTTTCTTATGAGCTCGCTGATTTCTACATTCATAAGGTGGAGTTTTTGTGTTCCCAGTTGCTTTCGCTGCGGTTTGATTGACTTCTCTCATGAAGTTACACTTAAAGTTTGACGGAAATTCACGAGGATAAAATATTTCAGCTTGTGAAAAGATGATGAATACGATCCCGAGACAAAATCTAGTTGCAAGTTGACAACAGTATCCCGTGAAGAGTTTTCTGTGAGTTGTGTTGGCCTGATGATTTTGTCCTTCAACATCTATGTTTCTGCTTTCAAGTTTATTTACTCTTGGTTTCGTAAGTATTGAATATATCACACAAACAATAAACGGAAGAGAAAAGTTAGCAATCACAAAACCGTAAAGAGGAACAGACAGCTTGTTGTGTAGCTTATCGTATTCCACGAAACACTCCAGTCTGATGAAGTCCTTGTCGACTTTAGCATTCTTGTTCACGTCACAGCGGAAGTCAAACCTCGATTCGTTGATTTCCATGTCCAGAAACACTCCAAACAATACTATCCCAACTGCGATCCAAAGAACATTCACTGCAAAACTGAACCTGTTGAAGGTTTTAGGCGCCCACAATTCCTTACACCATGTAAAAGCCTCCATTTTATGATTTGGCTTGAACTTTGCTTTTCAGTCACCCAACACAGGCGTGGTGGATGGGTGTGATTTCAACTGAAGCGTATCATACACGAGACAGCTGTCGAGACTGAGTTACTTTGAATGTTTGAACATGTTCTGTACCGTATTTCAAGGTTGGTTGATTTGTCTTTACCAAATTTTTCATCGAAAACATCGAAAACTAAGTGACTGTAAGTCTGAAATCAAACAGGGTCTTCGCAAAAAAAAGTGATGAGAACTTCTACAAACTAACTGCAATATTCATTATTTCACTCAAATGTTAATTTGTCTAATTTGACCTACTGTCTGGTTCCACCGTGGAATAAAAATTCATAAAATTTATCTGTTTTTTAAATATGTCCGTGGTTGATTTAACATTAGAAACCAGCCTTCTCTATCCTTGCTAACCAACTCTCTTAAGTTTTTTTAGAAGACTAGCTCGACTTAGCAGACTGATTAAATATATTCTCGATTTTGGTATTTGAGTTAGTTTGTTTCATCAAGAGAGAATGAGCTGGTAAAAATTGATCACAACAAACAGCAAGAGTCATGGTGAGATAGCAAGTACATCACCCTGCGAAAACATCCGTTTCTTCTCGCTCTTCGCCGCTGGGGACGTTTCGCGCGAAACGTCCCCAGCGGCGAAGAGCGTGGACAAACGGATGTTTTCGCAGGCTACAAGTACATATACAACTCAAAATCTAAAACCAGCTGAAACGGCTTCGAAATGGCTCGAGAAACGAACTGACTGTGGAACAGACAACACAAACAAAACGTTAGTTATTTTCATTTTCGAGTATTTTCAAAAGGCGGAATCGGAATTTAGAACGTAGTTTGTTTATTCGCATGATTTCTTTAAAAAATATAAATTCCAACGAACTTTCCACAGAGCTTGGGTTGTCTGTAGTTTATCTAACTGTGTGTGTATCGGAACTGATATGATTTAATTGCCCTTTACAAACGAAAACGAGGTTGAGTCAGCCATGAAAGAGCCACAAAAATATTGCTTCAGTGAATAAAAAGAGGTTTTACTATGGATAACATCTGAACAGGAAAATGAGTTTTGATCAAGTGACATGTCACGTGACCAAAAAGTGAAAATGAAGGAAATTGGCGAATTGGTGGCAAATTTACTTTGATTGGATAATATAGATTAGCAGTTCTAGAAGAGGATAAACAGACCTAACTTTCTACGTTTGGAATAAATGTACGCGAAGTTTAAAATTAAAGTTTTAAATAATTCATGTTTAATTTTGGGCATTTAAAATGATGTTCTCCCTCATAATTTTTTATTGAAGGGCAGTGGACGGTCATTCCAAACGTTAAGTGTTATAAATATTTAATATGAATCAGAAAAATGTTATTTCTCGACTTCTTTCATTAAACCGGCCACCAATTGGGTAATAATTTACAACTTTTGCAAAATGGTCACGTGACATGTCATAAACACAAAAGTTATGCTTTAAAATGTTAAGGACGATGAGTTCTTTATGTGTGCCAAATTTTGATCCAGTGCCATCATCTATGCCAAATTTATGGCCAATATTTCATTTTCTACAGGTAAACCCCTTAGTCCAAGGCCTTAAACTACTTGAGGGCCCCCCTTCTCTACCTCACATACCTAACTGCACCTATGAAACTAGGGGCTTTTTCTTTGATTAGAGCTAAAACTGCTTTGAATGATCCACAAAGTTTAAGTTTATCAAAAGATAACTTTAGGCGTTTTAATTGTTCATGTGCGAATTATATTTCTTATGTATGCATAGTTTTATTTTATTTTTTTATTTTCAAGTTGACAAAATAATTTTATAGGTGCCATTTTGTTTGCAAATCACAGAGAGTTCGTGTCGTAACTCTCGAAGATTATAAAACACGTCCACTACTCTGTCATCCTCCTCGGTCATTTTCCATATGTTTAACGCCCCTAAAGCAAATCAAAGAATTTGGTCCCGGAAAAACGCTCACATAATCTTTGTATTTGTCACCTCTGTTGAAGAGACACCTCTATTCAGGGGAAATGGACAGTTTTTCCGGACCCGAAACCCGGATTTAACTTCAATTCAGGAAACACTTTAGCCCCTAAAATTTGTCTGACCAACCTCGTCCCCAGGACGCTTTTCTCTGGCTTTGAAGTTGTTGTCTGACCGCAAAAATCGTTAAGTTTTACGGTAAAGTTAACAGACGGAATGAGATTGTGGATTAGCATGTGGCATGGCTTGCGGAATGACATAATTATGCGTAGTATAATAATTATATGCAGAATGACTCAAAGAAATAAATTAAATTGAAAAGGGCGCCCTTTTTGGTGCCAATCAATTTGCAAAAGCATCCGCTTTTTTAATGTTGCGGACAGCCATAAACATTCTACTTGCCTTTATTAGTTCGGCGGTATCACAGCACAGATACTACTGGTCCTACATCACGAAAGTCGGCCATTAAAGAAGAACTGTTTTGGAACTCCGGTAATGGGTTCATGATAACCGTCACGAATATAGAGACATTAAGTGACCCCTAAGCCCACTATGAGAATGTTAATGTAATTGCTGTAGTTAGTGTAGTTGGTGTAGTAGCTGTAGTTGGTGTAGTTAGTGTAGTTGGTGTAGTAGCTGTAGTTGGTGTAGTTGCTGTAGTAGCTGTGTTGGTGTAGTTAATGTAGTTGGTGTAGTTGGTGTAGTTGATGCAGTTACTGTAGTTGCTGTAGTAGCTGTAGTTGGTGTAGTAGCTGTAGTTGGTGTAGTAGCTGTAGTTGGTGTAGTTAGTGTAGTTGCTGTAGTTGCTGTAGTAGCTGTAGTTGGTGTAGTTAGTGTAGTTGCTGTAGTTGGTGTAGTTGATGTAGTAAGTGTAGTTGGTGTAGTTACTGTAGTTGCTGTAGTTGCTGTAGCTGGTGTAGTAGCTGTAGTTGGTGTAGTAGCTGTAGTTGGTGTAGTTGCTGTAGTTGGTGTAGTTAGTGTAGTTGCTGTAGTTGCTGTAGTTGATGTAGTTGCTGTAGTTGGTGTAGTAGCTGTAGTTGGTGTAGTTGGTGTAGTAGCTGTAGTTGGTGTAGTTCGTGTAGTTAGTGTAGTTGCTGTAGTTGCTGTAGTTAGTGTAGTTGGTGTATCTAGTGTAGTTTGTGTAGTTGCTGTAGTTGATGTAGTTGCTGTAGTTGGTGTAGTAGCTGTAGTTGGTGTAGTTGCTGTAGTTGCTGTAGTTAGTGTAGTTGCTGTAGCTGATGTAGTTGCTGTAGTTGGTGTAGTTGGTGTAGTAGCTGTAGTTGGTGTAGTTGCTTTAGTTTCTGTAGTTGGTGTAGTTAGTGTAGTTGCTGTAGTTGGTGTAGTTAGTGTAGTTGCTGTAGATGGTGTAGTTGATGTAGTTAGTGTAGTTGGTGTAGTTGCTGTAGCTGATGTAGTTGCTGTAGTTGCTGTAGTTGGTGTAGCGGCTGTAGTTGGTGTAGTAGCTGTTGTTGTTGTAGTGAGTGTAGTATATGTAGTTGTTGTAGTATGTGTAGTTGGTGTAGTTAGTGTAGTTCGTGTAGTATATGTAGTTGGTGTAGTATATGTAGATGGTTTAGTATATGTAGCTGGTGTAGTATGTGCAGTTGGTGTGGTTTGTGTAGTTGGTGTATTTAGTGTAGTTGTTACCCAAAACTACACCACCTACATCAAACTAAACCAACTATAAAACACTCACCAAACAACACCTACTAAACCAAACTACATCAAACTACACCAACTACACAAAACTACACCAAACTACACCAAACTACATCTACTACACCAACTACACAAAACTACACCAACTACACAAAACTACACCAAACTACACCAAACTATACCAACTACACAAAACTACACCAAACTACATCAACTACACAAAACTACACCAAACTAAACCTGCTAAACCAAACTACACAAAATTACACCAAATTACGCCAACTACACAAAACTACACCAAAGAACACCAACTACACCAAACTACACCCACGACACAAAACTAAACTAACTACTCCAACAACACCAACTACAGCAACTGCACAAACTATAGCTACTACACCAACTACAGCTACTACAGTAACTACAGCTACTACACCAACTACACAAAGTACACTAACGACACCAACTAAACTAACTAGACAAACTACACAAACTAAACCAACTACACCAACTAAACAAACTACACTAACTACACCAACTACAGCTACTACAGGAACTACACCAACTACACCTACTACAGCTACTACACCAACTACACCAACTACACCAACTACAGCTACTACACCAACTACAACAACTACAATAACTACATCAACTACAGCAACTACAGCAACTATATTAACCACAAGAACTACAGCAACTACAGCTACTACACCAACTACAGCAACTACAGCTACTACACTAACTCTACCAACTACAGCTACTACACCAACTACAGCTACTACACCAACTACAGCAACTACAGTAACTACATCAACTACACCAACTACACCAACTACATTAACTACACCAACTACAGCAGCTACACCAACTACGGCTACTACACCAACTACAGCAACTACAGCTACTATACCAACCGCACTAACTACACCAACTACAGCTACTACACCAACTACACCAACTACACCAACTACATTAACTACAGCAACTAGGCAACTACACCAACTACAGCAATTACACCAACTACACTAACTACACCTACTACAGCTACTACACCAACTACACCAACTACCTCAACTACAGCTACTACATCAACTACACCAACTACACCAACTACACCAACTACATTAAGTACACCAACTACACCAACTACAGCTACTACACCAACTACACCAACTACAGCTACTACACCAACTACACTAACTACACCAACTACAGCTACTACACCAACTACAGTAACTTCAGCAATTACATTAACATTCTCATAGTGGGCTCAGGGGTCACTTAATTTCTCTATATTCGTGACGGTTATCATGAACCCATTAGCGGAACTCCTTTCTGCTTTGATTTTTTTCTTCCAAATACGTTTGGACGGTTAACCTTACAGGTTTTTTTTTCTTTACCTTTATTTGTATCAGGAACCGCGCGAGAAGTGTTTCTTTCTCAGACGGTGGGTTTTGTGATCGTGACATAATTCAGAGATCAAATGTATCTTTTATTTTAGCACTCGAAACTAACAGGTCTAACAGGTGACGAAGAATTGCGAGTACCTATCCTGTCAATTGAGAGTGTGTATTTTCTTCTCTTTCTTTCTTTCTGTCTTCTCTTTTTTTTTCCTTCTTACTGATAATATTTTTTCACTTTTTTGCGCAAAGACGCAAAAACTGCCGAAAGAAGTGGAGAAAGAGAGCAGTTCCCTTCACTCGATTTCTGGATTACAGATTAATGTTTGACTCCGATCGGGGTGTCAATTAAGTCTCAAATATGATCTGATTCGCGATCTTTCACCGTAGTAAAAATCCGCTAGAATTGTAGCTAGCCGAGCCCAACTTCAAGCTCAACGAGGGTTCCTTGTAATAAAGGGACCGGCAAAGAGGTTGTTCCTTCAAATTAGCGCCAAAAAAGAGGCGGCAGAGATTTGCGCATGCTTTCCTATGTAATTTATGTCTTTGCGCTATTTTCCATGTATTACATTCCGGAGAAATTATGTCATTCCGCAAGCCATGCCACATGCCATTTCTCAAACTCATTCCTCCTTTTACACTCACCGTAAGTACTATTTTCGGTACTTACTAGTCAAAGGGCGTCAGTTTTCAAAACATGAACAGAACTGTCTCACTGAAATCGATTAAATAGCTCATTTACCCTTGAAAAAAAATTAATTCAAACCCTAGATGTACGTTAACCAGGTTTATATGGGCTCCTCGGCGTTAACAAAAAAAAATTAAAAAGAAAAAGACAAGAAAGTGGATGGGGTAAGCACAGTCACTTCCACCTGTGACAGGGAAAGGTCATCACCAACGCCCACCTTTAGACATCACAGAGATAATTTAATTTTTTAAACATTATCTAGCTGCATGAAGTAATGACTGCGACTTGTTTAAAATCCAACAGCCTTTCCTATGAAAGTTGGTTAATATTGTCTCTTGAACCTCAACTCCTCAAATTTCATTGTAAATTTAAAGTGAAAGAATTCTTTTAGAGACTTGTCCTTTCCATAAGTATTACGATCTACATTTCTTCGTGGCGACTTGGTGGTGGTGAGGTGACCGGATACCCTCTCTTGGGTTGTATATTTCGTAGCGAAAATGTAGCAGTTTGACAAACGAGATTTGATCTACAGGTTGCTTTTGAACATTTGTACTTTTGGCTTAATGCTTTGAAGTTCTTCTGTGAAGCGAAGAATTTGTTGAATGATGAATGTGATACTCAGCTAGCGCTTTCCAAGCAAATATCTGATGCTTGTGCTAAATACCAGAAAGGGATTACAACACTCAAGGTCTGTACTATTACATCATCCTCTTTTAGCCTCTATGTGCCAAAATTGAAAATAGAATGTAAAGCGCTTAGTTTCCAAAGAAACTCTGGTCCTGAGTTGGTGGTGGCGGTGGGCTGGTGGTGACAATAAAAAAGATTGAAAAGCTTACGTTTCGCGGTGTGCTTTTAATGTAAAATAAATTAATAAACAACGATTTAAAAGTAGCATACCTACGTAGGTGTTCTTCGTTTACCATTCCTGGTCGAATTGGAAAGAGTTGGTTTTTGAGGAGATGGGAAAACCGGAGTAACCAGAAAAAGGCTTCGCAGAGGAAGGTAGCGAACCAACAAAAAACTCAAGCTACGATTGCCAAAGCCGTTACACCAAAAAGACTTTCGAAAATAAATAGTGGGGCAGAGTATTTTTTGACTAGTTAACTTGGGAAATGTCATGATATTGATTTATGGTTATACATTTTATCGTTTTCCAGCAAACTGAATGTCTCATTCGGGCTTCCATGACTTTCCTGAAGGTGCCGTTTATTTTCCCGAAATATTTCTTCTCCAGTCAGCAAGCCACGTTTATCAAGGCCTGTAGTCAAGAATTTTCCATTGGCCAACTAAATTGGGTCCTAGATTACTGGTACAGTGGAAGTTCTCGTAAGCGGACATAACTGGGGCTGGCCTCTTACGGGAATGTAAAAACACAGCGTTGGTATGGGAGTGGAGAAAAACGGGATTTTGTTTCAGTGGCCGTAAGTAGACCTGTCCGCTTACGAGGGTGTCTGTTAGGTGTTCTTAGCTTTATAAATATAGCATGCGTAGCATTCCCCTAAAAGGCCAGCAAGCGGAGCAAAGATGAAAGACCGAAAACCTTTGTTCTGAAACCGCACGGAAACGCTTGCTACGCAGGTTACTTTATAAAAGTCGTGGAATTTTGTTTCTCAGTTTCCGCGTTTACAGTGACGGATCCAGACCTTCTGATAAGGAGAAGGGGGGTGGGGGGGGGAGGGGTCTCCAAAACATTTCTTTTCGGCCTTTCGAGCCTCAGTTTGGTCTGAAGATAAGGGGGAAGCCGGCCCCTCCGGGCCCCTCCCATGGAAACGCCACTGGTTTATAACCGTTGTATCACTGGCTGCGCGCTTCATTTGGCTTTTCTGAACCAACCATATATTATTTGATGTCGTTGTCTTTGGTTCACGGCATCATTTTTAAACAGTTCAGAAAAGACATTCTCTTCGCGTGATGCTAAAAGGAAACTGGAAGGTACTAAGGGCGTTTTTCTGTTGCACTCGCACAGAGTCATTTAAAATGGTGGGAGACGGGTACAAACCCATGGAAAACGCGGAAAATCCAGTGAACCTCCTGTAGTAAAAAACGCGGGAATGGAAAAGATGCTAATTTTGTCTCGCTGTCCGTATAAAATAATCTTCTTTTATAAGCATAAAGAGACAGGACGCACTGTTTGAAATGATTGAAAATTAGGTAGAAATTCCTTTCTTGTAACAACAAAACTGGAACCTGTTTACTTTCTGTAACTCTTATATGCCAATCATGCTTACATTTTGAACCAATTACTTGTGCTAATCTTGGTCTCTTTCTATCATGCAGCTGGCGTTGTCACCTTCGCCTCGGTCGCCTTCAGAACCAATTTCGGTCACACTGGATACACGATTTGTTCTTAAGGTGGAAGGAGTCATAGAGCGCGGTCAAAAGCTAGGCCAGAGTGTTGTTAGAGGTGTAAACTTAAACTTTTACGACAGTATTGTAGTATGACCCGATGTAATGTTAGTAACTTAATTTTCCCCAAATGGTTTTACATTTGGTTTGAACTTGGAAAACAACCACGATGTCACGAACTATTTTTTTTTACGAATGTTTTTCTCATATGAAATCTGTAGTAGACATTCCACTTCATAGTTGCACGTTCCTTAACTGGCTAACGACATATTGTGCAAAATCATCCGCCTTGATCAGGTCTGAGGCTGTAAGTCTTAGCTCAAAGCCATAACCAATCCCTTGTTTACAATGCAAGGACTCAAAGTTGGATTATGGAGTTACCTTCACTATTCAATTTTAGTTGTGTTGTTTTTCTTGTTTATAGGACTTTACCGCGATGTGCAGTCTGTTTGCTTGTCAGTAACATGGCGCGCTGAGGACAGAAAGCAACAACCCGTAGATGGAAAGGTTTGTATTTGTTTCTAGACTAACAGTAGCTTTTGGCCCTTCAGACTGACTGAGCGTAGACTGCAAAACAGTCCGTATTTTTTCGTATTCAAGTACTTACGCGCGAGCAGTCAAACAAAAGGTCTGGAACGAGGCTAAAAACAGAGAGCGAGACTGGGGAGAGACCCTACGGGCGTGTGACGCTCGTGCGCTTCGCGCGCGTAAGACTCTTTCGCCACGCTTTACCGATTTCTGTACTGATTTTCTCTGGTGCTTGCAACACAAGCAGTCTAAAATATTTCTGAAATTTCGGTGTATTTTCTTTATTTCAGGCTTCCCGAGATCACGTGACCAGCTTAGACCAAACAGTGGTTCTCCACCATGATTACTTTAGTGTCCAGTTCCTTCTTCAGTTAAGTGCACAGTCTATTTATCACGTGACTGTGTGTTCAAGTGTGATTGACAGTTCTGGGATACTGTGGAATACAGGACCCCAGAATCTCCTGCAGGTTAAGACCACGGATTCTGCCAGCAGAAAGCAGAGAACGTCTAGATCATAACCAAGGATTAGCGGAAGACAAAAATTTATCTGATTTTAAAAGGCGAGAACGCAAGAATGTCAACCACAAAATGACGGAGTATGAAGATTATGGCCAACTCTTCCCTCCCACCCCCTCCCCAAAAGTGACTTAATTGCCTTACTCTTGGTCCAGAATCACTCAAATCCATGAATTCTAATTGTATTTAATGTTACATTCATACTATTCGTTGAATATTTACAGCCACATTTTTACAGTAAACGTGATGAAAGTCTCATGTCTTATTACAACAATTGATATGCAAACCTTTTTTCAAAGACATGCCAGAAGTAAGTGAAAGATTAATGTTGTGGTTCAATTTTATCCTTGGTCTAAATTTTATTAGCCTTTGTTTTAAACTCATTGTCATACATTACCATACCCAAAAACAAAGGGAAATAAAATTTAAGCCGAGGATAAAATTCAACCGCAACATAAACACTTAAATTCTTCTATCCTATTAAAAATACTACATTGCAAAACTGAAACTGTACAAAATAAGTTCCTGATTAAAACTATCAGTAGTGTTCTCAATCAGCAATTATCAGAAAGTAAAATAAAAAAAAAACGTTACCTGACTACAGTTACTCTTCACGGCTGATTCTCCTATTATTGCACTAATCTACTTCTGTCTCGCTGTTTTAAAGTACAACTGAGTAAAGCTGTTTAAATGCGAGCTTTTTGCTCTTTGCGGACACAACTCTGTTCACTAATTAAGTTTCAAAGTCAAAGAAGGCTTACTTAAAACTGACAATTGGTTCCCCTCACATACCTCCTCACCACTATAAGACCATTTCACTTTTATAAACGCACTGAGCGCCCGAGCTTCAACCATGATACACGATTTCCCTTGCGTGCATAGAGGTTACCAGATAGTTACGAGTAGTTTAGTTTGCAATTACTGTACTTTAAAACTTCTTCCAAATACTTTTTACCTTCATCGGATAATTGGTTATAGGCGAGGTTTAAGCTGCTAAGTTTGCAAAAACTGTCCTTCAAAGCTTCAGCCAAATACTTTAGTCCTTCATCGGTTAATTCGTTACGGGCGAGGTTTAAGCTGCTTAATTTGCAATTACTGTGCTTTAAAGCTTCAGCCAAATACTTTACTCCTTCATCAGTTAATTTGTTACAGAGGAGGTTTAAGCTGCTTAATTTGCAATTACTGTGCTTTAAAGCTTCAGCCAAATACTTTACTCCTTCATCAGTTAATTCGTTACAGGCGAGGTTTAAGCTGCTTAATTTGCAATTACTGTGCTTTAAAGCTTCAGCCAAATACTTTACTCCTTCATCGGTTAATTTGATATTTTCGAGGTCTAAGGTGTTTAATTTGCACGGTGAATTACTGTCCTTTAAAGCTTCAGCCAAATACTTTAATCCTTCATCGGTGAATTTGTTACAGGCGAGGTTTAAGCTGGTTAACTTGCAATTACTCTCATTTAAAGCTTCTGCCAAATACTTTACTTCTTCGTCGGTGAATTTGTTACAGGCCAGGTCTAAGCTCCTTAACTTGCAATTACTGTCCTTCAAAGCTTTAGCCAAATACTTTACTGCTACATTCTGTACATTGATAAATTCGTTACCGGTGAGTTTTAAGTCGTGTAGTTCGCAATTACTGTGTTTTAAAGCTTCAGCCAAGTACTTTACTCCTTCATCGGTAAATTTGTTATCTGTGAGGTTTAAGTCGTGTAGTTTGCAATTACTGTGCTTTAAAGCTTCAGCCAAGTACTTTACTCCTTCATCGGTAAATTTGTTACCGGTGAGGTTTAAGTCGTGTAGTTTGCAATTACTGTGCTTTAAAGCTTCAGCCAAGTACTTTACTCCTTCATCGGTAAATTCGTCACCGGTGAGGTTTAAGTCGTGTAGTTTGCAATTACTGTGTTTTAAAGCTTTAGCCAAATACTTTACTCCTTCATCGGTTACAATATTATGACTGAGGTTCAAGCTGTTAAGTTTGCAGTTACCATCTCTGACACTCGTAGAAAACACTAAGAATTCGCTTATTTCTTTACAACCCAGGTAGCCAATCTTGTTACCACTCAAGTCAATCATTAAAATTTGGTTATGCATTTTAAGAAAATTGGCTATTGCATTACAATCAACAGGTCCTAGTTTACAGCCCTTAAACACTACAGCGTTAAAATCAATCTCTCTTACTTTGTTTCGCACGGTTGAATCATCTGCATCGATCTCATATAAACAGTGACATAAAGTTAACGCTAAATGCGCGTCTTCCTTCCTTGGCCAACAGGTTAATATGCCTGTCTCTAGTTCATCTTCTTTTTCCTTATATGTCGACGCTGGCAGAAGGTTCGTGAAAATATCGGTCAGTGGTTTTTCTGGGTCACTGAGAAGCCCAGCCAAAAAATGCAACACCACTTGCCATGCACCGTCCGTGATGTGACTTGTAACAAATTCTCGCAATTCGGCCTCTCCCATGTTGTCTATCAGATGTTTTGCTGCGAAAAACTCTTGGATGGTCAGGTGCTGGAAGCTGTACTGAGTTTTGGGTTTTTCGAATGGCCGCTTTGCCTCTGGTTTTAAATTAGGCAAGCGATGAAGTAGGCCACAATCCTCTAGGTTCGCAACCTCGTCAGATTCAAACGTTAATGTTCCCTCTTTAATTCCTTTAAAAGCAATTGTTCCCAGTTTCTTAAAATCCCCTTTCACATCTTCATCCAGCTCATCGAATTTTGTGAAAATTTGATCCTGACCAACAGTTTTATTGCGGTATCTGTCACTGTGCCTGAAGAATATAATCTTTACGGCGAAGCTGTATATATCGGTTAGTTTAGTTGCTAGGCTAGTTAACCCATGAATGGAATTGGAATGAAAACTCTGCAGCATGTATAGCAAGCAGGAACAAATGATGAAACAGTTAGCAGGTATATAGCACAACGAGAAGAGCTTAAGGTTGTTGCTGATATGTTGCCATATCGTTTCTCCTGCATCTTTGTCATCGCCTGTGTACTTCTCCACATAGTTTTTCACTTGCCCTGATGAAAATCCAAGAATTTCTACTACTCTGCTAGGGTCAGGGTTTCTTATGCATGATTCAGCAGTAGGTCTTGCAGTCGTTGAAACAGTCAGAACAGTGGCTCCACCAAGAAGTTTTCCCGCCATAATCTTCGTGTACAATGCATGTAAAGGCATTTTCTCTTTCACAGTGTCTTTATAAATAGAGTCATCTTCTTGTATCTTTTTCCTTTCAGAGTATTCATCAATTCCATCGAAAATAAAAAGGACTCTGCTTGGGTTTTCAAGAATGTAGTCCCATACCACATCAGTCATATTTGTTGAAAATTCTGAGTGATCCAATAGTTCTCGAAGGTTAAGCTCTGCAGTAGAGTTCAGTCTCCTAAATCTAACAAGGAAAGCAACGTCAAATCGTACTTCTGAATTTTGCGCTTCATCGAATAAGCGGTCGCTTGCCCAATCGCGCATAAACTTCGTGCAAAACAATGTTTTGCCGATTCCAGGGCGACCAACGATAAGAATATTCTTGTGCTGATCATCAACAATTTCTCCGGGTCTTTTTGGCCGTAAATTCTCCTCTGGTTTGGGATACACATTCAGCTGTTCCCGCCGGTTTTCGGGAAAGTCATAATCGGCTCTTCCAGGATGAATTATAAAATTAGTGTAAATTTGGTCGAGTTTAAGATCTTTAGGTTTATCGCCTTCGCCCGGGTTCGGTTTGAAGGGTGGAGAGAGATCTCCAAGGCGCTCGGTATTCTTTAAGACACTTTCCTTCATGCGCTTTAAACAAGGTTTCAACTGAGATAAATGTTCCGTTTTTTCTGTTTCTAATTCCTCCTGTAAATCTTGCGGCATAAGTGATATAAGCCTCAGAATTATTTCTTGTTGTGAATTTTGTTTACCAGAAGACTCTTCCTGGGGATCATATTTCGATTTAAGATGATCAGTGTAAAACTGTGGGTCATTCATGAACTGTTTTCCTTTTCTTGCACGCGACAAAATGATAAAAATCTCACTGAAAAGAATATATGCAAAAATTCCATCTACCACACGTAAGGCATACATCCACCAGGCTTTCTTGTGGGCTCGCTGAGTGCTGCATTCATATGTTTGAGTTTGTGCGTTCCCAGTTGCATTCGCTGTTTGATTATAAACTGATCCTCTCGTAACGATACAATTAAAGTTTGATGGAAATTTACGAGGATAAAATACTTCAGTTCGTAGAAAAACAATAAACACAATCCCGACACAGAGCCTGATGATAAGTTGAGAAAAGTACGCTGTGAAGAGTTTTCTTTGACGACTTGAATTCACCTTTTTATTCTGTCCTCTTTCGACGTGCGCTCTGTTTACAAGAGAACTAAGTCTTGTCACTCTTGGCTTAGCAAATCTTGAATATATCGCACAAACAATAAAAGGAAGACAGAAGTTCCCAAAGACGAAAAGGTAAGGAGGAACAGAGAGTTTGTTGTACAACCCTTCGTATTCCACGAAACACTTTTCTTGTACGGTGCGATTGGCATCAGCATTGTTTAAAGCACAACTCCAGTCAAACCCCAGTTCATTGATTTCGATGTCCAAAAATATTGCAACGAATACTGTTGCGATTATAATCCAAACAACATTTGCTACGAAACTGAACCTGTTAAAGGGTTTAGGAGTCAATAAGTCCTTACAACACGTACAAGCCTTCATTTTACAGATGGTTTGAACCAGCGAGGGTGCGGCGGCGGGGTTTGACTGGCGTATTTCGTGAGTTTCTTCCTGCTGTGAATCTTGCAATTCTGGTTGTGATATAAGCCTCCGAGTTATTTCTTGTCGTGAATTTTGTTTACCAGAAGGCTCTTCCTGGGGATCATAATTCGATTTAAGATGATCGGTATAAAACTGTTGGTCATTCATGAACTGTTTTGCTTTCTTTGCACGCGACAAAATGATAAAAATCTCAATCAAAAGAATAAATACAAAAATTCCATCAACCCAGCGTAAGGCATACATATATGAGGTTTTCTCATGGGCTCGCTGAGCGTTGCACTCATATGTTTGAGTTTGTGCCTTCCAAGTTGCATTCGCTGTTTGATTATAAACTGATCCTCTCATCACGTTACACTTGAAGGTTGAAGGAAATTTACGAGGATAAAATACTTCAGTTTGTAGAAAGACGATAAACAAAACCCCGAGACAAAGCCTGGTGATAAGTTGACAAAGGTATGCTGTGAAGAGTTTTCTTTGACTTGAGTTCGCCTCTTCATGCTGTCCGCTTTCGACGCAGTCTGTGGAACTGTTTTCGCTGATTGAAGTTACCCTCGGCTTAGCAAATACTGAATATATCACACAAACAATGAAAGGAAGAGAGAAGTTCACAATGACAAAACCGTAAGGAGGAACAGAGAGTTTGTTGTACAACCCTTCGTATTCCACGAAACAATTTCCTTGTACGGTGCGATTGGCATCAGCATTGTTCAAAGCACAACTCCAATCAAACCTTGGTTCATTGATTTCGATGTCGAAAAATGTTGCAATGAATACGGTTGCGATTATAATCCAAACAACATTTGCTACGAAACTGAACCTGTTAAAGGTTTTAGGCGTCCATAAGTCCTTACACCACATATAAGCCTCCATTTTACAGATGGTTTGAACCAGTGAGGGTGCGGCGGAGTGTGATTAGCGTTGATGCGTATCGTCACGTGACAGGTTATAAAC
Organism: Porites lutea; assembly: GCF_958299795.1. Lineage (NCBI taxonomy): Eukaryota > Metazoa > Cnidaria > Anthozoa > Scleractinia > Poritidae > Porites > Porites lutea. The sequence goes on from NC_133207.1 coordinate 31,125,530, forward strand.
ATTATACATTGTAGTCACCATCTGTCTTCTCATTGGCTAAAAGTACCTATAGATTAGTGAATAATCTCGCGGACAGCGAAGTAAGAATGGCTTCTCGATTCGCCTCATCGACCCAGCAAGAAATTGAGAAATTGCTTGAAGATAAAGTATAATAAACAATTATTAGATTCGGTTTTTGTGATATCCGGAATAATCAAGGTCTCAGTTACTGTTATCAGCCTCAGCCTTCGGCTTCGGCTGATAACACTTACCTCGACCTTGATTATTCCGGATATCACAAAAACCTCATCCAATAATTGTTTATTATAACGTTTATCTGCTGATAAAAATGGTTCTTTGACCCATATATAGACTATACAGACTATATATCGCCCAAGCCGGCAGCTGTCACGGACGCGCAACGTGGATTGATTTAATTGTACAAAATATTTCCATGTCAAAAACACCGAAAGCCAGTCGGTTATAAACTAAAGAGAAAACAAACTAATGGATTGCCCCAGGGTTCAAACTTCAGAATGAATAAGATCAATAAGATCACATGAAGAATGGACGCTTAACGTTGATTGATTTAACTGTACAAAATATTTCCAAGTCAAAAACACCGAAAGCCTGTCGGCTATAAACTAAAGAGAAAACAAACTTCAGAATGAATCAGATCAATAAGATCAAATGAAGAATGTTCCGCGCAGTTTTGAACGCAATTTATGCAATTGCGTAAGAAGCCTGAAAAAAATTCAGTCGTCCTGAATTTTTTTCAGGCTTCTTACAATATTGCAGTATAACCCGATGTAAGAGCCGATTAGCCTGATGTTATGTTCGTAATTTAATTTTCTTCCCATAATATTGATACATTTGATATCAGCTTGTAAAACAACTATTATGTCACGAGCTATATTTTTTGTTCTGTAAGGTGGTAACCGGTATTGTCCCTGGTTCCCTTTCATAAGAAATATACTATTAGAAATGTGAGCGAACAGTTTGGGGGGGGAGGGGGAGGGTAGGACTTTCTGGATAGTCATGATTTTTTTCACAACCAGCAGGAGCGCCAGATTTTTTTAACCTTCAAATCCTTGCAGGATTTTTTTTTTCCAAAATGATTTTTATCGTTTCACTCTTGTTCTATTAGGACCGGTTGCTTGTTGCAGGTGTTACTTTTGTGAACATAAGATGCTTAATTGATTTTTACTACTATGTTTGTAAACTATACACATGTTCCAACCAAGTTCATTTGATGCAAATGAACCAAAATAGTAATAACATTAGAACACAGCCTTTTAAAATTGTACCTGTGAAATGTTTGTTGTCTAGTGGAACGTTCCCCTTTTATTGCACAAGTGCATTTCTTGAGTCGTCTGTCCACATGAAAAAACTTTGATTATTGATATTTTGGTTGGGAGTGAATATTTGATATATGTACACAAGGCTTCAAACAACTGAGCCCTGAGGCAGGGGAGGGTCAGCTACATGTACGTAGATAAAAAGAGAACAATTTCTTTTGAATAAAAGGGCACTGTTCACAGGACATGCATAGAAAATCCAACCTGAGTGTTAAAGAATCACCCAGGACAGGAGCCCTTATCTTCTGCCAAGAAAAGGCTCATAGCAGCAAAGTCTTTATACACGCTGAGTGTGAAATAAAGAAGCCAGCAGGAGTGGAGGGTTGGTTGACTCACTTTTGTGTCTATGACTTTAATTCACAGTTGTAAACATTATAGATTAAAAAAGAAACACGTATTGAATGATGCTAATTCGATTATATCACTATAGTTCCTTATTTTAATGGCAGCTATTGAGATCAAGGGCATAAAGATTTGGTTCAAATTAGACCCTGAAATCTCTAAGCCTCACTATTCAGACACTACCCTACATGTACGCACTGAACTTCTCTTTTTTGTATAAAATGAGATGACGGAAATGCAGTTTGGGTGAATTTAGGAAGTTGGGAAAGGGGATTGATCCTGTTACAGATCACAGGTTTATTTGGTAGATTGTACTATAAATACACCTGTTGTCCATACAGGAATTTTTTCTTGAGTTTCGACAAAAATCCCCCCCTTGGACACCCCGCCCTTCTCATTTTTAATGGTTCATTTCTAACTAAAGTCGCACCTCTCCATAACGGCCATCTACGGGACAGAAGAGTGGCCGTTGTGCGAACGGGGTATTTTGCAGAACGCCGAATGACTCTGAGTTTGGTGATTAGAGTGAATCAGGTTCCATTTAGGGTCATTATACTGGGAAAACTGACCTGAAACTTGATTCACTCAGTTTCCTAACCCTAATCGCAAAATTTCATAGAAATTTGACGCTTTCTCCGAAAGCCGAATGCAGGAGCAAGGTTCGCAAAATTTGCCATAAGCATCGTAAACAATTTATGCTCACTGCAGCATTATAAATGGAACACAACGAAAATCCGATTACCACAATAAATCATCAACGCGCCATACGGATCAAAGTTCATGACAATTCTTGACTTTTTCATCAGTCGCTAAAAAAAATGGCCGTTGTCGAGAGGTTATTTTGGCAGATGGGGACAAGTTTTAGTGGTTGTTGCCGTTGAAGAGAGGTTTAAAAAAGAGTCAATGTATGGACTCATTCCGCCGGGACAAAAAAAGAGGCCGTTAGTGGAGTTTCGACTGTAGATTCTCTTATACAGGGGATCTCATTGATCTCAATGGGGCTAACTGTTAGCCGTATAAAAGCAGCCAGAAATTTTAGTCGCTAAGCGTACAGTACCGTAAAAATTTGCTCACAATAATTGGTCATGCAGAGCTTGTTAGGGTCTTCTACGTGACTTATCTTGTGGCTGAGGGCTCCCGCAACCTTCGTTTTCCATCCTGAAAAGTTTCTTAAGGCCTAAAGTGATAATACACTTTTAAAATTTTTCAAAACGATAGATTTTTCTTCAGATCTCTGTTAACTGTAAAGCCGGGATAAAAATTATTGAACCATTAGCCGTAAATACTACTACCCATTAAGACTCTCTTTATAAAGTGTGTTGGCAATGTCAGCCTTTCTGTAGCAAATGTATTCCATTTCATAGTTGGACCTATGTTCTTATTTTGTGCAAATTTATCGGCCTTGATTTCTGAGGCTGTAAATCTTATTCGGGCAAGAGGAAGGCAGATTTATACAAACATCGTGGTCAACGAGGAAAGTAGAGAACCTCTAGACCATAACTGGTGAAAGACACACAGTCACTGTATTTTATCTTAAAAGGCGATGAACGCAAGAATGTCAACCACAACATGACGTAGTATGAGGATATGGCCAACTCTTCCCTCCCACCTCCTCCCCAGAGGTGACTTAATTGCCTCACTCTTAATCCAGTATCACTCCAATCCATAAAATCTAATTGTATTTAATGTAACATTCATGCTATTCGTTGAGTATGTACAGATCCATTTTTACAGTAAAACTTTATGAAAGTCTCCTGTCTAATTTACAGCAATTTATACTACTGCATGGGAAATTTCTGCAATTTGATTGGCTTAGAACAGTGGTATTTTAGCTTAAATTTGAAATACCTACATGTGAAAATTACAAACCTTTTGCTAGTAGTAGTATAAACAAATGATAGCATGATTTGTACGTGATATTTGGGATAAATACCACGAGTGATTTTTCAAAATTGTCTCAAATTTCACTCGCCTAACGGCTTGTGAAATTACGTATAACAATTTTGAAATATCACTCGTGGTATTTATTCCAAATATCACTACTAATCATGCTATTAGCTATACTAATATGCAAATCTTTTTTTCAAAGACGTACCAGAAGTAAGTGAAAGATTTATCAGTGTTGTGGTTCAATTTTATAAATAATAATAAATGTTATTTAGCCAGGGTTATCTCTTCAGCATAAAATGCTGCTATCAATGAGGGCCCTGGAAAAAATTAATAAATAAATAAATAAAATAAAAAAATATATATATCTATATAAAACTAAAAAAAAAACTACTTATCCTTGGTTTAAATTTTATTTGCCTTTGTTTTAAACTCATTATCATGCATTACCATACCCCAAAACAAAGGGTTCCCAATCAGCAATTCGGCAGAAAGTAAAAAAAACAAAAACAAAAACGTTACTACAGTTACTCTTGCATGCTGATTCTCCTATTATTGCACTAATCTACTTCTGTCTCGCTGCTTTAAAGTGAAACTGTTTGAATGCGAGCTTTTGCTCTTTGCGAACACAACTCTGTCCACTTATTTTAAAATTTAAAAGTCAAAGAGGCCTTAAAACCAAGAATTGGTTGCCCTCATATACCTCCTCACTCTTATAAGACCATTTCACTTTTATAAACGTAGCGCCAGAACTTCATCATACACAATTTCCCTTGAGGTTACCAAAGAGGTAAAAGTTGTTTAGTTTGCAGTGACTTTCCTTCAAAGTGTCAGCCAAATACATTACCCCTTCATCGGTTAATTTGTTACAGGTGAGGTTTTATTACGTAAGCTGTTTAATTTACAGTTACCATCCTTCAAGCTTCAACCAAACACTTTGCTCCTTCATCGGTTAATTTGTTATGGGCGAGGTTTAATCTGTTTTAAGTATGCAATTACTGTGCTTTAAAGCTTCATCCAAACGCTTTACTCCTTCATCGGTTAATTTGGGCGGAGTCCACCCCCCGGGATTTGCTATTTGTGAGGTCTAAGCTGTTTAATTTGCAATTACTGTGCTTTAAAGCTTCAGCCAAATACTCTGCTCCTTCATCCGTTACATTATTTTGCCCAAGGTGTAAGCTGTTTAGTGTGCAATTACTATCCTCCAACGCTTCAGCCAAATACTCTGCTCCTTCGTCGGTAAATTTATTACCGTTGAGGTATAAGCTGAGTGTTTAGTTTGCAATTACTATCCTTCAAAGCTTCAGCCAAATACTCTGCTCCTTCATCAGTAAAATCGTTACCGACGAGGGTTAAGCTCTTTAGTTTGCAATTACTATCGTTCAAAGCTTTAGCCAAGTACTCTGCTCCTTCATCGGTAAATTCGTTACAGCCGAGGTTTAAGCTGTTTAGTTTGCAATTACTGTGCTTTAAAGCTTCAGCCAAATACTCTGCTCCTTCATCGGTTATTTTGTTTTGCCAGAGGTCTAAGCTGTTTAGTGTGCAATTACTATCCTTCAAAGCTTCAGCCAAATACTTTACTCCTTTGTCAGTAGATTCGTTAACGCCAAGGTATAATCTGTTTAGTTTGCAACTACTATCCTTCAAGGCTTCAGCTAAATGCTTCACTCCTTCATCGGTAAAATTGTTAACGCCGAGGTGTAAGCTGTTTAGTTTGCAATTACTGTGCTTTAAAGCTTCAGCCAAATACTCTGCTCCTTCATCGGTTATATTGTTTCGCCAGAGGTTTAAGCTGTTTAGTGTGCAATTACTATCCTTCAGAGCTTCAGCCAAATACTTTACTCCTTCATCGGTAAATTCGGTACAGCCGAGGTGTAAGCTGTTTAGTTTGCAAGCACTATCCTTCAAAGCTTCAGCCAAATACTTTGCTCTTTCATCGGTACATTTGTTACCGCAGAGGTCTAAGCTTTTTATTTTGCAATTTCTGTGCTTTAAAGCTTCAGCCAAATACTCTGCTCCTTCATCGGGTATATTTCCCCAAATTTCTAAGCTGTTTAGTTGGCAATTACTATCCTTCAAAGCTTCAGCCAAATACTTTACTCCTTCATCGGTAAATTCGTAACAGCCGAGTTTTAAGCTGTTTAGTTTACAATTACTATCCTTCAAAGCTTCAGCCAAATACTTTACTCCTTCGTCGGTAAATTCGTTACCGGCGAGGTCTAAGCTCTTTACTTTGCAATTGCTATCCTTCAAAGCTTCAGCCAAATACTTTAATCCTTCATCGGTAAATTTGTTAGCACCGAGGTTTAAGCTGTTTAGTTTGCAATTACTATCCTTCAAAGCTTCAGCCAAATACTTTACTCCTTCATTGGCGACATTATTATGATTGAGGTTTAAGCTGGTAAGTTTGCAGTTAACATCACTGACACTAGTAGAAGAGGCTAAAAACTCGCTTATTTCTTCACAACCCAGGCAGTCAATCTTGTTATCACTCAAGTTAACCATTAAAATTTCGTTATGCATTTTAAGAAAATTGGCTATTGCAGTACAATCAACAGCTTCTAGTTGACAGTAGTACTCAAACATTACAGCATTAAAACCAATCTCTCTTATTTTGTTTTGCACGGCTGAATCATGTGCATCGATCTCATATAAACAGTGACATAACGTTAATGCTAAATGTGCATCTTTCCAACGTGGCCAACAGGTTACTTTGCTTGGCTCCAGTTCCTGGTCCTCTAGCTCATATGTCGACACTGGCAGAAGGTTAGTAAAAATATCGGTCAGTGGTTCTTCTCGTTCACTGAGAAGCCCAGCCACAAACTGCAACACCACTTGCCATGCAACGTCCGTGATGTGACTTGTAACAAATTCTCGCAATTCGGCTTCTTCCATGTTGTCTGTCACATGCTTTGCGGCGAGAAACTCTTGAATGGTCAGATGTTGGAAACAGTATTGAGCTTTGGGTTTTTCGAATGGTCGCTTCGCCTCTGGTTTCAAATCAGGTAAGCGATGAAGTAGGCCACAATCCTCTAGGTTTGTAACTTCGTCAGATTCAAAGGTTAATCTTCCTTCTTTAATTCCTTTGAAAGCGATTGTTCCCAGTTTCTTAAAATCCTCTTTTACGTCTTCGGCCAGCTCATCTAATTTTTTAAATATTTCGTCCTGAACAACAGTTTCTGCAGTTTTATTGCGGTATCTGTTATTATGCTTGCAGAAAAAAAGCTTTACAGCGAAGCTGTATATATCGGTTAGCTTGGTTGGTAGGCTAGTTAAAGCATGAGTAGAATTGGAAGATACGTTCCGTAGCAAGTGTAGCAGGCACGAACAAATGATAAAACAGTTGACAGGTATATAGCACAACGAAAAGAGGTTAAGGTTGTTGCTGATATGTTTCCATATCGTTTCTCCTTCATATTTGTCATCTTCAGAGAACTTCTCCACATAGTTTTTCACTTGCCCTGATGAAAATCCAAGAATTTCAACTACCCTGCTGAATTTAACATCTCTTACGTACGATACAGCAGTAGGTCTTGTAGTCGTTAAAACAGTGGCTCCTTCAAGAAGTTTTCCCGACATAATCTTTGTGTACAATGCATGTAAAGGCATTTTATCTTCCACAGTGTTTTTGTAAATAGAGTCATCTTCTTCTATCTTTTTCCTTGCAGAGTATTCGTCAATTCCATCGAAAATAAAAAGTACTTTGCTTGGGTTTTCGCAAATGTAGTTCCATAGTACCACATCATTCACATGTGTTGAAAATTCTGATTTATCGAAAAGCTCTCTAAGGTTAAGCTCTGCAGTAGAGTTCAGTCTCCTAAATTTAACGAGGAAAGCAACGTCAAATCGTAATTCTGAATTTTTTGCTTCATCGAATAAGCGGTCGCTTGCCCAATCGCGCATAAACTTCGTGCAAAACAATGTCTTGCCGATTCCAGGGCGACCAACGATAAGAATACTCTTGTGGAGATCATTAACAATGTCTCCGGGTCTTTTTGGAACTAAATTTGCCTCTGGTTTGGGGTACACTTTTAACTGTTCTCGCCTGCTTTCTGGAAAGTTATAATCGGCTCTTTCAGAATGAAAAATTAAATTAGTGTAAATTTGGTCGAGTTCAAGATCTTTAGGTTTATTGCCTTCACCCGGGTTTGGTTTGAAGGGTGACGAGAGGTCTCTAAGTCGCTCGGTGTTTTTTAAGACACTTTCCTTCATGCACTTAAAACAAGTTTGCAGCTGAGTTAAATGTTCGCGTTGTAATTGTTTCAATGTTTCGTGATTTCCTTCCCCTTGTGTATCTTGCAATTCTTGTTGTGGTACAGTCAACAGAGGTATTTCTTGATGTGAATTTTGGGGATCATAATTCGATTTAAGATGATCAGTATAAAACTGTGAGTCATCCATGAACTGTTTTCCCCCTTTTCTGAGGGTCTCAATGGGGTGGTGGCTTTTACGGTTATCGGCTAAAATTTGAGCTCTTTTACGGCTATCGGTTAATTTTTTTCAGTTACGGTTAACGTGAAAGTTATAAAGTAACTTCTTTTTTTTTCAAAAAGTTAAATATTAATTAATCCGTACTTTTTTTGTATCTAAATCAAAATAAAGGTCTTCGGATCATCTCGGGATAAAAAAATTAATAAGCTATTCTTTTGAAAAATTTTAACATTTGATAGATCACACTCTTTATAAAGTATTCCACTTCTAATATTATTTTACACATAGAAATGTCAATAGTCAATTTAAAAATAATTTTTGTGAAAAAGCAAAAGCAGACACGCAAACGCCCAACTCAAGGGCGGGGCGCGACATTCATTATAACAGAATGGCCCTCCCCCAGAGAAGGATTATTCGTGTGAGACGGGTTATCCGTTTGATGATTCGCGTCAGATAGTCAATACGTCTTAATTTGAAAATGGAATAGTTTTAACTTTGAATGAACAATCCGCCTGACTTTTGAAGACAGGATTATCCGTTCCAGATAGCCTGTGTACAGCCGCACCCACCCCCCAGAAAAAATCGGAGAAGGGGTGTCTGTGGGGAGGACGCGACTGTACACAGGCTAGTCTCAGACGGATGATCCATTTCTAGCTCCTGTTGTGAAAACGGCCGATAACAAAATTCCCGTGTCCAGTGTTTTTAATGATAGCGAAGGACTGTACGGAACGACTGTCTGCCGTTGCCTTGTCCGTAGGCCGCATTATTCCGCACGGCTAATGCGTTTCGGGTCACGTGGTCCGAGCGAGTTCTCCACAGGGACTAGGCATAATGTCTACCGTAGCGTCAGAGAAAAACAAGGAAATGTTGTTTATCGTCAACGTGTTTTACAAACAGTGACGTCTCTGCGTGTTGTTTCACTAGTGTTTCGAGGGCACGACCTCCAGAAATTGCAAATGTTAATCCCCAGCAAGAAGCCACACTTTCGCTATAGAAAAAACTAGTTCCACTAGAGAGCGCCGGAAAAGGAGCCTAAGTCTTGGTTCACATCTAGAAGGCGCTTCGCCTAACGTGCGTACGGAGTCACACCAGTCGGGAAATAAAAAACGCAACCATAAGTGAGTTTATCACCTTCCTTAAAAGTAGCAAATCTAGGTAACAATTTCTTTTACGGTTAACTCTTTTTTTACCCTATTTACGGCTAACGGTTAAAATTTTTCAATTTTTACGGCTATCGACTAAATTTTTGGCCGTTTTACGCCTATCGGTTAACCCCATTGAGACCCTCTTTTCTTGCACGCGAAAAAATAATGAAAAACTCAATCAAAAGAAAAGCTGCAAGGATTCCATTCGCCCCACTTACGGCATACATCCAAGAGGTTTTCTTATGAGCTCGCTGGTTAATGCATTCATAAGATGGAGTTTTTGAGTTCCCAGTTGCATTCGCTGCGGTTTGATTCTCTTCTCTCATCAAGTTACACTCAAAGTTTGACGGAAATTCACGGGGATAAAATACTTCATATAATAAAAGGAGGATAAAAACGATCCCGAGACAAAACCTAGTGGCAAGTTGACAACAGTACTGCATGAAGAGTTTTCTTTGAGTTGTGCTGGCTTGATGATCTTGTCCTTCAATATCTGTATTTCTGCTTTCTGCATTTTCAAGTTTATTTACTCTTGGTTTTGCAAGTATTGAATATATCACACAAACAATAAAGGGAAGAGAGAAGTTAACAATCACAAAACTGTAAAGAGGAACAGACAGCTTGTTGTGTAGCTTTTCGTATTCCACAAAACACTTCTGTCTAACGAAGTCCTTGTCGACTTTAGCATTCTTGTTCACGTCACAGCGGAAGTCAAACCTCGATTCGTTGATTTCCATGTCCAGAAACACTCCAAACAATACTATCCCAACTGCGATCCAAAGAACATTCACTGCAAAACTGAACCTGTTGAAGGTTTTAGGCGTCCATAATTCCTTACACCATGTAAAAGCCTCCATTTTATGATTTGGCTTGAGCTTTGCTTGGCAGTCGTCCAGCAGAGGCGTGGTGAATGGGTGTGATTTCAACTGACGCGTATCATACACGAGAGCTCAGAGTGAAACATCACATCTTCGGGACCTTCCCAAGTGTCCGCTTGATAGAAGTTTCTAAACATTGCGCAAAGTTTGTTAACGATTAACATCTAGGAACGAGGTTGCTGATTCAACGGTTGCTCTGTACTACTGTGATAAACTTGTGAAGCTGTGCTGTACTTTGCTCTGGTACTTTGTGCAAGAATTTTAGGTGAACTTTGATCGCGGATGACAATCATACGGCCGGATATCGGTCAAACAACCTCAGTATAAAATATAAACTGCGGACTGCGGACTACGGACTGCGGACTGGGTATAACATACGGACTAGGTATATTAAAACGCGAACTGGAAAATATGGACTGGGTATAAAACATGGACTAGGTATAAAACGAGGACTGCGGACTGCGGACTGGGTATAAAACACGGACTACGGACTACTTTGGTAAAAACGGTGCTAATTGTTTCTAGGTAAGGAAAAATAAGATCAAAAGACCGCTAATTAAATAGCAAGACACGTGAGTTAAAGTTGTAAATACTCCTATAAATTCTTGATGGAGGTGTGCCGCCCGGTTCTCTGAATCATGAGCCGGATCAAAATCCTATTTTCTTCACCTATTTTTAGAGCTTGTCTCGATCTCTAACAATCATGAAAAGGGTCAGGATCAGGGGGGGTACTCCCTTATATAAGGGAAGGGTAGGGGTTTTGGGCCTTTTTGGTCTAAAAACACTTTGCCCATTTTGGTCTGGAATCGGGTATGGTTTTCGAGGGAACTACGGGAGCGTACATGAATGGCCGTATTTATCGTTTCAATTCCAAATGAATAAGAACGAAATAGAAATGTGCGAATTCGAAATGCATTTGGAGCATTTTTTTGTTTCCAATTCCGCTCTAACTTGGTAATGATGACATAATTTCTACCTAATTAGACCTAACCTGTTCCAGGCTCCGAGATAGTTGGGTCCTCTGAATTGAGAAAGCGCGAACACGAAAATAAAACGGGAAAAAACTGGGAAGTCTCCCCAACTATCTGAGACCTGGAACAGGCTAAATTAGGCCAGGTCCGAAAATGGGTATGGATTTTAGAGATCTGGTCTGAAAATGGGTGTGGAAAATGACATTTTTTGGTCTGCAATAAGGTCAGGATTCGGAGAACAGGGCACCACCCCCCACTAAGAATTTCCAGTAGTACACCTTATAGTACCCCCCTCCGGGGATCAGGAGCAGGGTGTAAATCATGTCATCATAATCATCGCTTGGAATATAACGTTGGATGACTCATTTCGGTTATTATTCGCGTATGTGAGTAATCCCTCCCCCCTTGCCCTCCCCCCTAAATACCGCTTTTGTGCATTGCGGAATGCCCTACATTGACCTTCTCGTCTGAGTTCTTCATTCAGTCCTCATGAGCAATTGTGGCATCCGATAAGGATTTAACTGATGTGACTACTATTTTTTTAATTCGGTGCTTCTTATTGGTTTAAAACTGCAAATTGAAATCTCTTCAAACTCCTTCTTTTTATAAAATTCAGAGTAAAATTTCATTTGCCTTGAGTACCGGCATAACCTTCCTTCTCCGTGAGAAGAGTAGACTACGTGAACAGCCAAGGGAATGTTAAAGCTGGGAATACTGTTTTTGCTTGTCCGCTTTCCATTTCTCTCACTTTTACCTTTCTAAAGCTGTTTTTATTTACGTAGTCCGTAGTCCGCGTTTTATACCCAGTCCGTGTTTTATACTCAGTCCGGCCGGAGTCCGCATTTTATACCTAGTCCGTATTTTATACCCAGTCCGCAGTCCGTGGTCCGCAGTCCGCAGTCCATATTTTATACTGACCAGTCAAACAACTACAACTAAATGTATTGATTTACTATTGTCCGCTATATTTAGCCAAATGCAATTTTTTTATTAGTGTCCACGTCCAGGCTTAGCGTCCGCTTAATTGGAGGTCCGCTCAACAGAGTTTTCACTGTATTTTGGATGTTTGAATATGTTTCAAAGTTGATTGATTTATCTTTGCCAAATTTTTCATCGATAACTTGGTATGCGACAAACGCAGACTGCAGACTGGAAGGTCACAACGAAGTAAACATTGTTGTATAATGCTCTAACAGATTCCCTATCCCTAACCTAGACTTTTAAATGACTTCAACCTTAGGGACAGGGACTCTGTTAAAGCATTCCACGAAAAGGTTTTTCTCGTTTAGGGACCGCTCATTTATTAGATGGGGGAGTTGGGCCCGTGGGGGGGGGGGGGGGGGGGGTACTTTAGGACTTTTTGGGTGGGGAAGTTCCGCTGGGACCCTGGAACCCTTAGCCAATACCAGAGCTAGTTCAAGTGAATTTTGCTACCCTATACTAGACTAAACTCCCCAAATACCCCCTATCCTAGAGTAGTTGTTTTCCAGAAACAACTGAGGTCACTAGCACAGTCCAAAACAAAACCGATTTGATTTTTTTATATTCTTGTGTGGCAATTCCCGGTTTCCCTAGTCTAGACTAAAATCTTCAGCCAATTGATCAGTTTAAATGGAAAATAATACCCTATTCTAGACCCAAACTCTCTGATTTATATACCCTATCCCAGAGTAGACTGCTTGAAAACCATACCCTTCACAGCGGCAAATACCTATACAGCCTATATATGGCAGTACCCCCCCCCCGGGGGGTTGGGCTAGTGCAAATGGGGTGGGGGTCATACCTTTTTGTGCACCTGAAAATGGGAGGCTGCATAAAATTGTGCAACCATTTCTGAGGGGCCATGTATTTTTGTGCATTTTAGTTTCCGTTCCACAAAAAAGAAACAGTACTGAAGGAATCAACAGCAAGTCAAATATTATTTATTATCAAAATGATGGCATAACAAACCAACATAACATGAGGTATGGCAGTCCTTTCACATTGGAAAAATACGCTTCATGTATTACTCAGTATTACTCAAGACCACTTAAAGTGCTATACAACTACAGCATCAAATTGTCAGTTCTTTTTCAACAAATCGTATCTTATGAAGTATGCAAATGCTAAAACAGATGCTGCAAAACATTCTGTTCCTGGATACCACTACTTTAAGAAGATATATTCATTTATGGATAGCCACTGCATCATTGGAGAGATGTTCCTTGAATATTTAAAAGGAGCTTGTAAAGAAAATGGTGAACTGAGTGGTACGGCACTCTGCGACTTCTGCAGCAGCACAAGAGAACAATGCTGTGAGGAGATTGAACATGTTGCGAGGCCAATTCCTGACAACGAAAATGATGGGCATCATTACCTTCCTTTGTCTAAAAACCCAGCAAACAACAGGCTTGTCGATGATTACATGCCAAGGGTACAGCTGAAAGCAGAATACACATCAGGGAGGTGCTCCATTGATGATCCCACCAGTATCTCGAAATTCTCAAGAGAATTTGTTGTGCCGGGCTGAGGGATGCGTGAAAGACTATCTGGAGCATTTGACATTACTCGATCTTAAGAAAGACAAAAGAAAGAAGGAAAGACTGACTAAAAAGTCAGCTGAGGTAAGCAAGACATACCAAGAGTATGATTGGAATGCAACGTTTAAAGATGGCTCCCTTAGTAAGCAGACAATAGCCGTTGTCGATAAATACTTGAAGCATCACGGGCTTCGCACTGCATCAAACAAGCATGCAAAGCTAATGGAGGTGCAAAGGCACATTATTCAACAACAGAATGATACAAGGCTTTACATAAGAAGAGGGAAGTCCACTCTGCAGTAGTGAAAATGAAGAGGAATACTTATCTTCTGATGATGAAAGCATTCAAACAGACTGTGTCGTTACCGAGATTTGCTCGAGTTCAGAGGATGATGATGAGGAAGGGGATGATATTCAGATCACAGTGACAACTACTAAATCTGGGAGGAGGGCTACTCGCTATTTGCTTTAAATAGTTCGGTGAGTTTTATTTAAGTTGTATTAAAACTGTTTCTGTGGTTGAGGGCGGGTCATCTTATTTCATGTGCAGACTCGAAGGGGGCCTACATTATGTTATGCAGTGGCAAGACAGGCCCACGGGAAATTATGTATAGGAAAATTAGTCTTCAGTTCTGACTTGGGTGGTGAGCCTGCCTCTGGCGATTTGAAGGATCATTCTTCGTAAACACTCAGGTTACAAAACATGTCCACTGCTCTGTCAGCCCCCTTGATCATTTTCCATGTTTCACGCCCCAAAAGCAAATCTAACACAACAGTGCAACCTCTCCTTTGGGACACCTCTATTTAGGGGACACAAAATTTGCTCTCGGAAAAACGTTCACATAGTCGAGGATGAAAAAAGAGAGAATGAGAGCCCTACGGGTGGGTGAGGCTCGCGAGCTTCGCGCGCGTAAGACTCTTACGCCACGCTTTACCGATTTCTTTACAGATTTTGAGAAAAAAACCGACTGTTTTGCAGTCCTAATTGGGGCAAAACTGCAATCATGAAAGAAGAACAAGAAGACATATGATTAACAGGGGTTTAGTTAACTGTACGCACGGTACGCACGTGCGTACCTGAAAAAGTCGGGAACAAAAATAAATGAAAATAATAAAAAATAAAAAGTTAGTTCTAAAAGAAAAGAAAAATATCTAAAGATGAGAGCACAGTTTGCCTCAATTTATTCAAATCTGTTTGTTTCTTTGAAATATATATTTTTTCTAAAACAACGCACTTTTTCCCCCGGCTCCACCCAAACGTCGGTTTCCAGAGAAACGAAGTAATTCATTAATTTACCTAATCTTGAATAGCACTGATCTAGCCTATTTTTTGAAAACCAGCCTAACGAAACTTGCAGTCATTTGAGTGAAAAAGGCGTCAAAAGGCAGGTTTCTTAAGCCCGCGGAGCTCCAAAATCACAGTAACAAAGGAAAAGGAAAGGAAAAAGAGAAAGAGCGAGGAGAAGGAAAGGAGGAGAAGAGAAAAAAGCAATGGCTGCACTCTTAGTTTTTATAATAGCTACTTTGTAGTTTTTGGCCGAAACAAACTGTTTGGTCTACTTGGCGATAACGTTATCAAAACTACGGTTAGATATATATCTAGTGAAAAGATGGAAGGCGTTTTTATCAAAACGTTTCGGGATTCCTAACCGTTTACGCACATCGATAAATCCTGGGAGCAACGACGAAGGCGACGGTAACGGCGACGGCAATGAGAACATCAATCGAAACGAGCCCAATAAGTAAATGAAAAACAACAAATTTTGCATGTGCAGCGCGCTTTTCTTTAAAACCTGTGCGAACATGACGTTGTTTGGAGGACGTAAACACAAGAACCAAATGAATTCAATTTCTTCTCTGAGTTCGAACTTGCATGCGGCCCCAAGACTCCGTAGGGAAATTCATCTATATTTGCCATTTTATGAGAGTTGAAATAAACGCCAAAAAACAAAAAAACGCAATCATTTAATTTGATTTGCCAGCCGGAAAATTGAACAAGAACAGAATGTGAAAGAAGCAAAGCCACCGATCGTAAATGAACAGTGTGTAGTTTATAACTTCTAATGTGACCTGTGTGATGCAGGCTATGTAGGTTACACACGCGGACATTTACACAATCGTGTAACCGGACCTAAACAACAGTCCTTCGCCATTGCCAAACATTGCAAGAACGTGCACGGGACGATCCCTCAGGTCCTGCTGAAACGTTTCGAAGCGCTTAAGAAATGCAGGAACAAATTTGACTGTTTAGTGTACGAAATGCTTTTTATAAGAACCTTAAAGCCAAATCTCAACGTGCAATCAGACTCTATTCGTGCGAAAGTATTTTCATAATCTTCGCACCCTGTTATGTTAATTTTCGCGCCACATCGCTTTAAATGCTGTAATTTGCATGATCAAAAACATTTTTCCTTGATAATGGAGGCATGACTACTCCGAAACGTCGGATTTTATCGTTCGTTTTTACCGTTTTATGTCTTAAGAAATCTCTTTTAATAAAAATAAAAATAATTAATTATAATTACAAGAATGATTAAAAAACAATTGCAGATCCCCAAAGGGGCAAGTGCAAACGGGACCCTAGACCCATGCAAGGTACCGCCCTGTTGTTACCTACAATTACAGTCTCATTTGCAATGCTGTTAAAAAACTTATTTTACCCGTGAAAAAAAAATTAATTGAAACCCTAGATGTACGTTAGCGAAAAAAGTGAAGAAAAAAAAAACAACAAAAAAACAAGAAAGTGGATGTGGTATATTAAAGCACAGTCATTTCGACCTGTGACAGGAACAGGTCATCACTAATGCCCAGTTGTAGGCATCGCAGAGATAATTTGATTTTTTAAACGTTATCTAGCCGCATGAAGTAATGACTGCAGCTCCGAGGTAGAATGAAAGAAAAATATTTTATGTGTTGGTTAATTTTTAACACTCATTGCAGTCTCCATTCAGGGTCTCTTGCCTTAGCCCCTGGTCCCAAGGGTATTCCCTGAATAGATCTGACTAAAGGTTCCACTGTGCCAGTGTTTTATACAGCTTCAGGTTTGCTAATAGAGCAACAGTTGTTTAATCTGACATAATGCACCCCTAGCTTTTGAGAGTCTGATTTTTAGGTCCGTGTCAGACCACCACCCAAGTAAATGAACTCATCTGATTCTTTAATTTCTTGTCCTTGGGGATAGGCTTTTGTACATTATGCTAGCATTTTTTCGAGCATTTTAGTGAGGCAAAAGCATGGAGCATTATTGAGCATTTTAGTGGCATTTTCTCCAGAAAATTAATTTTCCGAGAAAATAAAATAGAAATTAACTTTTTTCAGGAGCCCATGCCCTACGAGCTCCTGCGTTTTTAAAGAAAATGAAGACTAAAACTCAAAATTCACAAAAAACCTAATACAGCTGTTTTTTTGGCTGTATTTATGAACTTGTACACGTTGTTGTTGTTACTTGCAACACTTGCACGTTTTTGTAAGTGTAAACTTTGAAATTAATTAAAAAAACCGTTTGTATAATGAGCATTGTCCGAGCATTTTAGCACGTTTTAGTGACTTTTTTGGGGAGACCGAGCATTTTAGTGGGAAAAATGGAGCACTAAGGTGGAGCATTTTAGTGGGGAAGCAAAAGCATAATGTACAAAAGCCTACTTGGGGAGCAAGGGATGGCGCAGTGGTGAAAGCGCTCGCCTCCCACCAATGTGGCCCGGGTTCAACTCCCGGCGTCGACGCCTTATGTAGGTTGAGTTTGTTGTTGGTTCTCTCCCTTGCTTCGAGAGGTTTTTCTCCGGGTACTCCGGTTTTCCCCTCTCCTCAAAAAACCAACACTTGCAAATTCCAATTCGATCTGGAAGGCACGGACACGTTTAAACGAGTTCATATGAACTCTTAGGTTCGTGGATAAACAAGCAATTTTCTTTTTTGTCCAGCTGTAGCAATCATTTCTTTCTTTCTTTTGCATAAATTCTCGTCACTTTTGGTTTTCCATGTTCATCGTCTTCATCGTGAGTGTCCGGCACTTAGTATCTGGCTTTCCCCCAAAAGGAGAGCTTACTCGCAGGCTAATTTAAAGTTGACCAGGAGTATAGTAGAGATTGTGATAACACTTACGATGTAAAGGACGGAACGCCATTATTTTCCACATAGAGGCATCGCTTAGCGCAGCCTATACACCTGAATGACTTACTAACTTACTGACTCAAAGTGAATTTTTTCCCGCTCTTGTCATTCTCCCTATATTTGTGATCAAAACTCACTATTACACTAAACCCTCATTTATCCACTAAAACGCTAGGCTCGTCACGCAACGAGCCTAAAAACGACTGCGAAGGAGATTATAAAAAACGCTAGCTGACCTATCTTCGTCTAATGCTTTCACCAATATATAAGCAAAAGGCAAATTTCGAGATTAAAAAGAGTCATTGCCCCCTCGACTTTTACCTTCCTCTTTCTCTCCTTCCCTCTTCGTTTGCATTTCATCCCCTTTTTCTTCATTTCCGGGGAAAAAGTGTCATGAAAACCCAGAGGATCGTGACATTTTTTGAAGGAAGGATGGGTAATGGACCCCGGAAGGGCTGGACTCCCGAGGAGGGTGCCCGTCGGAAAAAAGGGGACCACTCAGGGCGTGGTTTAGGATTCGTTTGACTCCTAAAGAAGACCAAAAATAAAAAAAAAAACAGTGGAACCTCTATATAACGAAGTCCTCTGCATAGCGAAAGATTTTCTTTACCGCAGTAACAGTAAAATATATGGAAAAGAACCGTGAGATAACTTGGTCCTTGGCCCTTCCTTATATCAAGGTTCCACTGTAACCGGCAGAGTTTATAGTACAGAGCCAGATCAGAAGGTACGATTTACCAGGAGTCAATTGGATACAGCTATTTCTAGAAAGGTTGTCGGAAAAATGTGCAGGCGACAATCCCGAAAGATAATATGGGATACGATCAATCACTGTTCCTGACATTGGAGCTGTCGAACCTACTTTTGTTACCTTCCTTTAGCACTTGCAAACATATATCCATGGCCTCTGGTGCCATTCTCTCAAATTTCTTTGAAGAACAGTGAACTCAAAACCGGCCAAAATTCTTTTCGGGATTGTCGCTTGCACTTTTTCCGACAACCTTTTTCGAAATATCTGTATCAGTTTTGTTGCAAACTTATGAATCTTACTCGAGCAGTGTCGCTGATCCACGACTCACAAATCATGCCTTCGTGATAGCCTAACTTCGAGTCGTTTTTACTCCCTCAGTATAAACGTCTGAAATTCAGGCTACGTTCGTGACATTTTCCCGGGGGGGGGGGGGTACTCCCTTATATAAGCTATATCGGTATGTGCCGCCCCATCCGGTAGGGTTTTTGCTCCATTTTGGCCTGAAGATACATTACCCATTTTGGTCTGGAATTGGGTATGGTTTTTGAGGGAACTACGGAAAAGTATGAACGTATTTATCGTTTCAATTCCGAATGAGTAAGAAAGAAAGAGAAATATGCGAATTCGAAATGGATGAGATGAATTTTTTGCGCTCTAATCTAAGTAATGATAACAAAATTTCTGCCTAAAGGCCAGGTCTGAAAACGGGTAGGGATTTTAGAGGTCTGGTCTGAAAACGGGTGCGGAAAGGTACATTTTTTGGTCTGAAATCGGGTCAGGATTTGGAGAATCGGCAGGCACCCCCCCACCAAGAATTCCCAGGAGTACCCCCCGGGGAATACACTCTTTTTGTTTAATATCATAAGAATGACTTATTTTGTGGCCAGTGATGAACTAACACTGGCTACTTTTATGTTTGAGCCTGAAACATTCCTACCGTTACTTGTTGTTCGTAATGCTGTCAGGAGCCCTGACGCTGTTTATATGTAAAATTTCGGCAAAGCAATATGAACTTGCACAGTACCAATGTAGATGTACGTACAATATAGGATACCTTGTGTATAAAATGCCATTGTGAACTGTACCTTAGAATATGTATCAATTTTAGTCTAGTCATTCTACGAGAAAAAAAGACCGAACCTTGAAGTAATTGCAACAGAATATATTTTTGCCGGAAGTTATTATACTGATGCCTATAAATAACATGTCAAAAGTCTACCAAACGTTTCGAAGGATAAAATGATGAAATTACAGTTTTATGATTGAATTCTTTTTCTAAATTCAAAATGGCTGCCGCGCAATTTATTCAAAATATATGCGTAAATTTTTACAGCAAACAGCTAAAAACAATAGGCGTAATTGGAAGACAAAATGCGTGCACGTGTTTAAATGTAAAGATTTGAACAACTTTTTGATCACATCGAAGAAATTTTATTTCGAGAACTGGAAAACAACAGTTTTCCTTGAATTAGTTCTCTATCAATAAGTATATATGTGTATCAGTGACTCTAAAGACTCTCGATTGTTTGGTTTGGAAAATTCTTGCTCCGTAAAACTGCTCTGGACGATTCTCTTGCCTTCAAACTAACAAAGTTCTTCGCTTCACAAGACATTTATTTAGACGAGTATTGGTAGAAACGCATTGTTGGACGTCCAGAGTGGTACTTTAGTGAAAAATGTCGTGTGAAGGTAAAGTATAGATGGTTAAAGATGTGGTTTATCGTCCGGTTAACATCACACGATGGAGTATTGTGTAATTTGCAAGGAATTATCAACCAATGGCCTCGAAACAGTGGAACTTAGGCAAAAAGGAAGCGATGGCATCAACAATGCAAGTAAACTACGTGGCGACACACTCCAAACTTTTGCAGGACAGCGTGTACATGAAAAATGCAGGCAGAAATACTGTCATGTAAAGGTTATTCGTTCCTACATAAAGAAACATACGGCTGATGAAGAAACATCCTCTAGTGCAAGTCGTACCCTGCGTTCCAGTGAACCAACATTTGATTTTGGTGAACGATGTTTATTTTGCAGCCAGCCTGCTAAACTTACGGGAAACAAAAGAGGACATGATGTTTTTCCTGTTAGAACATTAGATTTTCAAACCACATTAAACCGAATTTGTGAGGAGCGAAGAGACGGTTGGGCTGAGAAAGTGCATGGCAGAATATCTTTTTCCCAAGATCTCATTGCAGCAGGTGCAATTTATCACCAAGTTTGCAGTACCAATTTTCGGACGGGGAAGCAAGTATCGCTTTCTCATCAAACTAACGGAAGCAAACGACAAAAGAAAGGCAGGCCAACTGATAAGTCTAGGCAAGAGGCATTCTTGGAGGTTGCAAAATATCTTAAGGAAAACGATGACGAGCAGTTAACTGTGAACGATCTTATGAATAAGATAGCAGAATTCAACGACCAAGAACCTTACAGCGCACGGTATATGAAAGAAAAACTTTATTGCTAGTATCAATGGTAAGGCTGATGTCGTAACATTTAGGAGTACAGCTTCGACCATCTTGCAAAATTTTTATGACGCTTCTAGAGATGCTGACCCTGAAGCCGATAAAATCAGAGTGATTAAGGCAGCTGCTGATCTCATAAAAACGGACATCAAAAGTAAGGACATCTCTAAAAGTTTTTATCCATTACCTGGAGAGATTTCGTCTTTGGATGAAAACTGCGCTTTTCTACCTGAAACGTTGTATTTGTTTCTGAGAACAATATTTAACGAAAAGAGTGCAGAGCGAAAGATTGCTTCCATAGGGCAAGCCATTATTCAAGCCGCTCGGCCCAGGGTCCTGATAGCTCCTCTTCAAATCGGCCTGGCAGTCCAAATGCACCACCATTATGGATCCAAATTTTTAATTGATTCCTTGAATAGTCATGGGTTTTGCTCCTCTTACACTGAAGTTAAGAAATTTGAAATGAGTGCGGCGCAAACAAAAGGCACAGATATTCTTGGTTTAACCCCTGGTCACTTTGTACAATATGTAGCAGATAATGTAGACCACAATGTCTGTACGTTGGACGGACAGAACACTTTTCATGGTATGGGGATAATAGCTGCTGTTACTCCGGCCACGCATCCAGATTCTCCAATACCGAGGTGTTCCACCACAGCTGCAGAGATAGCAAATATTGGAAAGATTGATATTCACTATTACAAGACGGCTAATGATGTCAAAGTGCCTTTGGTTTATGAGAAACTGCCATGTCTTTCTAACGTCAATAAAACTTGGAAGTTAGACTTTCTCTGAAGTTTAGTTTGGCCAATTCGATCCCCCAAGCCAAATTGGTCTGGATTAATGCAGACTATAAGCAAAGGAAGCCATCCCGGAAAATCTTCTGTTACATTCTTACCAATGATTGACATGGATCCAAGAAACATGAGCTGTATATATTCAACGCTTAAATTTGTAGAAGCACAATGTAAAAGACAACATACCACGCCTATTATTACATTCGACCAACCCTTGTGGTGGAAAGCGCAGCTTATCGTAGAGAGTGAACCACCAGACAGTGAACTGCACTCTATAATACTTCGTCTTGGAGGATTCCACGCAGAAATGAGTTTTCTTGGTTGCATAGGCAGCATTATGTCTGGTTCTGGTATTGAAGAACTTTTAGAGTGTGTGTATGCTTCAAATACGGTGGGACACATGCTCAGCGGCAAAGCTGTTCAAAGGGCATTCAGAGGACATTTACTAGTGGAAAATGCTCTAAATGCAATTCTCACCGCCGATGCCTTCAATTTAAGTCTACCTAAGGCGTGTTTTGCCAAGAATTATGAAGAGGGAGAGCTTGTGAAAGATCGAAGGCAAACAGTTCCAGTACTCGACAGCGTTGTAGTTGAGCGCGATGTTCTTAATGTTGCAGACACAGAGCCAGTGAACCGCGGGAACCGAAGTCAAACAGTTCCAGTGCCCGACAGCGTTGTGGTTGAGCGCGATGTTCTCAATGTTAAAGACACAGAGCCAGGGAAACTCAGCGACCCAAGGCAAACAGTTCCAGTGCCCGACATAGCTGTGGTTGAGCGCGATGTTCGATATGTTGAAGACACAGAGCCAGTGAAACGCGGGGAACCAAGGCAAACAGTTCCAGTACCCGAAAAAGTTGTAATGGAGAGTGATGTTCTTAATGTTGAAGAAACAGAGCCAGTGAAAGGCAAAGACCCAAGTCAAAACGTTCCAGCGCCCGGCAGTGTTGTAATCCAAAGGGAAGTTCCCGATCTAATTCACAAGGCAGTCGAATTGTATGAAAGGTTAATGGCTGGCGATATCGGAATAGCCGAAATCTATTCAGACAGCCTGCTAGACACAGCCAAAGAAAGAGTGGATATAAAAAAGAAGGAACTAGCGAACCATCCCACAGCACGTCTTTGGTTGCAATATATGGACATGGTGGCTCTTCTCCGTCAGTTTATCGAAGCAGAACGTACGGGGAATTGGGAACTGCACCTACAGTCTCTCAGAGACATGCTTCCTTTTTATGCTGCTGCCGGGCATAATCTATACGCCAAATCTGTATACATATATTTGCAACAGATGCTTGAGCTTAACTCAAAACATGCAGACGTCTTAGAACTCTTTAAAAAGGGTTTCCATGTAATTCGTCGGAGCGATCGTTTTTGGGCAGGACTGTCTTCAGATCTGGTCATTGAACAAGTCCTTATGAGGAGCGTAAAGTCATCAGGTGGTTTGACGCACGGTCGTGGAATGGCTGAGTCGCAACGCGCACAATGGCTTTTGTCTATGCCAGCATGCGCTAGCATTAGTTCCGCCATGCAGGAATTTACGAGCAGGTGCTATGCGTCAAGTGGTCAGCACAAAGAAATGACAAAAACAAGACAAGCGAGGGATGATGAAGATAGTCGTGCTCTTCTCGGATACTTACAAGAGCGAAATCCATTTGATTGTGATCTATCAATGCGAAACATTTCCACTGGCATAACAGCTGACTTAGTCTTCTACAATATACCAGAGAAAGCCGAAAAAGGAGATTGCATCTCTTTTGTACAGGATTTTATTACGCAGCATATGGGCCTTGAAACGTTATGTGGCCATGTTGAGCTGGAGAGGGCACACCGCACGCCAAGCAAAACGCCTTCTGCTGGTGAAAAGGGTCCCAGACCAATGCACGTCGCTTTTCTTCGATACACGGATAAGATGAAGGTACTAAGGAATGCCGCCGCTCGTCTAAAGGATAACCCGTTAAACGGAAATGCCATCGGTATAAGTGAGGATTTCGCCAAAAAAACCCAACGGCGGAGGCAAGAGCTCGTGCCCTACAGAAAGTTTCTAAAGAAGAAACTCGGAGACGACCGGAAAGTCTACATCGCATATCCTGCAATACTCAAATATGTCGATGCCAATGGCCGTCACAGAATCGTAGGAACAGAAGAACTAGCAAAACTACGCCATGAAATGGAAGAGGCAAAGAGTTAACCTAGCAACGCCGTCGGAGTGATACTGACCAACAACAACTTTAATCTCACATTCTACCCATTGTTGAAGTTAAAAGAACTTCACAGGCAATGCCTTTAATTTGTTTCATAAAAGGTAATTTTCGTTTTTATGTTGTAAGTGATGTAATGTTTTCTCCAGGCTTTAGCTTAAGAAGGCTTCTGTATTGTGAAACTATTAAGATATCGATATTTATTCGTTAATATGAATAAGTTAACTTTTATTACGTTAAATGTTAGGGGTTTAAATAGTTCAAGAAAACGAAGAGCTATTTTTCGGCAACTGCACGTTAACAAGTACTCAATAATTTTCTTGCAAGAGACATATAGCTCTACTGACCAAGAAAAATTATGGAGTAACGAGTGGGATAGTAAAGTGTACTTCTGTCATGGAAGTAAACACAGCAAAGGAGTAGCAATTCTGTTTAATCCTCGACTCAAAGTGCTAGTAGAAAATGAAATTTGTTGTGAAAACGGCAGGATTCTTATCCTGCAGTTTTCTATAGATGATCAGAAATTTATTTGTGCCAATATTTACGCACCCAATAATGATAACGCACAAATTATATTTTTTAAACAACTCAGATCTTTACTTGAACAGTTTCCCAACGACAACATTATAGTAGGTGGCGATTTTAATTGCCCTCTTTCCAAAACCGATAAAGAAGGAGGACGTGATGTTTCGTCAAGAAGGAATGTCGCCAGCGAGATCGAGCAACTGATGTGTATTTTAGATTTAGACGACGTATGGAGAACGCTACATCCAGAAGAGAAACAATTTACTTGGCGAACATCTGACTTGAAAATAAAATGCAGATTAGATTATTGGCTAATAGCCCGTCAACTATTACAAAATTCCCCCGTGCAGAAATGTGAAATCAAGCACGCTGCACATTGCGATCACTCTTTAGTGACGTTGGAATTGCTAATTAATGAGAAATACCCAAGAGGTCCTGGATTCTGGAAATTCAATTCCTCCCTCTTAGAAGATGATGAATATGCAGAAAAATTAATGTTTAAAATTCCGCACTTTATAAACAAGTATCAGGATCTTGAAGATCACGGACTCTTATGGGAGTTGATTAAAATGGAAATAAGGGCGTTCACAATTAGTTATTCAAAACAAAAAGCTAAAATGAAAAAAGATTATGAAAAAGATCTCGTACAGGAAGTCTCAAGACTGGGAAATATGGGTGAAAACTGCCCATCAGCAGAAGCCGTCCAGAGATACATTAAAGTTAAGAACGAATTGGATAAGATTTCCTACGACCGGGCAAGAGGAGCATGTGTGCGCTCCAAGGCCCGTTGGCATGAGTTCGGCGAACGAAGTTCGAAATATTTTCTTAATCTTGAGAGACGAAATTATGAAAATAAATGCATTACCAGCCTTATACAAGAAAACGGAAGCAGTATCACGGACCCAAAGGAAATCCTAAAAGAACAAAAAAGATTTTATCAATCCTTATATTCCTCGCAAAATCCTCAAATAAACGATCCTAAATTCAAAGTGTTCTTCGATAATGACAAGGTAGAAAAGCTGAATGATGAACAAAGAAAGAACTGCGAAGGCTTGCTGACGGAGAATGAGTGCTGGAATGCTTTAAAATGTTTCCAAAAAAACAAATCCCCTGGCAATGACGGTTTTACTG
The DNA here is from genome assembly GCF_958299795.1 of Porites lutea. Lineage (NCBI taxonomy): Eukaryota > Metazoa > Cnidaria > Anthozoa > Scleractinia > Poritidae > Porites > Porites lutea. The sequence continues at coordinate 31,151,014 of NC_133207.1, forward strand.
CCGAATTTTACAGCTTCTTCTGGAGTCAATTAGGCAAGATAATGGTAAACAGTTTTAATTATGGATTCCATAAAGGTGAGCTGTCAATTTCTCAAAGACAAAGCATCATACGTCTTATTCCAAAAAAGAACAAAAATTTATTGTATCTTAAAAATTGGAGACCTATTTCACTTTTAAATGTGGATTATAAGATTGCCTCTAAAGCTTTAGCTCTCAGACTAAAAAAGGTTCTATCGGCAGTTATAAATAACACACAAACTGGTTACGTAGAGGGAAGATTTATCGGTGAAAACATCAGACTTATAAGCGACATCCTCAATTTCACCGTTGACCAGGACATAGAGGGAATTGCTTTATTCATCGATTTTGAAAAAGCATTCGATAGTTTAGAATGGGAGTACCTATTTAAAGCTCTAGATACCTTTCAATTTGGACCCGACTTTAAGACTTGGGTGAAAACTCTGTACACAAACATTTCTAGCTGCATGATAAACAACGGCTTCGCCTCCGAGTCATTTACTTTAAAGAGAGGAGTAAGACAAGGCTGCCCTTTGTCTGGCTTGTTGTTCATTTTAGCCGCAGAATTACTGTCTTGCTCAATAAGAGCTGATGAACATATAAAGGGAATTCGAGTCCTAAACAAAGAAATAAAATTATCTCAATAT
>NC_133207.1:31156678-31394178 GCF_958299795.1 Porites lutea
GGAGCACGAGCAGTTTGTACAGTCTGCGGTAAAAAAACAACAACAAAATAAACGCAAGCGAGAGCCGAACATGTACGTGGCTGCCGTGCTGGAATGCACAGTACGTAGAATTTGTAGCGAAGTATGTTCAAGTTACTTCTGTCTTTGTTCGCATTCAAAGAGGAGGAAACTCAGCACATTCGAAGAACCTATAATAAGTGGAAAAGCCTCGGAGAAAATCGAATCTGCTAACGATAAAGAAGATGTGGTTAACAAGGTACAAGCGATTAATTTCAAGTCAAGTGGCGATGGTAATGCTTTCAGTGAAGTTCACGGAACATGTGTCATTCCGCAAACACCGCAGAGGGTACCCAGTAATGAGACTGAAGCGGAAGACTTTCTGAACAATTTATCGCTGGAATTAACCGAGTTGCCATCATTTGAGGAGGTAGATGGGCTGTTGAAAGAGATCGAGTATGGTTTAGATTTGGATGTTCTAGAAGAAGAAATCGGTGCGTTACTGAGCACGGACGATCCATTTCATCCTGGTTTACTTGAGGGACTATTTTACTTGTGAATTTTGATACGTTCTCTGGTATACCCAGTACTTAATGGTCAGTTAATTAGGAGAAGGTCCCTCTGAACAAAGATTTATAGGCAAGAAATTTATCTCCGGTTTCCTTTATACAGCTTTATATAAAAGAAAATTTCTGTCTTCTATGGGCGGTTTACCCAATTGATAAGAAATATTTATCACTTCCGGTTTGGAATATTTTAAATTGTTGTACATTTGTTTAACAGCTTTTAATATTTACTGAATTTGATTTTCTTCACTTTTTTGACATGTACTCATTTGTTGCTACAAGAGGTACATAAAGAATTAACAGATATTTTCTCTGCACTGTTTTCCATGTATGGTGTGTATGAGGAGAATTTATTTAACATTTTAAGATTTTGTTTGATGATCAAACCCTTTTCATGTTATCTCAGTTTATTATTTTATATTGTTTATCAAAAATGTTAGGAAACAAAATTTAATGCCGGTCTTAATGATAGAGTATCTTTATAGAGTGATTTTACTTAACCCGTGAAATAGGCAGTAGAATACTATGCACTATTATACACTATTTGTTAGTATCTGTTTCACGGTTCAACTAAAATCACTCTGTGAAGGGTTTGAACCCAGGAGTCATTTCAAAAGTAGGTTGAGTTTGATCGTCTGGGTGAACGTAGTCCTGAATAGTGATCACGACGTAATTGACCAATCAGATCAATAACCAGAGTATAATACCATCAACTGACGTGATACAACTCACTTTGACTCTGAAGATGACTACCGCACAGGTTGTCGAAACGTCAGTCACTGTCAACAACAACAGTCCTATTCAGGACTATGTTCACCCGGACAATCAAACTCAACCTACTTTTAAAATCACTCTATAGCAAATTCTAAAACGAAAAATGATTATTCATTATTTATAGAGAGAATGCTTTTGTTTTGGAAAAAAGTATAATAAAAAGAATGATATTTATCAAAGTAAGTGGATAGTTGTGTTGGTTTATAAATGAGCTGTGTTGTTGGTGAAGAAAAACAAAAATATAATTTATTATAAGGAAATTCCAAGGTGGGAGTACTTGCGTGTAGTAGGCTTATAGGGATGTGCGGCTGGATCATATGGTCAATATCCCAGGCTACCAGGATTTTAAAGGCCTCGAGTGTTTGCTCCATCTCCTTCTCTACATTTTTCAGTGCACTTTGTCTTCCTTGGATGTTCTTTATTATTCTTATTTTGTTGATAGCTTTAATAGCTCTTTTAGCTCTTGATAGCGCTTATCTGAGCGATGATTTACGTTGTCTTTGTCAACCTACAAGCTTTTAAAGAATTTTCCAAAGCACAGATCTGCAAATAAAAATATGTGTGGTGGGCACAGGTGCATTTAAAGAGTAAGAAATGCAATTGCTGGTAAATTTGCTTTTGATTGACTTTTGAACTGTATTACTTTGCCTCTCAGTTTCTCTTCATGAGCTGCCCTTGACAGCGTGTAAAATTGCTTTACGTGGGAATAGAATACCAAAGTCTGTCTGTGCAAACCAATTTGCTTTCGATCCCACTACATGTACAATCAAAGTTGAGGAAAATTCAAGGACTTTTTAAAAAAAAATTGAAATCAAGGACTTTTCAAGGCTGCACAAGCCCATGAAATTCTACTGATAAAGCATAATTCACACAGTCTCGCCGTAATCGTTATAAAAACTAAAAAGGGCATTTTGTAAAGAGATTAGGACTAGGAGACACTGTTGGTGCTGTTTATTTATCTGTATAGTATGGTGACTTGTCCCCTGACCTGTAGAAAGTAACCTGTATATTAGACCCGCTGCTACAAGCATGGCCATAAACTTTTACCTCCCTCTTTTGAGGTTGTTCCCAAGGGGCTGTTTAGGGTGCATGTTTGGTAATAGACTTGACGGGTCTGGAAACCCTAGACCTGTGACTGAATAAGGGGGTAGACTTAGCTGGAATACTACGTTGTTTAATTGGCATAATTTTTATAATGAAGCTCCAGGGAGTTTGATGCCTGCTATGCAAACTACCAAATTAACCATGGAGTTATGTACTGCCCAGCAAATCAAGATTTTTAGACTCGTAATTTAGAATGGGTATTACTTTTTGAAAAGGAGCTTTTTGAAGTGTCTTGAATAGTGTCTATATGTCAAATATGCACAAATGCCTTAGAAAGAGGCTGAGTGTTCATGAGAATTGACTTATTCTGGAGAGGTGTATAATTTAGGCTCAATCTCCACCACTCTCAAGGGAGGAGTGTGGGCTAATTTCCTGAACAGTGGCTGGTAATTGAGCCTGTGTATAATAATATTTGAATACAAGATGTTTCTAAAACAGAGCTAAGTCAAACAATCAAACTTAACTAACGAAAGGAAGGAACATTAGTTGGAATCGTTTAAACTTGCCTTTATTGTGACAACATGCTTGTGATATGTTCACATGATTGTATGTTTGTATAGTGTAAAATTGAACTTACAAAATCGGTTTATATTAAACTTGATAACAAATTTATATAAATTATAAATCACTTTAAATCAAACAGATAAATACATCTAAGTTTCATTCTTAAAGTTGACAGGTTAAGACTGCAAAGGGTAATCAAGTCTAGCCATTCACATTACATTTTTAGTCAGACTGCTTTAAAATTCCCTATTTGCCGAAAGAAAAGTTTACCATACAGTAGTTTTGACAATATAAATAACAAAATTACTCAAATCAGTTGAATTCCTATAGCCAATGGTTACTTATTACGTCTGAATACCACTGCAAATTAACGCATACAATATATGATGACCTTGTATTTAATATAGGCTGAATCTTCACTGTTTAATGGAGAATGCAAATCATGAAAATACAGTAGAACTAACTAAAAGTGCAAGACTAAAGGCCACAACTAAGTGACAACGAACTGAAACGAGAAATAATAAGAACTTGAAGAATACTACTTTAATGTTACTGGTAAGTAAGGCATGTTTAAGTTGTTGTTCAATTAAATTCTTGGTTCCCTGTTTTACTTTCCTTTGTTTTTATGCATAATTTGCATTTATGTACGATAATGACTATTCTTGTAACAAAGGGAAATAAAATTTGAACCAAGACAACATAATTCCAACCACAACATTTATGTATGTTAGTGTTTCTGTAACGAACACCACTGTATCCATGGAACCATAAATCTTTCGATCTCCAAGATTGAGCTTCATGTAAACTCTGCTGAATAGCAGTAGAAATGTACAGCAATTAAATTACTTATTGCTCAAAACTTCTACATTTCAATATAAAATAATATAAAATACATTACTCGTCTTTAATTTATATTCCACACTTTCCAATAGAACACTTTATATTTGATAGTGGGAAGGGTAAATAAATTGTACCAAAATATTACAGTCTAACTCCACGATGAGGGGTGGGTACTACTGATTTTAAAAGTAACAAGGTCTGTACAAGACAAGTTAGTGTTGGATTCTAAGTCTACCAACAAGAAATAATACAACTCTGCAAACAGTTGAACCTGAGAGAAACTTTATGACAGAACAATATATCATGAATGCACTGTTGCTGAATACAACATTGCATCTCTTTGCAAAATAATTATATAAAAACCTCTAGATTAACTCAACTTGCTGATGTCTTTGCCAGCTAGCTGACCTTACAAACACAAGAAGTACAAAAATACATGTCACATGTAGATGGATAAACTAATCCTCCTTTTGAACAAAATTTCTACCTATTAATAATTAATACATAATATTATGAACTAAAAACTAAGAATAAATATTAATCTTGCATTTCTTCTGGCATGTCGTGAGGGTTAACTATTCCAGGCACTGAGAGCTGAACCTTTCGTTTTTCTTCCTGCGCAGAAGTAAGTTGCTGTTCTCGTTCTTCCAAATACAAGTCGCTCACATCCTCTGATCTGAACTCCTGAAACAGAAAGGAAATCATTTCCCTTAGCTTACATACTAAATTGTGCAATTTTGTTTTCAAATATTAACACTACTAATTGATTAATTTTAATTATTATTTAAAATTTAATTCGCAATGGGTGATTCCAGAAAATATCCATACCATACCACGGGCGGCATCTTGGAATTCCGAGGGAGAGGGGGGGTTTCTTGGACTGGAATTCCGAAGACGTGGGGGGGTAACGCAGTTTGGAATTCCAAAGGCATGGGAGGGGGGGGGGGGGGGGTGTTTCAGCTCTGAATTCAGTGAATTTCCAGAGGAAAGACGGCGAAAGCTCCGCTTGAAATCGCTGACCTGTTAACATTCCTAGTTTGTAAATGAAGCACGAACCGACCACGGAAGAAGTATGCGTTCATGCAGATGGGTAAGCAGATGGTTTGTGCAGCAAGCTCCACATCGAAGAGGCCTTAAAGTTGATGAATTAGTCAACTGATTAATAAAAATATAACCAAGTCGGTGTTTCTCGCCGATTGTCGATCGACGATGTGTTGTTGCGTGCTGAAAACTCGCGCCAGTCTCTCGTTTCCAAATAGAACGCCTGACAGATTTTGTATTTCACGCCGATTTTCACGCCAACATGTAGGTAGTAAAATCCGACAGCGTGCCTTTTGATGCGCTGTTTAATTCAAAACTGTTTATGAACAGAATTCTTTTGCAGAGGGAAAAAGTGCAAGTTTCTCGTTCGTTTGAAGATTTAGGCAGACGAACAGGAATTCCAAAGGGTCTGAAACAAAAGTGGAAAATTCCGGAGGAGAGAGGGGTTAGTGATTTTGGAATTCGGAGGGCAAGGGGGGGATAAGCATTTTGGAATTTCCGAGGGCAAGGGGGGGTTAATATTTTCTGGATTCACCCAATTATTTCATTTAATAATTTTATATCAGTTATTTATAAAAATGCATTCCCATAAGGGTTAATAATGAACACCTGTGATGTGGTTTGGTTCTAACTTTTTGAGTCTGAAAAGAAGATCGTAAGGTGCAACAAAAAAAGCCTTACAGAATGTAAGTGACTTTTGATAAACTTTTAAATTTTCCTTTCTGTTGCCTTGTGTTTGTTTGTGCCACAAACGGAGAATCTAAAATTGATATTACCTAGGAGCACATTCCATGGAACCTTTTTGCACTGGGGAGCTTTCAATAAAACACAGCAGTTACAGGAGCCACAACAGCTCTACTTGCTTTTATCATCAATTCAATGAAAACCTGGCAGGAGCTTATTTATAACACCTACTTCAAAAAATGTCTGAATTTTTCAAACAGAACCCTGAATTCAGAAGCTTCAATGGAAAACTATTTGTATTTTAGTATCAAAAAATGAACTCGACATTTTTCATAATTAAGTACATTTCATACATGAAGGGCTAATATACTAACCTTGATTTGTACCATGAAATCTCGTAAATGTTCTTTGAAGGCTGGGATGTCTTGGTTTAGGTCAAACAGTCCCTGAACTGTCAGTTTAATCTGTGCACTGAACATAGAATAATCACATCACAATTTCATCCAAATACAAAAAGGAAAAACAAGTGAAGTTCAACTTCTCCAAATAGAGCTCATAATAATATTGAGAAACAATGAGGGTAACTCATCTTTTTGCCTCTGAAAAACTCTCTTATTATAAGAAGCATGTTTGGAACAGTAAAAGAGATTTTCTCCCCTGTCAACAGGCAGTATCATCCCTAACATTCCCAAAATTACTCCCGTAAAATGATTGCCTAGAACAACAGTGTCTGAGATCCTCTACAAGTTCCAAGTCCCAAAGAAGCCAAACGCTAGCTTTCGATACACCTTTTTGTTACATTAGGGCAACAACAAGAGGGTAAGAATTAACCTGACACCAAAGTATAAATTATGCAAATAAGAGGTATTCAGGACAAACAAAGCCAACTCACTCTTGCAAATGTGGAAATGCTTGCTTCAGAAGATTAGCAATGTACTCTTGGACATAAGCCTACGAGACATAACAATCCAGATAAGAAATCAAACACTTATCTTTCTTTAATCATTTAGAAAAAAATAAAAACGTAACAAGTAAGTCTATCCAATTCAAGCATTTCTGTGCGGAGAAACTTGAAGGAATCTTTTTTACTTTTAGGAATGCTGAACTTTCCTACAGTTAAATTACCTAAATTTTTTAAAACTTAACCTTTAGTTGTTATTCACACAAAGATCAGGTTTTAAGATTTGTGTTAGATAATCAGGGCCAAAAATGTAACAGTGGGCCTTGGACACAATACATTTTCATTATTTCCTTTGCTTAGCAAAAAGGTTCTGAATCAAATTATTACAGTCGGCTCTCTCTTAATGGACACCTTGGTCCCTGCCTTTCTTTACTTCCTTTATTTGACTCTCTACAAGATGAACATCTAGCTAAGATGGCTACTTAGTGCCTGTCACAACGGTGTCTGTTTTAAAGAGAGTTGACTGTATGTAAAAAAATGCGGAAAGCTTAGCTCTGTTCATTGTTACTAGATATAAGGTGGTTATTGGACAGTGAAGTATTATGATGTCAAATACCTGATTAGAGGGGTACTGCACACTTCCTGCAGGAAAAAGAGGCTCTGACACTTTGTTTGTCTCAACTAGACTGAACATGTGGGCCAAGATGGTGGCATGCATTGTTAGACCTACAGAAAGGAAAACAGAGTTGTTTTTTATTATGACTGAGGTTTGGTAAAGCAAATTCCCAAAAGAATTAAAGACTTCTTTAAAACCCTCCTACTCAACTGTAAATGCCCAGGATTTTTAAAAAAGTACAATAAACAAATAAAGTTGGTTGAGTAGGGCCAGTAATTTCGGAGCCTTACTCGTATATCTGTAAGAGGAGGGCAAATTTTTATGCTCTTAGAAAGCACGTCTTTTAGTGGTCTTTTTAACTGTGAAAATTTTAGCTAAATCTGAACAAAAGTAATAAGCATCTTGCACCAAAAGGCACTTGACTATTAGCAGCAAAGGCTTCAAAGTCACTATCACATCTTTATCGTAATGCATAAGCACAAATTGCCATTTTAGTGGCCTTAAAAGCTCCCACAAGTCTCCTGTAGCTTAGTGGTAGAGCATCTGGGCTAGTAACCAGAAGGTCATAGGAGGTCATACACCTATTCAGGGTTCATACAGATTTTTAGATCCAGACTCAAGGTTATCAAAAAGGTGATCAATAGAGACCTTAAAAAAATGAAGGAACAAAAAACTTTTTCCATGATGCACACTGCAAACATACAGGCGAGATTAAATAAGATTTGGCCGGCACAAAAAAAAAATTAACTTGTAAAGCACTTATTGTAACTTTCAAAAAACCTTTATCTCTATTTTCCGGAATTTTTCCAGGACTGGAAAATTGTTGGGCAATTTCAAGACTTGTACAAACCCTGCATATTTGGAGTACTCAAATTTTTTCTTCTGAGCCATCTGTGTCATTGATTACAAAAAATAATCATTTTTCTCATACTAACCAGCTGTATGTGATGTATCTGTGACTACTGACAAAACATGTTGTACAATCATCATGTAGTACGTCTGATAGAAGCTCTGTACTGCTGTTTCTTGTTCTAGACTCTTCAACAAGGAGTAAAGAATATGGAGGCCTACAAAGAGTCAACATGTTAAAAACCAATAATTTGATGATTACTTAATCTAAGAGCAATATGCATGTATGCACAACCCTCCAAGTTGTGACCAGTTTGGTCGCCATGGCGCCTAAAATTTTGGAGCTGGCGACTTGATTTGTAAAAAAAGTCTCCGTAAACCAAAAGAGTTAATGGCCAAATGGCGACCAAGCAAAAACTTTAACTTGGAGGGTTGATGCATAGAACTCCTTCATACCAATATCAGCAACATTTCTCATGGTGTGCTTGAATGCCCAGACTATAGAATCCAGAACCAGCTTGAACTGCTGAGCAGGAATAGATAACAGTGCTGTGGAAATATGATAAATAAATAAACACTTTTGAGCTATGTAAACTGTAAGGGGCCAGGGTTGGAGGAGGGAAGGAATAAACAGAAAGAGAAAATTGTTTTTTTTGGTAAAGTTATAGAGAGAGTTAAAAAATGCTGTCACAGATCAGGAGCAATAACACGAGCAGTGCAAGATGCAATTGAAACCATCTTTGGTCAAATTTAGACTTTTTTGCTCAAAACGGCCTAAATATTTGCACATGGCCTTTCAAGTATATTCACAGAACATTAACCCACATTTGTTTGTTTTTCACTTCTTTTCAAGACAAAACATCAGAGAGTCAAGTCACCACCTTTTGCATCATGAGAGAAACAAAATGCACCATTGAAAATTCTTTGTTTCTGTGAACAAAGGAGCGAATGCCAAATTGTAGGTTTTTTCTCACTATTGAATATCCCTCTACTGTTGCCTGCCAGAAACAACCTTTTTTTTGCAAAGTTATTCCTTCACCGAACTGGTCAGCATTTCACCAGGTCTAATCACATTTCCCAGACGAAATTGTTGACAACACAATAAGATTTTGTCTTATGCATTACAAATTTTAAAGTACTGAGCATGCGGTGCAAAAGTAGTACAGTCATATACTGTGGAATATAATATTTTATTGCATAACTTACCCTGGAAACAGTGCTGCACAACAGCTTGAAGAAGAAGGAAAAAGTTTGTTCTGTGTTCAGGAAATTCTTCAAAGTTCTAAAAAAAGAGAAACCTTTGCACTGTTATATTCAAATTGAACAGAACACAATATGAATGTACCACAAGGCAGTGAAACACTCACTGTACCTGGTAGAAGTAAAGTAAATTTGCATACTGACCTTGTTGATCATTTCTAGTGTGCACTCGAACACTGCATCAAATATTTTTGGAACATGTTCTGTTACATTCCTCTGAAAATTGGAAAGAATTCTATTATAAAACATTTTCAGTAGGTGTTATGGACTTGAGAAAAATACTAAAACTGTTTTATCCTAATATTTTGTCTTTTCTAAAAAAGCCATAACCATAGACAAGAACAAGGTTAAACTGTGAATCTCAGCTTGAAAAACAAGTAGAAAAAGACAAGAACAGTTTTTGCATTGTATTAGTTCTACATGGCCAAGGAAAAAATGCATGCACACATCAGGAATTTATGACTCTCCTTAGTGAATGGGCACAGAGTGATAAGAACATGGAGCATTTTTTAAGCTTAGTGGCTTTCATGGTTCAGAGCTGCTAACATTAGAGAGCTTTAGATTTGAAGACGAGGATGACTACAAGTACAAGATTTTCTCAAAATTAATTATTGCACGCGCGTGAGCCAGTGTCATTTTGGCGGGAAAACAAGACAGCTGTTGTCATTCTACAAAGGGATTTAGCAAGAATAATTACTGTAGTAGCGAGAACAAGTAAGAAGTTTTACCATTTTGCTACCAGGAGGGAGCCTACTTTAGTATAAATAACCCTGCTAACTTTTTTGGTGAAAAAAAGTAAAACGAAGCTTTCCGGGATGCCTTAAATCTCATACTTGTCCTCAAATCTAAAGCTGTCTGTTAATATATTAATTATTGTCCTTGGGGCCATAGTTTCAGGACTGACACCCTATCTCTTTTGCAGAGGCCTCTTGTATTGCAGGGAGGATGGGAGAGGAAAACCGAAAGCTTGCAGGAGATGATTGCTTTTCCTTATTCCCATCATCCACAGTTCCCTTACAATAATTATTTTCTATTGGAAGACAGGAGCCTTTGTAGAGGAAAAGAGACTGACACCAAAACTTCACTTCAAGCCAAATGTCTGTTGAGCATTGAGCACAGCAACCCTACACGCAGGTTAAAAAAAACAATACAAGGAACAGGTCAATACAAACCTCAAGCTTGTTGACGAATGTTGCCATAGTGTTTAGGACTTCAGGTTCTCTGGCATTTGGCACATTTCTTTGATAATCTCCCAGCACAGCATCCAATAAAGGAGGAATGAAGTTGTCACAGACAAGCTTAGCATCATTTGACTTGCTTACCCATGTGGATATGAGTCTAAGTGTTTCTGTTTTTACAGTTCTCATAGCTCTGATAAGAGGCTGTTTTGTAACTATCTCACCATTCTCGGCTATCGCAACAGAAATGTTTTCACTGAGACAGCGGTATACATTGAGCATGTCCAAGTATATTCTGCCCAGCTGGGTAACAAAAGGATGACCCACAGACTTGCATCCTCTGACATTTGTTTTCAGAATGTTTCCTAACTGTTTAACAACTTCAATTTCTCTTAGATGGTCAATATTCTGTAGAAAAAAAATAAAAGCAGAGTGACTTAATAAAAATTACTCAAACACATGTTAAAGAAATGTATTTTGGAAGTGCATTTTTAAACGCACTGAATCATTTCAAAAAAGTAAGAGCTATTTGCCACTTCATAAATGAGACGGAAAATGGACCGAGCTAATTTTCTCAGACTTCTGTGGCTGTTAATGGGGACAGTGAAAAAACATTGGACGATAACTGACCAAAGTATTCTCGGTAATATTCCCACAAGTCTTTGCAAAAGTCAACTTGCCCCAGGTTCTCTCTTTTTTTAAGTGGCAAACGGGAAAAAGCAAGTACGGGTGAGTGTAACTTTTCATGCACAGTTTTTGGCTTTGAAAGGTTACTAGATTTTCTTAACACATTGAAAATTGCTTACCCTTGTTGCTTCTTTCACAATATTGTCCCAAGCTTGGTTTGGAAGTGACATGTACTTCTCAATCAATCTCTCCATGACAACTGAATCCTGAATTTAAAAAATGGAAACAAATGTCATGTCCTATACTTCCTGTCAGTAAATTAATCAAAATCACAGGCTCCCAGCAACATTACATTGATTGCTATACATGCAGTACATGAATTATGAAGAAAAAAACTTACTGTTTGTGCACTGATCATGTAGCCAACAGCCTCATAAAAAGTATGGACCTAACAAAATGAAAAAAAAAAACTCATGAGTAAAAAGATCGGTTTTTGGATAAATAGTTATTGTGCTTTGACAATCACACATAGCTGCCACAAGTATAACAGTGTTTTGACTCTACCTGATGTACTAAGCCAGGCTAATTTAGAACAGCACACGAGGGATCAAAGCTTCCATATAGACATAAGTTACAAAACACAAAATTATTTGGTATGATTTTATAGTTACCATGAGCTTATTTGTGGTACTTGAGATCTTCAGCCCTTCTTATTATACATGTACACAAGAATTAAAACATTCTATTTTGCTGGCATTATCAAAAGACACCTAAGAAGTGTTCAGGTTCTTCAACAATGAATTCAGAGAAGCATATTGAAAAGGATTTAATTACTTTGCTAGCACTTTGTGAAAAAAAAATGTTACCTGCTGGGGTTGAAGATCACAGATGATAGACTGCGTATTATTTAATATCTCCTCTATGAAGGGCATAACTTCTCCTACTTGAACCTGGGGAATAAAATTCAACTCAAATTAACTAGTCAGATAATAATGTTTTTTATTATGTTTTATTAAATTTTATTTGGATTTGCCAATTCTTAGCAGGGTCACTGTAACATTGTGAAGCCACCAAGGTCAAGTAGTCCCCTCCCCTTACAAGAGACCAACAGACCACAGCAACAGAGTCTACATCCACACTCTTCTCAAACAGCAGCGTGGGTTCCAGTGGCTTGACATCAATGCCCATAGACTCAATCATCAGAACTGAGACAGATCTTATCACAGCTGGTGCCACCTTACCAGAATTTTCATGACCCTGGTTGTTTATTCAGCTGGGGTTTGAACCTGTGACCTCATGTTTGGGAGACTGATGCTCAACAACCGGGTGAGGGTTTTTACTTTTCAAAAGACCATGCAATGTCTAGGTAGGTAGGTAGGTGATACTTTATTTAAAAATTCAAATTACAAGAGAAACACACTAGCCCCATTTTCCACAGGGGGCGTGTTGACACATACAAAAACCGTATATTAAATTACTAAACTAATACTAAAATTTCTTATACTACTACTACTACTACTACTACTACTACTACTACTACTACTACTACTACTACTACTGCTACTGCTACTGCTACTGCTACTGCTACTGCTACTGCTACTGCTACTGCTACTGCTACTGCTACTGCTACTGCTACTGCTACTGCTACTGCTACTGCTACTGCTACTGCTACTACTACTACTACTACTACTACTACAGTACTATTGCTGTTACAGAAATTCATATAAAAAGTTAACTAATATTAAGATACACAGCTTGGCAGGACCTAATTATAATCTAATAATGTTTTTAAGTTCTACTTGTTTACCTGTACAAAATGTCTTCTGCATTTCTGAGCAATTTTGATGAATGTATCACAAGCCATGTCTTGAACACCATCATGTGTTTCTAATAAAATAAAGAAAAAATTATAATACATTCACCTCACATTTTGATTTGATCTCAAAGTCAATAACTATATTCTAAGGTTGCTAACAAATGGGCCTGCTGTGTATTTAGAAAGATTTACTGAAAAGGTACATATACCGTTATATACTGAAAAGGAGATATATATTTGACAGAAAGAGATTCTCCACGGAGAACTTAATTCTTGAAGAAAAATAAAACGTTCTCCTCATCTACTTGCCACAGCATCAAGGCACAGTTTTAATTGTACAAAAGAATAAGTAAACATACCATGCATAAACTCGAACAGCTTGTTCACTACAGTCTTCAAAAACTTCCAGTGAGCCCTAGAAAATTACAACCAACATCACTAACATTTCTTCATGTACTCACTCTGAAGACTCAAACTACTTCAGACTGAAGCATATATGGGGAGGAAGAAACATCTGATATTTTGTATCATGATTTCAAACATAAATGAAAATTGAAACATACAGTTCATTACAGCTGTTAAAATACATATCTTGTTGAAATGTAAGTATTGGTATATGGTACAAGAAATTAGTAAGTAAACCCTCATGATACAAACTACGATTTATCAGAAAAAGAGAAAAAAGAAAATGATTATTACTATTTTACCTTAAAAATCTGGGATATTGCCCCACTATATACATTATGTTTGATGCAATTATTGCTTTGTTGTCCTTGCCACGTTTAATTTCACACAGACCAAGAAGATCCTGAGGAACAGAATTAATCAATTAGTGGCTACTGAATACAAATGATAATCAGTAATAAACAAAGTGAAGAAACCAATTATGAGGCAAAAGTGCAAAGTCATGTTTAAGATTCAGTATACCTTGATAACAGTCACCAGGAATCTCTTTTCATCCTCTTCGTGCATAGCTCCACTGATTGATCCAACTGCCCAGCACAACTTAAAATACAACACAATCATTCAGTTAATATTAGAAAAAAGTAAAATAAAATTAGTGTATTTTCTGTCAGTAGTATTACTATCAGGGCCAAGCAAATGACTGATTAGAAATAAATATGTCTAAATATAGAACATTGATGAAAAGTATCTCAACTGTCACAGAAGGGTTGGGTTGTGGGCCTTGGTCTCCCTTTTTCTATGGATTTTCGAACTGTTTCTTAGAAATTTATCAGTAATATTGATAGTATATTTATAGCTGGTAAATAGCTGGCAAATGGTGCCATAATCAACGAAAAGAAGAAATCTCAAACAGCAGCAACATTTTCATCACAAACATACCGTGTTAAGATTCTTCCAGGACCATTCAGTTCCATTGACTTGATTCTGAAGCTTCTCTGTCATGATTCTCTCGGTATCCTGGTAATCCAAATGTGTCAAGTACACTACAGCAAAAGGCAAAACAAAATTATCAAGAAAAACATGCATTATGCATTCTACAAAGCCTCCAGTCAAGGAATTCTTAATGAGGTTTACAGATTTAGCCATTCCAATGATAACACTTACCCAAAGTTTCTCTCATGTTCTTGTACAAATTGATAGCATCTGTGTCCTTCATAAACTCTCTGACAACTTCACCTTGGTCATTTTCGACCACCAACACCTACAAAGTCAAAGATGAATCAAATTCAAATCCAGCTGAACTTGGTCAGTGTAAACTATTTTGTAGGTTATGCATTAAAATGCAGGGTCTCATAGAACTTACAGAAGTTGAGCATTATATTATCAAGTACAAATTCCACTGTACTTAAGATTCCATCCCTACCTCCTCTGGCTTTGCCATTCTTGAGATCATTGTTAGGCGTACCTTAACAAAAAAAAAGACAAACACAAATCAATTTTTGAGGCATGTATAACCAAATACTATTCATTTATCCATCTTTCCAATGATAAGTTCCCTTGCTTTAAGTTTAACACAAAAAGATGTAACTCCATCAAATTTTAGGACAACGTTTTCCTCCTTCAAACACCTTTTCAAAAAATCAAGGTTAAGAGTATGATTGGAAGACATTTCAGTTTTACTTGATGCTACTAACAGGTGCTGTAACTCAATAGTATAAAAAACTTAAATATTGTGATCCTACACTTCATCAAGACAAACACACCAGCAAATATAACACAGTAGAAAGAACAGTCAGCTCATATTAAGTACTTGTTCTAGCTGTGTCAAAATTCAATCCGTTACTTTACATTTGTCCAAAAAAGAAATCACTTTAAAGGTGCCCAAGTTTCTGGTGATGAAAGTGATAACCATTTTTACCAACTTACTTTAGATAGCACGGATAGATACATTTGTCTCCTAGGTGGGACTGACTGTGATTGAGAAGTGCCAATCAAAAGAGGAGTACTTGAAGGGAACGGGTTCTCACGATACAGATCAGACGCCAGAGCATTCCAGTACTCTAAACAAATCTTAAAGATTTCTGTTTCTTCAACTTCAGAGATGAGGACAAGATAATGAAGAGCCTACAAAAAGAAACTTAAAGTTGGTGAACAATCCTTGACTAGTAAATTGGAATGTTCTTTTTCTCTCTTGTCAAGAAGAGAATGAAACTAGCTCACTTACAAGATTATCATTTCAATCCAATAACAAAAACATATTCTGTTTCATGCTTCAGCTACCAAATGATACCTTAATGTTTAAATTTTACACCTACCTCCAACAATGTAGTATGAAGTTCCTCCTACATGAATAAACAACAAAAAAGAGATAAAAATAATGTACAAATTTTAATTGATGAACGAGTTAAAATGAACTCAACAAATCATCCTGCTCTTAATGTGAGGGTGTTCATAGCTCCATTGGTCGAGCACTGCTGTGCTAATGCAGTGATCAGTGATGGGTTCAAATCCCATTGAATCCCATATTTTTTTCAATGAAAATGATAATAGTAATAATAATAATAATAATAATAATAATAATAATAATAAATTTCCAGGGTTCTCTTACGAGAATGCATAAGCGAATGCACAACTCAGACGCCCTTCGGCAACAATGAACTATGTTGTTTTCATATCGAGCAGTGAGTACAGGTCGCAGCTGAAGAACTGATCTCCGTTGACGCAAAGTGAGTGAGTGACACATTTGCAGGGTTGTCACTAAGATTTCAAGTTGCCGGGTAAATACAACAAGTAAGTGGGGAATTAAACAGCTAGGAGTTTCTTTTGGTTCCATTTTTCTTTTATTTTCCTTTAAAAGTAGCTGGGGGCTGTGTTCATAGTAGCCAGGAGAAATCCCCGGGCCCCGCCTCTCAATAACAGCCCTGCATTTGCATATCGAAACCCATCAAAAAACCCTTGGGATACCCACTGGGTATCCACAGGCTAAAAGGAGTTATTTTGTTTCACAATTCTCCTCATCAGTGCCAAAGGAAATGTACTACAAAGAACAGTGTGGAGAATCTGTGTCTATTTAAAAGGTTAATACCTTCTTTTCCACCAACTGACCATGCTCCTTTAGGAATGTACAGAGAAACAGACTAAGGTTCTGAATAAATTTCTGTTCATCATCCTTGCCATTTGCATAAGCATCTTTGATGTTAATAGTCAAGGGAAGCATCTAAAGTAAAGGATAATATAGACAAAAAGCATTTGTGTCTAATTGTCACATGAAAAAGTGCTCTGAAGATGTACCTTTGATTACTATACAACCCAATTATTATATTTCTTGTAAATTCTTTTAGTTGTCTGTTTACAGGAGAAATAAACATGTTGTTGTTGACCTGCAATGGTGATATGTGGAGTGTGACCTGTATTAGAAACCTCTCCGATTCCCAGAGAGGACATTTCACAGTCATTAAAATAATTTATCAGATGATAAGATAAGTCAAACTAACCTGTTTTAACTGGGCCATTGTAAGTGTAAACAGCACCACAAACTGCTCATCATACTGGTTAGCACCAATGCCAGCTGTGTTTTGAAAATGCAAGTCCAATTTAGGGCAAATCTAACTAAAATTACATGTAAAGCAACTCTCATAATTATTTCAATCTTTTGCTCCTTAATTTAATGATGTGTTTCACATCTTCGTTTCCCCTAAATGTTGTTTCATAGTCCCTTTCATTTGCATTTGATAATGGTGATATATCATCGCCAAAACATCATGTTTTATTAGAGTTGCTTTTTATCCTTAAACTCTGGGTGACTTACCAATTTCGGTGAGACATTTTAAGGTCACATTCCTGAACATAGGTACATTAAGGAACTGAAGAGGAAAGAATTTTGTTTAGTTTAAATTCATTGAAATAAATCACACGATTTTAAAATCGGCAAAAATAAACTTAAATGTTAATGATTCTGTTACCTTGTAAACAAGTGTGCTTATAAGCTGGGTCTCAAATATGTAACCAAGAGGAATCCAGTTGAGAAAACGCAGAAGTGTCTGCAAAATAAGTAAATAAAATAAATAAGGAATCAAGGAGATATATAACACTCTCCACAGTCCTTGAAAAAAATTGGAAATATTTTGACCACTCATGAATTAAAAAATGCTAAATCAGCATCAATTCCAAACACTTTCAAACTCAGCATGTTTTACTGAGTGGCTTATTTTTCAGTGTTTTAAGTGCAATGAAACTCTACAGGAACAAGAAAATTAATTGCAGTCAATTTAACTAATTCGTTCTTTAAACAAACGACCACCTACCTCCAAAGTTGCACCTATGAGAGTAACATTTGAAGAGTTCTCCTAAAAAAAGTGGACAAATATGGCAATATTAAATGAGAAGATTTACAAGTATTAGTCACACATGCAGCCACAAAATAAAATCAAGACTCCCCCTCTAACAAATAAATGAAAATTTACACAATTAAACCACAGACTGCTGCCAAATTTTGCCTGTTGACTTAACTCACCATAACAAACTGGCACAGAGTAAATATCTGTGAAAACTCACTGCACATACTGAAAAATGATAAATTGTTACAGTTATTACAACTTGTTCTACTAATTATTACAGTATGCAATAATTAGTGCATAAAAAAAATCATTCAATAAAAAGAATGCCACTATATTAAGATATTTTTATAACAGAGCTAGATAAATGGCTCTTTTTTTTAATCAAAAAAGCCCACGAAAATGATGGAACATTTCAGTTAAGCTGCAAAAAAATATGGCGATAAATCAACAATAAGAGACTACAGTGATAAATAAAATTAATAAATAAACAATTGAGTAAGACTGGTACTAAAAGGGAAAATTGTAACAACTATCACAAAAAGAACATGGTATGGCAAAAAAGTGCCCAAGTTCCCGACAAGATTTGAAGCAATGACAACTTAAACACTGAAAAGGCAATCTGTTCATTGCTGACAACATAGATAGAGCAAAAATCAATGTTTTTCAAGTCCTGACAATTATATATATGTTGTAGTTAATTTTTTACTTCAGTTTTTTTTATTTTTCCATTGTTTTTGGGTATGGTAATGTATGCTAATGAATTTAAAACAAAGGAAAAACAAAAAAAATTAACTGCAACATATAAAAAGGCAATTCAAAGCAAACTATTGTGATATGTCTAAGCATTCCAACCTGTCTTTCAAGTGTTTTGCTTTGGTTTGAGTCATCTGGCCACTGGAGAAATCAAAAACCTCTTCACTGGGGAAAAAAAATGAAGATCACTTTACACCCTTGATGTAAAAAATGAGGGGAGGGAGGGGTGGATTAAAATTTCGGATGTTTGCCTGACAAGGATCATAAATGATGAAGACAATTTCAAATCGGAACAAACAACACAACACAAGTTCTTGTAAATTTTAATATCTGAGCCACAGCTTTATCACGACAGTTACCTGAGTAGCTTTAGAATCACCATGTTGTTTTGGCACAGAGACTCATTTGCTTTACTTGCACCCACTATGTCACCAACAAACGTTGGCCACTTCTTTGGCCACTCATGCTTCAAAATCTAGAAAAAGATGTATGATGCTCTTATTGCCTGACATTGGCAAAGATAAATGTTGTAGTTCAATTTTTTATCTCAGGTAATTTAGATTTTTCTTTTGTTTTTGGGTATCATAATGTATACTAATGAAGTTGAAACAAAGGAAAATAAAAATTACCTGAGATAAAAAATCAACCACAACATATACATGTATTGAAATGCTACAAGATGAAGGTCAACAAAATTAGACATATGCAAATATCTACCGTATAAAAGCAACGTAACATTTCGATGGCTACATGTCATATTATCAAAAGCTAAGAAGCATGTTCATTTCTTAGCTTTTGAGAATGATGACATGAAGCAAAAAAAAAACTTCAAGTTATTTCTTTTGGAAATACATTTTGAAACAACAGTAATTATTATTTTTGTTTCAAACTGTATTTGCAAAACGATTTTTTTTTAAATGAACTTTTAAATAGTTTCAGAGTTTATTATTTACACAATAAAGTAAATTTTAGCAGTTAAAACTGAGTTAAGATGCACTTGGTCATGAAACAGTTAAATCCACTGCCTAGTTTACCTTATACAGTTTACTGACTTAATTTATGTTTGAAAAAAAAAACAGAAAAAGCTGTGGTTCCAATTTTATTCTTGGTTAAAATTTTATTTTCCTTACTCTTTAGGTATTGCAATGTATAATAATGAGTTTGAAACAAAGGAAATTAAACTTAAATGAAGGATTAAATAATGCACCACAACATACAAATGCAGATGAAGCTTAACTTAATTAAATCAATCTGAGTGTGACATATGACGTTAATGCAAGCCTATATATACATAGAATGGACAAACAAAATGATGCTGATTATTGCAGTGCATTAACTCAAAACAGATAAGCTTCTCGCACAAGACTGTTAACAAACAAAAGAACATTAATACTTAAAATTATGTTGGAATATATGGACACTTGCCAAATCATACGCCAGAATTACGGAGCCAACCTACACCTCCCCTGACCCAGTTGGCACAATAACAAAGCTTGAACGTAGATGTTGTGTACGAGATTTTAATTTACCAAACAAGTTTCATCTCCGAAAACGTTCGACACGATTCAACCGAGCAATTTGCATAATTTCAAAAAAAAAAATCAAGTAAAAAATGAGCACCCATAGCTGAGAGCCAGTTCTAAAATTAGACGACGTTGTAAACAATCCGATACACCTGCGGCAACTCCCACTCGATGTACTTAGCCAACTAAACAACTAATACCTAGGATTTACACAAAATTGACTTTCAGGCAAAAATACCACACAATTTATGCCGAATAACATACATAGGGACCTTTCTAACACGATTTTTTGCTAAATGCTTCCGAAAGCACCTCGCATTCCAAACAGAACTATTTTGGCGGGAATCTCCCTTTCAAATCGAAACTGACATCAAAATCATACCTCCACTAAAATCATGTTCAACTTGCCAATGTACGTCTTCTCTTTCTGTTCAGGAAATAAAATAAAGGCAACTTTAATTCACTAAAACCTCAAAATTGTCTAAAAGACGTTCGATCAGACAATGGTTAATAAGCACAAGAAACAATCAAACATTAATTTCCATGCAGAAATTACAAACAAAGCATTCACCTCTAACATATCAGCTTCAGAAGAAATTTTTATTATCAAACCAACAATGTACTTTTTTATTCCTGAGGAGAAATAATGCGGACATTTGAAATCGGCCACTTTTCCAAGATATGGCAAAATAATAGCAAATTAATGCTAGCTCGTGCAGTAGTATGAGCAAGTTTCTGACCTTCGCACTGCTCTGCTGGGAGAATTTTCCATCGCGTCTTGATGACTGCTTCAAGTATTTGTAACGCAAAGTACTATAATAAAAAAAAACACACGCACATATATATAGTTAAAAAATCTTAAAAAAAACCAACCACAAATTCCCAGTTCAGAGTACCTTGGTCTGTTGATTGTTTGAGTATTCGAGAATAGTATCTACTCGAGTCCAGGCGTCCGGGTGCTGCTTCAGTTGAGTCAAGATCTGGTCTGCCATTCGTTGCTGAAGAGGAAAAGAACCATTCTCAGGTAAGAACGGTCTCGAAAATAAACCTATAGTTTCAATAACTATAAAAACAATCGAAAGAATTTGTCAACCTGAGGTCCATGGGCCATGTAAAAACATGACACTACGGAGTCTAGTAAAGTTATATCGAGTTTTTGCGAGAAGTCCAGCAGCTGCGTGGCGTGCTCTATGGTTGCCATTGCCGTAGGCATTGAAGAAAATACACAGATCGCGAAAAAATAAATATATTCTGGATATAAACTGAAGAAATTCACGAACAAAACTATACTCGACTTCAGTGAACACTGATAGCAAATTTTGAACGAACACCGCGGCCAGTTTGCACCGCTTTTCCCGGTTTAAACCAGTCATAACACCCGAGAAACCCGGATGTAACAGGTTTGGGTGCTCTTTCTGCCCCTTAGCTTTCGGTTTCTTTTCCCACGAAAACTTCTACTGCTAAATCTAACTAGATGACTTTTTTTTTTAAATTTCGGCCTCCTAAATCTCCAAATTACAAAATATTTTCCCTTTTGACCGCACGGTTGATGGGGACCGTAAAATAAAATAAGTTCAGGCGTCAAGAGGCGCGAGCACATATTGTTTTTGTAATCGGGGTTAAAAATAGTAAACTGTGCAGTCCAATGGCCCATTTCCGCTTTATGTGTAGTAAAATCCCATTCACGAACACTGCACGTGCATGACTCATGAATGAAATATAGCAAATGACAATAACCTCATACCCAGGTCTCTAACAGCACTTTGCACAAAAGAACTTCCGGTGAGTTTTGTTCTCGTTGCGCCTCTTGTAACCAATTACTTTTATTTAGAAAAAATTATATTTGAAAAGTTCCTACAATTCTTATGATAATAATTTCCATTTTTTGCGTGTGTTTCATCATGTTTTATGGTTTCATTCATTGGAACTTTCCTGTTATTGATTCTACTTCCGTTTTAGGTGTGAAAGGCGCGCTTAGGTAGCTGGGAATGCTCGCTCTGGGAAGAACAAAGAATGGCGGATAAACCATGATACTTTTTCACGAGAAAAAGACCATAATATACCAAAAGAAGCGGGAAATACAACCAGCTGAGGGGTTTCAGTGAAAGGTATTTCAAACAGTGTATTTCCTCAGCAGAGTGGTAAAATAAGCGGAGCAGATTATAGCAAACTATAGCAAATGTTTGGACACGATGACTCGCAAAGTGAAGTCGTCGCTTTTAATTTTCGGTAGAAAAACAACGTAAGGAAATGTGAAAATGTTGATCGAAACCCGTCCTTTGCACGGTGGTACGTTCTTTTGTGCCTATGAATAACTAAATTTGTTTGTCTTATCTAATGGTTGTGATAAAAGCCCAATTATTGTGCTCCGAATCCATCGCATTGACTTTCAGTGACAGTGAATGTCAGTTGTAATATGTGAGAAAACAAAGGGCAGGGCATTTGAAACTGGGGGCAGCTACAATATACAAAGTGGAGGGATTACAGGATACCCGGTCCCCAAAGTAGGCTGTTTTAGCCACAGAAGAGGCCCTGCCAGGTGGGGGTCCCATGTCGCCCGTTTGAATTTTAAAACTTCTCGTGTCTGTGCTTATAAATGCTTGTCGCTTATTGTTGGCTTTGCCGTCACTGTCGCAATTTGGCCGAGGGAGGTTCTCTTGTTGCGATTTCATTTTACGCGCTGTTGCAACTTTTTGGGCCATGTTGCTTGTCGGAATTTACCCTGGTAGGGCCTCACAGAATGGGAACATCAGTTGACAATGGGAAAGCGCATGGAAAGGACTAAACCAGACTAAACACGACTTCTGGTGCCCAATTTGCTGCTCTGTCATTGGTCAACCCAAATATTTGATTTATGCGTGCCGTCCTCGACTGACATTCCCGTTTTTCTGCTAAATCAGCCTAATATCTTACTTGAAAAATTGCTCCCGTAGTTCCGCAGTCGTGTTCTATTATGCTGGGTCCACAGTCTCACAGCCTGGTGATCAGGATGTTACATGTTGATAGATCATTCATCATCGGAAAGCTAGCTGATAAGTCAATAGTGCTTGATTTTTGTCAATAACTGTTGATTCATTAGATAATGTTCTCAGGACAGGTAATAATTTTGATAGACTTTTTGGAGAATATCTGTTGAGGATTTACGGCCTTTACACAAACTTTACATGAATGCTGTTTAAGGAAAAGGATTTGGATGTGCCAATTCGTCGAACACACATGGATGCTACTCATTTACAAATGAAGATAAAAAACTGTTCAAACAAATGTTGCAAAAGCTGAAGTAGACTTTTAAGAAAGTCCTTCATCCGATGTAATAATGGCACAAAACTTTTGGAACTGATGTTGCTAACTGATGTTGGAAATGTTGCTTCTGATCCTTTTTATCTGCCAATATATAAAAATCAAACTCTATCACCAATTTCAACAGAAATCGATAATCACACAAAATTTATGATTGACTGTTAATTGATTTCAGATATCTGTTGATTGATTAGTATCAAAATTATCGACATGCAACCTCCTGGTTAGTAGATGAAGAATTAAATCCAAGTCAGTAAAACGGGTGTCCCGCAGCTCTGACTCCTGCGTTGATATCAGGATTTATTATGCAAATTGGACCGTGGGAGCAGTTTTTTTGAGTCAGATGTTTAATGGGCCGGTTATTCTTCAAACTAGCCTACAGAGTTACATTATTGCTGACCTGGCTGAGCTGTGAATACAAACAAAGCCTGCATGCTGGTCATTCTCTGTTTTGAGCTGAGACGTCATTATTATATTTTACTGCAAACAATCTAAACAAGAGAGATCCCAACTGATGCCTTGGTAGGCAGTTAAAAGATGCCCTGACTTCATTCTTTTTCAGTAACCATTGTTTGCTATGTGATGGACTTGTTAGAGGAACAGGAAACTGTAGGAAGTATCAGTTCAGATGCTTTTTCAGCTTCTTCAGAGATCAGCCTTTCAAAAGAAACAGATTCTCTCGTCGTGTGTCCATCAGATGATGGTGCAGATGCAGCCTCTGTTAAACAAGGTAATGTTTAAAATGTCTGATTCATATTTCTGGTTGGATAGCATGAAGAGGCACTTCATGATATTTCCACTTTATGTGGAGTAAAATCCCTATTCACGAACACTGCAAATGCGTGCCTCATAAATAAAATGTAGGAAATGAGTATAATGTCATACCCAAGTCTCTAACAACACTTTGCACTAAAGAGCATCTGGTGAAGAGCACAGACAGAGTAGATGTTGTAACAAATAACGTTACATAATTTATATGAAAAGATTTCAACACTTGAGTGATTTACCAGTAGATCAACATTTTATGGCAAATTAAACAAACATCAGATTCAAGTTCACAGTTTCTAAAATTCAAAAGTGAGTTGATAGTTTTAATGGATGAATCAGTACTAGTCACAAAGTGTTTCCCAGCAAATGTATTGTATTTTTGTATTTTAGCATCAGAGGTGTGTAAGGATTGCTCTCCATCTGTAGAACAGTCACTTCCTAATGAAATCATGGCTGACAGTGCAGGCCATGTTGGAAACCAATGTGTTACAATAGTCACAGATGCCATCCACTGTGGCTCACAAGTGTTAGATGATCAAAGAACAAAGGATGCAGAGCCAGATGATGGAGGTATTTTACATTGCCATATGTGGGATATTAATTTGCCCTCAACTCAGTTTAATAGAAAAGAAAGCACCAACCTCAGTAAATTCTGTAACATATTGACCTTAGGACAGGGAGAGGTTTTGGGAGTCTAGTTTAGTCTAGTGTTAGGATAGCAAAATTCACCCTAACAAGGTCTGGTATAGGCTCAGGGTTTCAGGGTCACACAGCTTCCCAAACGTCCCTAAAGTATAGCTTACTGTGTTTTGTTGTGCACATTGTATTGACCTGTATTAGACAAGAGAGCGCAAATGAACGGTACTGCAATACCATGATGGATCTAACCATTAGCCAAAAGGATGAAAATCCTTATACCGTAGGACTAGATGATACCACAATAACGCATATTGTATTCATATTTACGAGACAGGTCTTAATGTTATTGAGTTTTTTTTCAGGTTTGCTCTTTGTCCAAACTTCAAGTTGTCCTGAGGATGGTCAGCAAAATCACATGCTTCTGTTATCCAGGTCTCGTGACACTACAAAGTAAGTCCTACTAGAAACTTGAAGGGATTGCTGTTGAGGGCAGTGTGCCCACCTATTTTGGTCCAACGAGAATAACAACTTAACTGCTCATAAAAGTAGAGTAAAGTAATCTCTCTAAGTTTTCTAGTTCTTCCACAATATTTATTAGTATTTCGCTATAATATACACATTTGCAACATTAAATTAAACTAATTTATAAGATGTTTATAGGTTTGTGATTTATTGCAATGGCTGATCCAAGCTTCCAGTCAAGTTGACTAATACAACAGTGGTTCAGTATTTTCCTGCAGCACTTACCATTAGCAAGAACTTGATCATGAAGAAGGTTCCACTATTAATCCAGTCTGTCCTGCCAGACCAGTCTATTGCTAAACAGTGCACTCAGTACCCCTATCCAAGATTACAATGATATTAATGTCAGCAACAGGTTTTTGCAGAGAAAGTGAACTTGTCATTTTTATTAAGTGAAGAACACACTTTGATTAGCCCTCAACAAAGATTTTGGTTTTTGTTCACAGTTTTTCATCAAATCTATGAAAGCTTTGATCGATTCCATTTAATACAGTGCAATCCAAAACCAAGATGTTTAATTTGCACCATAGGGGCTCAATTTAGAAAAGTATAAAACAATAATGTTGTAATAGGAAAAATTAATTTATTTATAATGCTGCATCATCCTAATGGAAATATATATTTTTATTCCCACTGACAGAAACCTTCCAAGGATGTTTGAATGTAAATATCCAGACTGTGGACGGACATTCAGCACTGCAGGCCACCTCAGATATCACACACGCACACACACCGGAGAAAAGCCATATTCGTGCTCCCATGAGGGCTGTGGAAGAAATTTTACCTCATCTGGCTATTTGCGCTATCACCAGTGTACACACAGCGGGAAGAGGACCTTCAAATGTCAGCATCCTGGCTGTGATCGCGTGTTTGCTTGGCCAGCACATATGAAGTACCACATGAAGACTCACACGGGGGACAGACCATATCACTGCTCATTTGAAGGCTGCAACAAGAGCTTTTATGTGCTACAGCGACTCAATGTTCACATGAGAGTACACACGGGTGAAAGACCTTATACCTGTAATGTGGAAAATTGTATGAAGTCATTCACTACACAAGGAAATTTGAAAAATCACATGAGAATACATACTGGTGAGTGTAGGGATAAAAAAAACCAATAAGCTTTATTTACCTGAAAATCAATATGTTTCAAATGTAGATCACCTACATACAGCGAAGAGAGGAGAGGTAGGTGGTATGAAGCTGTATAACTTACACTTTTACAATAAAGCACTTTTTGGCCAAACAGGCAGGACATACATTAGAGCGCAAGACATGATGTAACAGGGTTTTCTGCTCAAACCTAATCTCTCTCACTTTCCAGACCTCGTGATAGGGGCTAAGGGTGGGGTGCTCTTTAAAACATTTTCTTGGCAGTGGGGATTGGTTTTGTCCCATACATATCTCTGTTACTAGCCTGTGAAGACAGCCAACATTTTTCTACCCCACCACTGGCCTCCCATGCAATGACATCTGACGAACAAGCACAAGAACATTATTACTTGTATGGCATTTGCTGTTTGAGACCAAGGCTATGCAAGTAAAGTGGATGAGGTTTGGAAAGAAGTAAAATTTTGTAAAATATTTTGTTAGAAATCTGAGGTACAAGAGTTACAATATTGAGCAGAATAAAATGGAACAGCAAACCCACATCCCCTCAAAATCAAGGATTAAGCAACGCAAAAGCCAAAATGTGCTATTTTCCCATCCTTGATATGGGGGAGAGGAGGGTACCCCCTGAAAACAAGGATGAAGCCGTGCAAAAGCCAAAACGTCCCATTTTCCAATCCTTGATTAGGGGTCCGGGGGTCCTAAATTTTTCATCTATTTTGTCCAAGATTGTACCTCGGCATTGAACAGAAATGTTGTTTGTTAGGTGAGAGACCCTACTCCTGCCCTGTGGAGGGGTGTGGTAGAACCTTTACAGAACACTCAAGTTTACGGAAGCACAAACTCATACATACTGGTGAGAAGCCTTACGTTTGTGAAATCTGTGGAAAAACGTTTAGTCAGAGTGGAAGCAGAAATGCTCATCAGAAAAGGCACACAGACACCAGCAAAGATAAGAAGAGAAAAACACCAAGCAAGAGTCTTCCTGCTTCAGTGATTGTACAAGGAGATGATCAAGTTGAACATCAAGGAGATATAATGCCACAAATTGAGAACATTGATGAAACAGGTAGAGTGTGTGATACCGTCAGAGTATTTGAACTGTATTTTCTTTAGTGGTACCTACTGTACAGTCGAACCTCTCGGTACGGACACGTCTCTAATACGGACGCCTCTCTATTACAGATAGTTTCCAGTGTCCCAACAAAATTCTCATATATTTTCTTTTTTCTTATATGGACTCTCTCTAATACGGACAACGGACACTAAATCTCGGCGCCAGAGAGGAAATTTATATAAACTTATCCTCTTTATTACGGACACCGCGGTGATCACGTGAATTCCGAGTCCCGATCAGGTGAATCTGTATTAATCCCGTTGGTCTGGCTGGTGGGCTATGCAAGGTGATAAAACAGCCCAGTCGCTGTATACCAAACAACGATTTGCGAAAGGTGTACAGAGGAACATAGCCGACTTTTTGAAGACTTCAATAACTACAGATGGCATAAAGATCTTTTATATTACATTTTGTTCTCTAGCTACTTTTCAGTGCACTTCCAAAATAGCGAAAGACGCTTTCAGAATTGTACTTACGTTACAACTTTTTACATGCAGCATTGCGCTGCAGCTCGTTTCGTTTTAAAACAGTAATTTGTCTGTAGCTGAGATGTACAATGTTGTATGCTACTGAAAGACAGTGTCTTTGTACTGTAAATTTATAACTTTAAATGCAGTTTAAAGGCGAGTGTGAGCCTGGTTTTAGCTCCTGAACACTTAAAACTGTAAGTGAAGTCAAAAGTGACGTCATCATAGTGACCTCTTTTATACGGACACCTCTCTAATACGGACCCTTCGCTCTGTCCCTTCGGTGTCCGTTTTAAAGAGGTTCGACTGCACATTTATTGATGACAAAATTATCAGTTGAAACACTTTGCCTTTCCCTTAAGGGGCTTTCTGGCGTTTTCAAAAGGGAAACAATGAAGCTTTTCCTCATGTGAAATAGTGTCATATAGTAACAGTCGATCTGTGCAATCTTGTGCTCTTTGGACTGCGTGGTTTCTGGCAAAAGCGCCAATGAAGAAGCCCTGCCAGAGGGGGTGGGGGGGGGGGGGGGGGTCCCGTGTCGCCCGTCTGAATTTTAAAACGTCTCGTGTCGGTGTTTATAAATGCTTGTCGCTTATTGTCGGCTTTGCCGTCACTGTCGCAATTTGGCCAAGGGAGGCTGTCTCTTGTCGCGATTTTATTTTACGCGCTGTCGCTACTTTTTGGGCCATTTCGCTTGTCGGAATTTACCCTGGCAGGGCCTCAATGAACCGTACATTCTTAATAAAAGGGTCAATATTTGCACAATGGTGGCTTTCAGAGGTGGCAAATATTATTTTGTCTTTCTTAAATTGTCATTAAAGACAATCATTTTCCTGTTAAAGTAGGCCTGACCTCGCTCTCTGTTCTGTGGAAGGGTGCACTAACAAATTATTTAAATATTTCTTCCTAGGGGAAGAAGATGAGCAGACAGTTTCTTCACAAGCGCTGGTGTACTCCCAGGCTGACCATACCATTGTCTCTCAGGCTACTGCAGATCAAATGGTGTTAGCTCAACCAATAGTAGCCAAGGAGGTCTCCATAGAAACCACACCAGTACATACTATGTCACTTCTGGTACACGCAACAGACGAGGCAATGACAAACCAAGAGAACCTCGCTCAGGCAACGGCTGATGTAGTGTCACTCGCAGAAACTGTGGTGGCACAACAGGCAGTTATCCATACCATGTTGGACGGAGCGGCCATCATACCGACAAGCAGCCAATCAGAGCTCTCTGTTGTAGATCACGTGTTACATCCATCAAATGTTGAGCAGATGATGCAGAGTGTCGTCAGTCAACATATTCTCAGTGGCCACATTCAGCTTCCTATGACCGAGGAGGACCTGGAGCCGGCGACCCAAGAAGAGGGTGGGGCAGGTGTACCTCATTTGACAATAGACTTATCGGGGTTTATCCAACAAACTGAGGAGCAAACAGCGCAAGATAGCGAGGAAGATGAAGAAACATAACATTATTTTTCTATTTAAGTCTTGTCCTTCTGGGTTGCTCGCGAGGCGATGTAAATGAACTTTCAAAGACACTATTCACTACTATTAGTAAAACGACTTCTTTAATAGTTTTTGTAAAAACCAATCTCTTAGGCTGACCGTCTTGCTAACATCAAGATGTATACACTGGAAGTCACTAAATAAATTGAACAGTATTACTCTGGCTGAAAAAAAGGAATAAATATTTCCCCAGATATTCTACCCGTGGTCGTTCAAACTACCAACTAAAGGCAATGAATTCCAGAATTACTAAACTGTGTTAACTTCACAAGGTTAAAACTTCTTTAAGGTGATTTCCTGGTTTTACACTGCGCATAACAAGATGGCCTCCGTAAAAAAGAGCATGTGAAGTAACATTATTAAAATGAAGTTGACCGAAGAGAAACGCTATTGCAATTTTTGCTTGCGGTTGTTTTTTGCCGAGGTGAGACTCAATGTGGTGGGAATGTGCATAACGTAAGCAGTACGCGTGTTGCTGAGTTCGACTTCCCCACGGAGAACCTCGATAGTGGATGTTTAATTTGTGCTTATTCACTTTGATTTTCATTTAAACGCTTTATTTATCACATTGTGTCCTAAATGTGATATCTCGATGTAAATTCTGTAAAAACGATTTTTTAATACTTTCTTCCCCCTTTCGCATACATGCTATTTTAAAACTCGCCCCAGTCCTCTCTCAAAAATCAAGGAAAATGCATTTGGTGCGCACTTTCGGCAGCTCTACCGCAAAAACGAGTACGGTGACCCCCATTTTTTATTTCATGATTTTAATAAGGACAGTGCTTCCTTTCAGTGAGAAAAAAATTGGCACAAATCTATGTTCCGTTTTTCGGCAATTTTACTAAATTGTACGGATTGAGCTACCTCGTGTCGAATAGCGCGTGTCCAATTTAATTCTACTTTGGAGCGTAAAGTAAAAACAAGGGCATTAAAAGGCATTTTTCTGGTACGTAAGTGGATAAACGATACATTAAAGTCAAATTCTGTGCGATACCACATGCATAATTGAAAAAATCTTTCCTTTTTGTCTAGTTTTGAGCTGCGGGCGGTTTATGTCAAAGGGTCCAAAATAGCCGTATTTGTCAGCATTGTGACGTCAAAACGAGCACGGTGACCCCCACTTTTTATTACCTTTTTATCATCTTGACTTGTTACATCAGTGTACCAAGTTTCGTCTACAATCTGTGTTAGGTTCTTTTACTAGAGAATCACCTTCAGTCGCGCATTGTAGTTTGAAAAACGATAGTAATACAGGATAATGGTATCCAAAGAAAAGCTGATTTTGTTCAGGATAAGGAAGCAAACCAGGTATTAGATTCTTTAAACTCTATTTACCTTTTAGCATCTTCAGAACTAGGGATAGTCTACTGGATTCTTCCAGTCGTTCTCATTAAATTACCATGTTCCGGGCGTTCAGTTAGTTGGGCGCGGGCGATAAAGGAGTGTGGCAGGGATAAGGCGGGGGAGTGGTTCCCTCGCTAATGCCCCAGTCTCCCCTCGTTTTTTGCTCGTTCGCCGCGTACGATTTAACTCGCTCCCCACCATCTGAACGCCTGGAACAGGTTATATTAGAGAGCTTTAAAGTGATTTTTACGGCAAACGTGAATTTGTACCACGTGACCAAGTTTTCATCATAAACCTGTCGTTTATTGTTCATCATAACTACTATACACGGAAATCAGTAGTGTAAATGACATCACAACAAGCTTTATTGATTTAGTGATATGATATCTCTCGCTTTAAGCTTTTCTGATTCGCTAGTTTCATTTCCTTAGACAACGCCTATTTTTACGTAGAAAACGCATGGTCTCTTAAGTTTAGTTTTAGTTGGATTTCGTCGTCTTCATGTGTACATCATTGTAGTCTATTTGGATAGTTCATTTTTTGGTACTTAGAGGCAAGCGGGAACCGATATGTAAGTACATTTTATCCGCTGTAGTTTTGTCTATCTGGCGACTCATAAAGTATATTCCTGCAAGAAGTTGTTGTAATACTCAGTATCTCGTACCATTACGTGACTACGCCTTTTTGGGTTTCAAGTAGGTTCTTACTTTTTAGTTCGGCGTGGGAATCTCATTTCTTTTAGTTTATTTAGTTTTCGTGCCTTTGCAAGCGTAGTCCGTTCTCAGATTTATTTTGTTAGTTTCTTAGTATAGTATTATTCGCAGGAAGCGACCATTGTTTTTGGGAAGGTTTCTTCACTCCTGCATACCCAAATTTAAGTTGATTTTATTCCTTTCGTGAAGTATATTTAGTCTAATATTCTAGCTGGTAAATTTATTATTCCTGTATTTCAATAAGTATATTTCTTTTGTCTTATTACGCGTTTTTGGCAAGGTTTTTATACCGGAACAGCTACGAAAATGAAAATATGATTGGAATGTCAGTAAAATGGTATGTTATCTGTTTGCCAAACTGTAATTGTAATTGTACTTTAGCTTTTAGTAATTATTTGTTACGTTGCATTATATTTCAGTTTACGGTTCGATTATCGTCAATAAAATCACCATCAAGGACTAGCTCGTAGTTTCGTGATCATAGTTGATTCATGATCGACCAGTAAAATATACCCGCTCACACGGAGTTTCGCCGCCACAAATAGTTTTAGCCGTGTGACAAGTGGCTTCTCCTACAGTCGCAGCGTATCACCCGTTACAAGTAGATTTACACGGTCAGGAGCCGATTTACACCAGTTTTACCCATAAGAATTTGTTTGGGCTGTTTCATCTTCTTATTTTCTATTGACGATTTCTCAACTTGAATCTGACATTTGTCGTTTGCCGTAAACGAGATTAACCTCAAATGCTTGTTGGGCAGTAGCATTGGTTGGTGCTAAAACAAACAGGTCCCAACGGTTTTCCTGCACGTACAACCAGAGACTGGAACCCCTTACCAAATAGCGTCATTGAAAAGCAGTCAGTAGGAGGCTTTCAAAAAGGCCGTCGTGTGTCATCTTTAAAAACGTTGACGCTTTTTTAATACTGGCACCATAACTGTATTTTTAACATGGGCACATACATTTCTGCCGTGATGGGATATACCCTTTGCAGATTATACGACTTGAATTAGATTAAAGCAACGTATCTGTATAGTTTACATGGAGGTGGGGGACCCCGACCAGGAAGGTGAGGTAACCCGGTCAGGTGGGTTAAAAAAGTAACCCACGTTGTCATGTAATCTTACAACGCAGTCACCCCCATAATGGGGAGTACTGTACAGTACCGCAAATGATCCCCAACCGCAAATGATCCCGAGACCGCAAATGATCCCCAAAATGGACCTCAAACGATCCTCGACCGCAAGTGATCCCCAAAGTCGACCGCAAATGATCCCGAAAGAAAAATAGGAATGACTTGGACTCAAGTTAGTGGATCATCTTGTCGATTAATTATTATTACAATAAGTCAGATTAAAAGCTAAATTTTACTTCTCAAGTAAATATATAGCCTGCGAAGCGCAGACGCATTTCCGGTCGTCGCTTCGCTCCCTCCGAAAAATATTTTTCGGAGGGAGAGAAGCGACGACCGGAAATGCGTCTGCGCTTCGCAGGCTAGTAAATATATGAATAAAAACTGAATGAAAAAATCATTCAAGCGTAAAAACGAAGTCAGTAGGCAACACGACTTTTACCTCATGCTAAAATACTGCTTGTTCCAATGACTTTTTTCCGGCTCTGGCAGGTAGATTATACCTCTGAAGAAAACGTTTTGACTGAGCAAATGTGATTTTTGCCGCTTATTTCATACTGAGAGGTCATGACACGCATTTTCTGCGGTTATTCAGGAGCACCCAACGAGAATATAGGTCAAAACCACTTAAACATAGCATTGTTAAACGTGTTTTAGTATTTAAACGGTAGATATAGGCATATTTTTATCCCCTAAAATTTTTTCATCTGTTCGGATTTCCTAGCTGAAAGTCTAGTGATCCGAAAATTATAGGGATCAAAACTTACCTTTTCGAAAATTTCAGTCAGAAAAAAGGCTCCCAAAAATTCTAGGTGACCTTTTTAGGGTAAAAATAGGTAAAAAATAGGCAGTCATGCCATTTTTTAGATGTTCGAAAATCCTAGGAGAGGCAGGAAAGCAAGAAATTTTACAACAAATGTTCCGAAAATTCTAGATCTCAAATCGTCTTCCGAACAGATATTTTCCGAAAATTGTCGTTGGGTGCCCCCGGTTATTGTTGTTTCTGGTCGGCATGATTTGCCCTTTGATGCAAGAGCATTTCCTTTGACCTCTTTTGAAATGCAGTGCTCTTCATTGCTGCTAAATAAGGGTTTTAGGTTGTTTAATTTTCTCCAAAGTGCCTCCTGGATCCGAATAATCATAAGCGACTTTCTTTTAGTACGTGAATGTGACGGTTTCCTACGATGTTTTGTCACGCGATAACTACCGCTTAGCGCCGATATAACTATTCACAACACGTTCATGAGCTGTAAGAAAGTTGCTATTTCGAAATAAATCGAAACCTGTGGACATTGATAAGTTCGGGGGCATTTTGACTTGTGTTTCTGTTAAATCATGCCTTGTTCCGTAACGGGCACCTAAGTTACGAACAAATGTCTTGCTGTTTATCACGTAAAATTAACATTTCAGAGAAAAATTAAAATGAAATATTCTGGCTGATTAATTTCACGCTTTCAAAAAGATCAGTAAAGTCAATAAAGCTCTTGTTATGTAGAGGGTGCTCGGCTTTATATTCCTCAGTAGAAAAGTTGAGCTTCTAGGCGTTAAAATAATAGATTTTTTTCTGCGTAACGTCCTGCCTGTCTTAAATTTTTCAAAAGACGAAACATTCTTGAACAAAAATTGAAGCAATCGACAAAGGAAGAAGTATACGGTTAATACCATACCTTTTCAGATTTATTCAATTTTTTTTCGCCTTGTATAAATTGACCTGAGATGTAGCGTCCTCCTTGCCTTTTTCTTTAAAAGGCGAGAGAAAAAGGTTTCTTTTTTATAATCAGTCCTTTTTTGTAATCAGTCCCATAAAATCCATTCCATTCCTCAAGTTTTCACGGGATCATTTGCGGTCGAGTTTAGGGATCACTTGCGGTCGAGGATCATTTGCGGTCTCGGGGTCATTTGCGGTACTGTACAGTACCCCACCTACCTGGGGTCCCCCACTTCCTTATAAACAGGCCCTTAGGTGGTTCGACTGGATTCGGGTGATACCTCCCCAGTCTGAGCACTAAGGTTACCACAACTGTATTATGCGAAGACGAAAATTTCTTATGATCTGTGTTTTATTGCAATCGGAGTCGTCATGGCAACGTAATGACGCCATTGCGTTGTTTATTTATCTTTGTGTTTCTCTGTACCAGGAGTTTTTTTTTAAAGACATCGCTTTAGGGAGTATGTAGCTCCCATAATTGCCTCGAATTACGGTAGAGTTTGATCAAATCCTATAACAGGCTAGAAAGTTTAAGACGGAATCCATCAGGAAACTGAGTAATTTCAACTTTCAGTGGACCAAAACCTTGTACCAAGATAGCTTAAACAAGATCGCATTCTTTTGTTACATTTCTCAAGACCTATAGATATAATTAGTTATCTGTAATAACACCAAAGACTATTTCTCATGGCAGCCCGATCGGGAGAAAAAAATTGTCAAATTTCACAAGAATTGTGAAAAACTGGTAAAATTCTGAAAATTTCATATGCAAGATGTCATTTCGTGAAATGTTCTTTGGTGTTATTACAGATGGCTAATTACGTCTATAGCCCTTGAAAAATATAAAAAAGAAAGCGACATTGTTTTAATTATTCTGATACAAGGTTGTTTCTACTGAAAATTACAATTACTCAATTTCCTGATGGATTCCATCTTAATTTCTGATTGGCGGGGCATGGCACGAATTTATGTAAAGGGGACTGGGGTAGGTTGAAACTAAGGGCTTCTTATCTGGGGAAAAATATAACTCCCACACTTTTCACTGGTGTAAAAAAATATCAAAGATCTTCCCTGACGTTCTGAAACATTCGCTGACCTTAAAAACGCTTGTTTTTTCACAGACCGTGACAATCCTTTCATTGTCTTTTGGTGGGGATTTTCATTCAATGATTACAAGGAACAAACAAAACTTGAAATATTCATTCATCCAACACATTTATTAGAATCGTGATAAGAAAGAAAATACAACTGGCCAAACTGAATTATTTTTATAAAATTTTATCCAATAATTACACATAAAAGTTTTCAAGAAATTAAACTTACAATTCAAAACACCATCTTAAAATGCCAAACAATAACCAATCTTGGAAAAATGCCAAACAAATACCAAACAGCCCCAGGTAATGGTAAATATCTGCTTATTTGAAAGACAAAGTTTAGAAACTTTTTAACTCTGTGCTGCCTGCCGGCTGCGAAAAACCAGACTTAAAAACCCTTGGTAGGGAAAAAAACAGTCTGGAAACATAGTCCTGGACCCAAATGCAGAACAGCTGGACACCCAGGCGTGTCACGAAACACTAGCTTAATACTGATTAAACAACAGACAGCTATTCTTCAGAAAACTCTTCCTGTTTGAGTTCATTGAGATGCCTTTTCAATCGGGTTATCTGGATTTTCTGTTAAGAGAAAATATTGAAGACATGTTAACATTGAAGTTGTACTCACTGCAATATGGTAATGGTACAGGTTCAGTAATTAAAGTATTCTTGTAGAGGAACTGAACTGTACTGAGATAAAAAACTTATTGACATGTCACATCTTCTAGCTCGCTACATGTATTCTACTACTCTCAGAAACAGTAAAAAGAAGAAAAAGATTCTCACCATATTCTTGGACTGAACACCACTTCATCTCCCTCAAAATGTTCATCTGACCTTCACTGCATTTCAAACCTGACAAGAGCAAAAAGACCATTCCTTTGATTTGTTTATATATTCACCACCCAAGCGAGACTCAAGGAAGGGGAAGCTCATAGAATTCTGCTCACCTTCAGCTGAAGCTGGTCGATTTGCTCTTCTCCACGACTTCTTCACTGCTCCATTGATGACTGCAATCTTCAGTCCCTAACATCTTAATTTAACCCCTTTCTACCCCTTTTAATCTAAACTCAGCCCATGGAAATGGACACCACTGCATACATTCTCTTTTTTACATACACTTGGTACTAATAATTTCCTTTACAGCTACAAGTGACTTTTCAAGACCTTCACTGATCACTTCTGCGTCAATTTGCCCATAGCTTTTAGTGTTTTATCCCTCTTGCATTTGCTTCATTCCCTAAACCAAACAACTTGCAAACTTCCAGTTTATTTGCTACGTTAGCCTGCAATCATGTAAAGGTCACAAAAATCACTGTTGCACTTACTGACAAAATTATACGCATTACTACACCTATATGTACACCTATATAGTGCTGAAATTTGCTTTAAAGCTGTTGAGGTGGAAGTATGCATGGTTTGCATGAATAAAGAAAACGATAAAATTTCACGTCTTTCTTACTGCGTTGACATTTTGCCCATTTCATCTCTTACGCACACAACTTCAACTATTCAAGCTCTCTATTTCCTCCTCAGGCTGGCCATGAAAACTGCTGTAACTAGAATGAAGTATGCACTGTTTGCACCGAAAAAGGACAACTGATTCATAAAAGACCTTACTTTTTTGGGTTTTTGTCTTGTTCTCTTAATCCATCACTTTTAATGGCATTTCCCTTTTCTCCATTAGGTACTTTGTTAGCTTGAAAAGTGCTACGACTGGAATAAAGTATGCACTGTTTGCACCAAAAAAAAAAACGAATCAAAAACTGAAACTTAACCTTACAAATGACTGGTCTTCATGATGATCAGCTGGTATGTAAATCAACTTATGCTTGCTTTGTTATGCAAGAGATTTTACAGAGATCCCTTTTAACTCCTCTAGATGGATGGCTGCCTGCCTAGCTGACGTTCGCACTGTTGAGACTAGAATGAAGTATGCACTGTTTGCACACACAAAAAGAGCAACAACGAACAAACTAAACCAGTAATATTACATAACATCTTATTCTAAAAAGTTAAATGAAAATGTTGTAAATTTAATATTTTACTTAATTTATTTACTGCAAACTTTAACTTTAGCTACAGAAGGTCAAATAATAATTATTATGCCCTATTCACATCAAAGCTTAAACATATTGAAAAGGTGTTTATTTTTTTAAAAAACGGTTTTAAATTTGTTTTCTTTTCAAAAGTTGCCTACTTAACATTCATTGATTGCAAATTGAGTGTAATTAGGTGATGTGTATAATTTCAGTTGAATTGTCAAAGCTCCCGACCTAATTTACTGTTGCTGTTTTTCATTTTTTTCGAAACCCAGTTCAATTAAACTTGTTTAGTTGGTGTGAATGGGGCATTAGTTGCTTTAATAACATTGTTTCCATGACTACTTTTATGGTGTGAAAAACGCACTCGGAACACTTTACACCCAAACAAGTTATTAAAATTGCAATTTGCTTCAAGTTTTAACTCAATGTAATTCAGCTGAAAAAAATTTGAAGTTGTGGACACTGATAACGAGCAGACAGTTTCTCATGGACAAGTTCAAGGAGTCGAAAACGAAATGAACTAGAAGTGTCAAAAGGCGTTTTCGGACATAGGTTTTCAGCCTCAGGTATTGGGCTAATTGGCTGAGCTCACCATACTCACTACCGACAACATTGTGAAATAGATAAGAGTATGAACCATATGAATGTAGCTGGTTTTAAACAAGAGCAGACCTACTTCAATGCCGACCCAATGCAAGTTTAGTCAGATTAATAACTGCTCCCACGGTGCTGGAACATAAAGAAACATACACTGTTTTCCGAACTAAAAGGATGAAAACAGAAGTGTTACTGTCAAACTTACTATAAGCCACAGTGCTTTTGAGCATTTGGAAGGTAATCCAGCCCATCTTGAGCGAAAACTGCCGAGTGTAGACAGGAACATGTGCAACGTTGACAACAACAACAAATGTTTGAAAAAGCAAACTTTTACCTTTTACTTCTGAAACATCTTATTTCAATTTGATCCCACAATGAAATCATCCTCGAAGGAAGCTACTGAAGTACCGACAAGAACACACAACATTTGCAAAAAGCTTCATTCAAATCTCAAAAAGAGCAACTTTGTACCTTGAAAAAAATTAAGTTTCCAATGTGGATGATGAAGGTGCTTTAGAGCTGCTTATGCAAAACTCAGGAACTGCAGGGTTGGTTATTTGAAGTTAATCTCAAACATCTTGTATGGAAACTGCTAAAGTACTGACAAGAACACGTGCAACGTTGACATAACGACAAATATTTGAAATCAAATTGTACCTTTACCTCTGAAAGATCCTCCTTCAGTTTGATACCACAACGAAATCATCCTCAAAGGAAGTTACTGAAGTACCGACAAGAACGTACACGACATGGACAAAAAGGCAAATCTCAAAAAGAGCAAATCTGTACCTTGAATGGACGACATGAGAAGTGCAGGCGAAGTATTAATTTTGGTAAGTACAGTAATCTGGGCCATCTTGAATGGAAGCTGCTGAAGTACTGACAAGAACATGCACAACATCGACAGCCAAAAATGCTCGAAAAAGAAAACTCATACCTTTACCTCTGAACGATCTTCTTCCAATTTGATCTCAAAATAAAACCATCTTCAAAGGAAGCTACTGAAGTACCGACAAGAACATATTCGACATTGACGAAAAAAAAAATATTGAAAAGAGAAAATTTGTACCTTAAAAATGATTATGTTTCCAAAGTGGAATGGTGAAGGCACTTTACAGCTGCTGTATGCACGACACAGGAACCGCAGGCTAGACATTAATTTTGGAAGGTAATCCAGGTCATCTTGAATGGACGCTGCCGAAGTACTGACAACATGCACAACATTGACGAAGACAAATGTTTGAAAAAGCATATTCGTACCTTAACCACCTACCACGTACCTATTGTGTGGTTCCAGAAAATATCCATACCCCCCCCACGGATGGTTAATGGAAATTCCTAGGGGGTGGGGGGGCTAAAGGGTAGAATTTTCCGAGGGGTACAGGGGGTGCCCACGAGAATAATTTTCCACAGGGTTGTAAAAGACGCGATCGATCATACAAGACATACTTAAGTATATGTGGATTATTTTGATTTGTAGCACAACAAAAATTAGAAGTAGATGCCCTTTCGAGAAAAAAAAACTTCATGTTTGTCTCAAACGTCGATCGTCTTCTTTGCTGGGAGTTCGCTA
Source organism: Porites lutea (assembly GCF_958299795.1). NCBI lineage: Eukaryota > Metazoa > Cnidaria > Anthozoa > Scleractinia > Poritidae > Porites > Porites lutea. The sequence continues at coordinate 31,196,097 of NC_133207.1, forward strand.
TCATCTCCACTCTAACGATTTGTCCACACGCTCTAACGATTTGTTCTAACGCTCTAACGGATTGCTCTTACGATCTAACGGTTGATTCTAAGCAGCTAACGATCGGTCCGTCGAACGTTTGACTTTGACGAAGTCTTTAAATAAATATCGTCCTTCGGGCGAATCAATCGCAATTCTCAACAGGTTACTTCTCCGGGAATAAATTCTAGCGCATCGATTAATAATAATTTCTTTATGTCGAACATGTATCTAGATTGTGGACTCGACTGCAGGTAGTCTGACAAAAACTTACGCTACCGGTAATCGAGAACAAACGTCGTCTAACTCGGCGATATATTTCTCGAGCTTTGTGTAAACAACTTTATGCAAATTTCTGTTGACATTCAGTGAGCTCGTCGCGACAAAGCGTTGCGTGACGACCCAAATGAGACCTTTGCTGTATTTTATTATTGACTTCTAATAGAGTACCGTTGAAGGCAAGCTGTTTGTCCAACAGACCTTTCGCCAAATCAACTTTTGCCCGAAAATAATAACGATCTGTTCCTTCTTTGTGGAGAAGACTTTCGATCACGTGCTAGGCAACGAAATAGATCATGTTTCACTGATGTTCATTTCTGAACATGAATCGATGCAAATATGGGACGCAAAATGAATGTTTGCATATTTTGTTCTTTTATAACCGAAATAGGTTTTTTTTGTAATTCCTGAGATTTGTTTAACTGCAAGTGTAATTCATTCAAAGTTAAACTTAATTACAAACATCGAGAGATCGACTTTGTGGTGACTTAAGGACCCGAGGCCGAACAAACGATAAACTTTGTTGTAAGTTAGTTTTCTAGTAGATCCGTTTTGAAATTCGAATTTCTTCACATAGTTTAATGTTAAATCAATAGTTAACTTTGAAGTTATGCTGTAAATGTTGCATTTGAGATGAAACTGTCTTAGACAAGATGTGTACATAGTGAAACTTAATTACAGTACCAGACATCAACTTTTGTCTAACTTTGTCTGTAGGTAGATTCGTTTTGAAATTTGAAAATGTTCACATAGTTTTATTTCAATGAACAATTCAGATTTAAAGTTTTTAAATAAATGGTTGTTTTTTTAAATGTTTTGTTGAGATGACATAAACTTATTAATCTCTGTTCTGCCTCGCGCGTTTCCCTGGAAGGACTAATCAAAAAAGAGAGACCGCTCATAGTCTATCAAGCGTGCTCTACCTACGTAAGAAATACATATTGTCTTGTAAAAGATTACAAATAGGTCAAAGATTATAAGAAAAATGTGTCTTAAGATGAGAACAGTTAATTTTAAGCGGTACACGGTCGATTATCTCTAAATATGGCAAATTAAGACCATGAAAAGGAAAATAGGAAATTCCTGGGGGGTGGGGGGGTTATACATGACCCCTCTGGAACGGAAATTCCGAGAGGGTGGGGGGGTCTAATCGGAAGAACCATCCGTGGGGGGGGTATGGATATTTTCTGGAACAACACATTCTGATTTCTTATCAAAGTAAAACCATCTTCAAATGAAGCTACTGAAGTGCCGACAAGAACATACACGACATTGGAAAAAAGGCACATCTTGGAAAGAGCAAATTCATACCTTGAAAATAATCAAGTTTCCAAAGTGGAATGGTGAAGGCGCTTTGAAGCTGCTGCATGCAAGACACATGAACTGCAGGCTCAGTATTTGGAGACTTAACTAACCATCTTGAACGAAAACTGCTGAAGTACTGACACAAACACGTGCAACATTGGGAAAATGACAGATGTTTCAAAAAGGAGACTCGTACCTTTATCTCTGAAAGATCCTATTCCAATTTGATCTTACAATGCAATCATCCTCAAAGGAAGCTACTGATGTACAGACAAAAACATACACAACATCGGCAAATTTCAAAAAGAGAAAATTTGTACCTTGGAAATCACTACGTTTACAGAGTAGATCGGCGAAGGTACTTAAAAGCTGCTCCATGCATACCACGGGAACTGAGATTTCGGTTTGGAAGGTAATCCGGACCATCTTGAAAGGCAGCTGCCAAAGTATTGACAAGAACATGTGCAAAGTTGACATAACGAACTACTTTGAATCTGTGAAATTTTGTTTGTCGAAGCCAAGAAAGTGTTACTAAAAATTATTTCTCTTTTGTTTCTTGAAATAAACTACTTTGAGTTTAAATAGATGTATGTTACTCTGCAATACCATGACGCTGAATCATTCGAAAACATCTGCTGAGAACAGGCAACGGCAAAACTGATCCATCAAAATCGTGCTCAACGTACATTTTGTATTGTTTGCTGAAGAAAGGAACAGAAGAGCAACAAATGTTGATGATCTTCCTAAAGTACAGTTTAAAGAATCTACCGCCATCGGTTAAACAAAACACATCCAAAATCCCATCTAAGAGTGAACTTGCTGCAAGACGGAACAAAATATGCAATGCTTTTGCAGGGTACAAGGGAAAATAGGACTGAAACGTCAACTGTCATGGGTACATTTAAGTAGTTTTGTAGCAATGTTACTTATTAGTGACAAAATTAATATCACTCCCAGTTAAGGTTTAAATTCACTTCCCCGACATGAAACTAATGTTTTACTTATGTTACGATAAAGAAACTCTATAGTCAAAACAATACTGTTATATTTATTAGATTATGCTAAAATTGTTCTTCAATTTATATACTTTATATGTCATGGATGCTTATACCTGCCTAATGGATCAAAACCATCCATCTTCCTTGGTGAATAACTGTTAAAACTGATGAAAGTATGCATTTGTTTTTCCTAATATTAAAACAGTTATGTTGGAAACCTAAATAATAAATCCAAAAACACTCACTACATTAAGGAAAATGAAGTACTCAGCTTAGGTTGTAACCTTTTGAATTTTTAGATTTTACTAGAATGGAATGTTAATGTGATACAAATGGCAAATTTTAGATACACATTTGGAAGATTATGTTTGTTTCTCTTACACATCTGCCGATACAAAGTTTTTTTTTCTACGAGGCCCCAGTATCTTAGAAACGTTCAAGACTTTCTTATCGATCAAAATATATATATACCTGCACTTTGCACTCTGTAATAACTTTTCAACTAGGGTTGGCAACTCTTGGAGGACAACCAATCACGCATACTTATCGGATATCATTCCAAACACTTCTGCATTCTTCCCACAGACTACACATTCAGTCATCACCCAATACAAACACCAGGAATGGTACCAAGTACACTTGGGAAAGGAACTTTTCTGAATACTGGTCTGGACTAATCGGCCGGGAATCTGCTTCAGCCCTACTCCGAGTTGGAAGGGTGCGATTAAAGCCAATAGTGGGACTATCATAAAAGGGAGAACCCAAACTGTATTTCATACTGCCAAACACTGGAATTGTAAGCCCACTACTTCTCTTTGATGAGGGCTGGTAAAAAGGTTGCTGCCACTGAATCCTATTGGTTGGTTAGGCCAGACTATTGCACTCTCGAAATACCATCTGGGGAACTCGGAAAAACAACATTTCACAAGCGCTCAAGCCCTCTGTACTTGAAATCTAGATAAGTTCATCACATTTACAATGGCCAGGCCATGAAAGTTGTGAGAGTGATGCTTGGTTCACAGAAGAAAATCGTCAAGGTTGCCTTACTTTTCACTTGTTAAATGACTGGTCTTTTCCCCCACAAGCACTCTGAAAAAAACGCTAAAAAACACACCCACACACACCAAGAGGAGACAATATACGTAAAAAAGAAAACGATTTTAACAAAAATTGATAGAAAGAAAGACTTACATTCCATGTTTTCTAACCCTATGTAATCTGTGAATGAGATGCACGCTTTGGAGGTCCATATTGTCTGAGAAACACCTTGATACTTTATGACAAATTCCAAGGAATTAAAGCCTTCAGTTGACCATTATCCAGAAAATTTTCACACAACAAAAATGATGACTTGGATGATTTTTCTATTACCCCATCTTGTGAATCGCAGTATGGGCAAACGGAACAGAATAAACCTTTAATCACTGAATAGATTTCCTACTTGTACTGGTTGGTGTTGGAACTTGAAAGCATTACTGTTACATTCAGCAAAACTGTTTAGGGTGGGAAGGGGGGTAGGAAGGAAGCCAACTTTGACCTCTTGATACGGTTGCAACCATGTACACTGGCCTGAAAAATATGAACTTTATCTACAAACACACACACTATGGAACCACCATGGTGGTACATAATATTGACTTTCACTAAACACAAACTGGACTAAAAAGTAAACAGACATCTCGTTGAAACACAAACATGTTAAACACAGTCAAATAGATGAAGGCAGATCTTTCTAGCAGATATTGAAATTACCAAGATTACAACAAATTTTAAGACCAAGATGTCCAAGCCCTCTTATGTAATTCACAAAACCAACAAAGAACACAGTTTTAACCAAACTTAGTAACGTTAAGCGGTTACCGAGTGTTGCTTGAGAATCTCTCCTTTATACCTGCACTATCACACCTTCACGCTGCCAAATAGCAAAAGTAGCACATCTATCCCATATAATACCATGACAGAAGCTTAATGAAATTAAAATTTTGAATAAAAGTGGTCACAAATTACCATAACAGAAGACAATGATAGTGGCGTCAAACATCCCTGCAGTTCTTTTTTCCTTTGCATTGCACTGCCTCCCTTGCTATACAAACTGGAAAGGTTTTAACACTTGCACTTTGGGCAACAAAGCCATCACGACAATTTTGAACATGGAACTTCCGAGACTGTCTTCTTTCCATTCTTTACAGAATTCAGGCCAAACACAAAACAGCCCCTGTCCTGAGACGGTATGACATACTGGACCATTGCAAACGGCAAGATCTTTTTGGCTAACCCAGAGTGGTCTTTGTACGCCCAAGGTTATCGAAATGGTTTGAATCACGGAGTCTACAAACACAGAATCAGCCCACAGGACGATGACCTTTGCAATATTGGAATTTACCATGCTATGCTGAAATTGGCTGGCTGGAGTTAGTTTTATCAACCTGAAAAATTGCTTCAAAGCACATTTTCCACACAAAAAACAAAACTACCAAGAATATCTTGGAAAGAAATAAAATAGCATTGATGAAGTCAAAGGATGCGGCATTGGTTTGTATACAAATTAACCCAACTTTACCTCTGGAGTACACAGAATTAAAGTCTTGAACTTTGCAACAACTTTCTTTCATAGTGGTGCATGAAGAACAGGACTGTTCAAATTTGGCTTTTGGTACAAATACCCCAGGAAGATGGGTGGGGAGGATACTGGTGAAGAAATTTCTACCAGAAAATACCACAAATTGAAGTCGAGACAATGAGGACGAAACTGGTACTGCTTGGTCACATGAGGTTATGGTTTCCTTTAAGGTCTGCTATCTATGGACTCTTATTGCACCCCTTTTGGTGTTACTTGATACTTCAACTTGGCTCAATACTTCTGTATGCAAAGGACTTCACTGAACATTTTGGTAACAAGTGGCTTGGGGTATGACCATTTGGAAATCTTAAATGGAGATCAGTAACCTCACCAGTGATTTTCCCGTTTCTATGTGATGAATCCTAGAAGAAAGTGCTTTGCACATACACACTTTCCTTCACACATGAATCGCAAATTTATCAAGGACGTATATTTTCTTACAAGAGCTCCACTGGTCTCACTAACTTCAAGGTGACAACACTAGCTCTAGGCTTTACAGATGGAGAAGCATATTCATGACTGCTATTCCCAACTCAGCAAAATGGTGTGGGTGGATAATAATTATGGGCTCAAGTAGGTTGAAATCCCCAGGATAAATGAGTTCTTTTTAGCACACTGTCTCTTAAAGAATGGCTTGCTTTGAAGCTTGGGGCCAGAACTGGTTTGGAACATCACATCATGATTATTAATCTAAATTTCTCCCAAATGACTCAATTTGTTCACAGTCTCGCATCATAATAAATAGACATTGATACCTTGTCTGAAAGACAGCACAGACAGTATGTTCGCCTTGCACAAATTACCCAATAGAAGATCTCTTGGGAAGAAAATACAGGCATGGATGACTTTTTCAGAAGTTCAGCATTAAAAATCCACAAAAACTCAGTTGATCTGCTAAGATGATGCAACAGAGAGAGAAACTTTGTGGTCAGCCCTACATCCTGGACTATCGCTTGTTCATGCTGCAAGATGGCAAAAGTAGCACGCACATTCCAAAGAAGAATTCTTTACAAGCTTGAAGAACCAATCACAATTTAAATTTACCATTCCGATTGGACTTGCCGGACTCCTTTTCTTGCGAACTGAAAACCAAAGCTTAAAAGCATGCACACTGTCGACAACAAATGCAAAACTTAACCTAGAAAATAGGCTCCTTGACATTCTTTGAACTGGTAGCCAAACGTTACATTTTGAACATAAAGAATGTGTGGAATTTTTCCTGCAAACTCAACTACAGAAGTTGGAAAACTTGCTTGAGCTGCACTGCCAAGTAAATGTTTCAGAGCATTGAGTAAATTTCCCAACCAGAGTTTGCATTAAACACAAATAGCACTAAGTTGGAACTTTCCTGGCTATTCTTTGAGATTACCAGAATATAACAGTGAGCAAGGGAGAGTACCACTTCAACATTTAACAACTTACGGGTATCTTGGTGGTGGTATGGCTGTAAGTAGAACTTGCCCAAAATTTTGGGGCGCTATCGCTTGGATTCTTTGGTTTAGGCAAAACCCGACCATAGATAAATCTTTCTTGAAGTTAAGTAACTTTCTCCACATTGAATCATCAACTTTTGGTAAGTACATCAGACTGTGTACATCCTTCAGCTTTATGATTCTTGAACTGAAAATTTTCCCAATCCAAACGACCCTTCTGAAAAAGGCTTCAGATCATGCATGTACTTTCACACATATATAGAAAGAGCTGTTACCTCATTGTCAAGTTAACAGGCAAAATGGTTTGCTGGCTCTACACAATTCAATTTAGTGCCTCAACAAGATGCAAGCATCTGTATGGATGACTGTTTCAGAAGCTCTGCTTTTATTGTCTCTATAACATCTGCCCTGGTGGCAACAGGAAAGGTCTTTTGAAGCCTGGATTAATAAAATGCTCATGCTGCAAGATGGCAAAAGTAGCACGCATATCCTATACACAACAAACTGACTTTACCCAAAATTGTAGCAAATATACATGCTAACAGATTTGTAAACAAACACAAATTTACCTTAGCAAAATGATGAAATTAGCTTATCATTACACATCCAGTTAAAGTCTTTGACTGAAATCTGCCTCCTTGCATAATGAACTGCAAATGCTTTAGAACAATGCATACTTTGGGGAACCAAAACCAATTTCTTATAATAGTCAAGCGGGATGTGATGTTTCAAAATCCCAGTACGGCAAAACTCTTTGGGTGGCAATCTTTAGGATGATGAATGAACTGGAATGACGATAGCAATCAAGAAGTCTTGGGTAGAAAGAGCTGGAGTTGACTTCTTCTATTCAGGGCTTTGCACTAAGGTGCTCATACCAAGGAACAAAACTATCAAACCAGAAATTGGATGGCTTGTGCAATCCTGGAACTTTATTATCACTTGGAGGATTTGAGATGGATGGGTCCATGATTCAATTTCTGTAACTCTACAACTTGGAGCACACCAAACATAACCCAAACTCATTGAACTACAATATTGAGTTACTCTAAGTGGAACACTTCTTACTGCAACTTTACACCACATTGCTTGAATTCAGTCTTCCTGCGAAGACAATTGGCTTTTCTTTTTTCCTCAAGATCCTCCCAGAAAGATCCCTCCACCACTGTTTCCACAATGACTTTAACTGCATAACAGTAGAGAAAAAAAAAAAACCCTACCCATACATTGAGTTACACATGGTCCACACCCCCATTAACTGTGCTAACCACGGAGTATACAGAATGAGTGATCAAAGACATCCCACGAGTTACTTTTTTAGTTCTTGAGAATATTCATCTAACTCCTACATCTATGCCCATAAAACAGTTCCACTAAGACATCGCATCCTTTGCCTAAAATTATGTTGTATGATGACTTCTCACAGGCAAATTGATAAATGAAGACCAAAAATTATGTTGGAAACCAAGACGCAAGTCTTCTACGAAAGTGATTTTCCTGCCTTTCCCCACTTGAAGCCAAGAGCTTGATTTCTGCTTCCACTATACCCTCTTTAAATTAAATCAGAGGAACAAATGTTGCACAAACCTTAAACTATGTAATTAGTAAAACTACAGATATATGCAGCAGTGTCGAATGTTGAAACATGGGCTGAGTATCTACACATATTATTTTGGCCCTACAACCCAGAAATATTTACTTCACATCAAGCTTACAATACTATATACTCAGGATAATACAAGCCTTGAAATGGCTTTTTAACTGTCTCTGCAGGACTTCTTCCACCAAGGAATGCTCTTTATGATGTGGTTCCACAACAAACTAATAAAAGTCAGTAAAAAAGACTTCTTAAGACTGCACTTAAGCACATAGCAACAGTTGTGGGTTGTCAACTGAACATGTTAATGCTTAAAAAGAGAGGCAAATGCTTGGCATTTACCAAGTGACATCAGATCTCTTCATCCACCATTGTCAGTCTTTGCATTTCCATCTGTGGATGACAGCAGATGCTTTCATCTTCACCTCAAAGGCAGGCTTCAAAAGAAATGACTAAATCAAAATCTTTGTTATCTGTTATCCAAGTTTAATCTATCGATGTTTAGCTTCTTCCACAATGAGATTTACAAGGTTGAAATTTAAAAATTCTTCAGAGTCACCCGTATGGAAACTGGGTTGCAGCACATTTTACAAGACCTTATTCCTCTTAGAGTTGACCTTCACATGATTAAGTCTTTACTATTAATATTAGCCATTATCATTCATAACCAATACCTTCTAGAAGATTTTGATGTGTTTACAAGAGCGAGTCAAGGATGCCACAGCTGGCTTGTCAGCTGAGGAAACTTAACTTGTTGCTGTGAAAACAATCAACACAAAATTAAATCATATTCAAGTAGTAAATTTAGTTTAATTTGAAAAAATTCCTCTTTTATTTACAAAAATATCAAATAAATAATATTTACAATTTAACGAGTTTCCCATTGTACAAAATTTTATCAAACTGTCAAACATTGAAAAAAATTCTTGAAAGTTTGATCATGTGCTTCCTAACTATGGAAATATCAGTAAAAAAGTCTAAATTGAAACAACCTAGTCAACATTCAACTCTCTGGTTACTTTCATCCCGAACTCTTCTCAACAGTGGCGACCTCAATGATCTGAAATCACAGGAGCATTTTTCCGACTTTCACAACTAGTACTTAGTTTTTGAAAGAAGTCGTCGATACCTAAAAGATCTTCGTCATCTTGATAAGACGCCGTCATATTCCACCCAAATCCATTTGGAGAGCCATGCCATTCGTACGTTTCGTTTTGTTTCCGACGCTTGACTTTCCTCATACATCTCTCCGTTATCTCCTCGTTCAATCTTTGAACCGTAAGTTCCAACACGGCGTTTCGCAGCATATCCGGATCCCTTTTCCGCTTGTTGGCTTTCTTCTTCTCCAAAGATGTCGTCAGTAAGGACCAGAGTTCTTTGTCCGTACATATTGAGTGCTTTCCATGTCGAGGCCGACTGTGCATGCTAAGTCGCACGAGACAAAACGAGTAAACAAAAATTTAGACGACGCACAAAGATTGGTACTAATCGTGCCACCGTTCAAACGTTCGTTTCATATAAATTGAAACTTCAAGTTATCTCTTTCGATGTTCGTGCTCTACGACAGTTTCTTCTACCCCTGCCTCAAACGACGACAAGGACAAACTCACAAAGAGCGATTAGAAACCGAAGAAATTAACTGGAACGCTGTCCTCTAACAACAATCTTCAGCCGTAGTCCGTTTGGTTTAGAGAATACTTGCGCTAAACGCACAAAAAAGTTCAGTTAAACAGATAAAACGAAGAGAACTAACGATACAACTTACTTCTGCAAGCGATGCCCCAAACACTGAAGAAACGCAACAAACGTTCTTCTTACGTTGAGGCACAGATAACCAGCTAAACTAGCAAAACCGGTTTTAATCACGTTTTTAGCCAATCATATGCCCCGAAAATAACATCATCATCCAATCATAAGACACGTAAATAATAAATGTGACGTAAGAGTTACGTCATCGTGTGTTTACGTGCGATTGCAAACTTGCTTCCGGTGTTTCGTGTGTGCGTTGGGGAATAAACCGAGAACTCTAAATATAGACGATAGACGAGAATTTTTTTTACGAAAGGGATTGCTTATTTTCCCTGGATCCATCCATACTGCTGCTTCTTCCTCTTCGATTTCCTCACCTTGCCTTTATTCTAAAAGTTCTGATTTTTGTGTTTGATTATAGTACGTGCCTACGTACTTGAAGCTCTTCCCTTGAAACTCATGGATCCCCTCACGAATCGAGGAAAGGACGTAAGAGATCAGCTGATAGCGTGCGTAGCATGGCGGTTTTTGTCTACGCAGGCTAATCAGCTGACAGATAAGGGACTCTTAAGCCCGTTTTAGAAATTAAGAAACAGACCAAATGAAACCTTCCTCAAAATCCCCTTACAACGACTAATTAACATAAATCAAAGAAATAACATCAGCGGTGAAAAGCTGATTCTTCATTAGCTGCTGCCTTAGGCCATGCATCCTCCTTTTTTTCTCCGTTTAGCGTCGTCCGACCGATCCAAATTTTGCGCATTTTCAAAAAAAAAAAAATGAAAAATAGTAACGACGTAGTTAAACCATTTTTCTCTTGAAATAGTCCTTTTAATCTGAAAAATGAGCTTAGTAACAGTCTAACACATAGAGAAAAACAGGAACAAAAACAGGAACGATTTTTACAGGATATTGTGTGCATTTTGTTAATTCAAATATGTGAATGTTGAACGTCATCCTGAGGTACAAGGGCCTCCTATTCCGAGACTTCTAGTGTTTTTTTTTTACGGTTTATTTTTTTCAAACCGACCGACCGTCCCAATCATCAGGAAACGCATTCGACGCTAAACGAAAAAAAAGGGGAGGGGGGATGGCCTAATAGGAAAAAATAATAAATAATAGGGGAACCTTGTAAAAGCCCATAAGGGTTTCCTAGTTCCCTATATTGGTGTAATTATATATCTGTTCAGTAATAAGGTTGATGTTGTTGTTGTAAAAAGGAAGGTTGAAAAGGTTATAAAGAGGGAGCTAGGGGCAGTATCACTTAAACAAAGTTTATGGTTATTGCTATAAGTGTTAGTTTCTCGAAAGTGGTGGCATGGATATTATCCATGGTGGCAGTAACTTTTCGGGCCAAGACAGCTGTTTTATGTTTCCTGATGTTTCCTGATGTTTCCTGTGTTTGCATAATTTTCAAGATCAAAGTTTCAATAAATTTGGAAAGTGATAAAATGAAACTATCAGTTAATTTGACTGGTTTATGAGCTAAGAAATTTGAGATCAAATTATATTCTGGGTATGCTAACACAATAACAGGACCTGTTTAGAAGGAAGGACACAACAATAATAAAATGGACCTGGTATCTATATTGGTATCTATACTGGCTCCTGGGCTAATGGCTGGCCCACTTTAGGGGCACAACAATTTTGCCAGTGATAGCCTTCGAGTACAGCCACCCCTCATCACTCAGTCTCTTTCACACCGTTTATTATTTAAGCCAGGGAGTGGGCTGGTAAGATCCATCAGAAAGCACAACAAAACGTTTTGATCTTTTTGAAGGAAAACTAAAAAAGTCATCAACCCTCTAAATGTGCTTTTACAAACTTGCAATAATTATTGATAGCCCCACCCCCCCCCCCAAAAAAAAGAAACTCAAAGTAGTAAGTATGTGAGAACGAAGATACAAAATGCAAGCTATTAAAAAGCTGGAAGGTAGTACAGTATAGGTTGTTTTGTGAATCTTTACAAGGACTAAAAAGACCTCAAAAACTATTGTTGCTTAATTAAATATTAAACATTTAATTTGTCCCCTAACATTATCATATTTCTTTCATCATCCAAAGAGATACTGCAAGAACAGTCCCTTGCTGTGAGGGAGTTTGATGTAAATGATGGGGGATTGGTGGAGTAGGAGGAGGAGGGGGTGGAGGCGGTAGTGGCAGTGCTGATGGACTGACTGTTTCTTCCAGCAGTGCTGATGATAATGATATGCCATCAACATGACAAATGTTCTGGTGTTTATTTGAGTGATTAACAATAGAGTTTACTCCACAGTGGCAAGGATTACTTATTTTTTGTCTACTTTGATGATCATTAAGGAGGTGATTGTTTTTCTCTCTAAAATTTTTGATCTTGTAATTGTCGCTGTTACTTTCGTTGTCCTGTTCCTTTTTTGGCATCTGTTCTTCAGACTGGCCTTGTAATATAGCAAGCTGCAATGTTCAATAAATAATATTGTTATTTTATTCAAAATATTTCCCCATTTCTGACTGGTTAAAATGACACGTACAACAGTTGAACATCCTCGATCTACAGAATCCTTCATATCCTACTCAGCCTCATTCAATAATTGCTAAATCACTAAACTTCAGCAGCGTGGTCATCTTAGGGTAGTCCATATGGGTAGTCCACGGGTGAAGTTCATGGACCATGGGTCAGTGTTTACTCCACCACCCTCAGATTCAGCTGCTCTTGACAGTTACTTACCAAATTGCCTTACAATGAATCCTAGGATCCACCCCATAGATTACTTTTAATTTTAGTAATGACTTTCATCAATTGGAAAAAGACACTGGTTTAATAGGAGTAAAAATTCCAGATTGAAATTGAAGAATGAAATCTTCCAAGATATTTTAGTCTCATCCAAAAAAACAAACATTGATCAATTAGGTTCAATATCACTGATTCTTTTATGAGCTCAACTCTGCAACAGTTTATGCCTGTTGGTGAGCTATTACAGGAAAAAATAACAGATTCCCATTACTGGATATTTTAGGGTATTTAAAGAATACCCATAAAAATCCGAAATTTGGCAAAGTGAGACAAGTCCCAACCAGGGAATTCCCAACCAAGTTCCCTGGTTGGGACTTGTCTCACTCTTTCAAATTTGGGATTTTTGTGGGTATTCTTTAAATACCCTAAAATATCCAAAAATGGGAATATGTTATTTTTATAATTATATAATGTTAAACACAGCATGATCAGACTGTTAAGAATGCATTAACCAGCTAAGACTCACCTGGGAGGAAGTAAAAACACTTGAACTGGTTTTCACCGGAGAAACTTGAGAACAGAATTGATAACCAAGATGTTCATAAAATTTACACTTGTTGGTCGTGGAGAGATAGATGGCTGTACAACCTAACCTACAAAGTAAATACAAATGTAGGAATAAACATTGTTTCTTGAAGGGAATAGTTAAACTGTGTCTTTTTTATCACAAAAGGGGAGGCATTATTATGACAAATAATGGTGCATTTTATGTCCTCCTATTTTATTCTATAGTAAGCTTCTGTTTGATTTGTTCTGTCAAAAGTGCTTCTTATCTGGTTAAGATCAACCTGCCTTGAGGGATTTTTTAGGTTTTGAAGTTTTAAAAACATTATTCAGACTCTCCAGGAAAATGATTAAGTGCCCCCAAGGAGGTTAATTATTATAAAGCCCCTATCTCAACAAAATTATGTCTTCTACACAATGATCTTCACATTTTCCTCTGATGACAACCTGTTCTAGGCATTCAAATTGTAGGGAAGGTACAAAAGGAAGTGAGCAGGAAAAACAGAGAGGGGTTAGGTAGGGAGTGATCGGTGAGCCCTCTCCCTCTCTCCCTCCTCGTTTTTTTCTCATTCTCTGACTTCGCGCCTCACTCCACTACCTGAATACCTGGAGCAGGCTACCATGATAAAGATAATATTACAGTACGGAAAGTTTCAGCTGTATGACATTTGTCATTCTAATCATCCCTTATAATTTACTACTACTAGCGACCAACATTGGTTTTCTTATATAGTGGCACTTGTAGATAAATATATGGTCCATGAGAAAAAATAGAATGATAGACAAGTGAAAACAGTCTTGGGCCTGAAACAAATTCTCTTTATCAGTACCACAGAAAAGAAAAAGAAGACAGTGTACAGAATATGCATCCTTATATTAGGGTTTAAAGGGTTAAAAAATCAGAGAAACTTACTGTGATGCATGTGCTTCTGTGAACTCCATGAGCTTTTTTCCAAATCCATGTCCTCTTTTGGCCTTTTCAATCAGTACTGGAAGAAAAAACATTATTAATACAGACCTTGTGATGGAGTGCAAAAAGATTAGAAAATTGTCTGGAGTTACTAATACAAACACATCATCCAGCAAAGAAATCTAACAAAAATGCAGCAAATAATTTTTTTAGTACATGTATTATGCCCAAGACCAGACGCTCTGCATGATGTTTCCAATGCTAATTTCACAAAAATGAACAATTTTTTGTATGCTGATTGGTTGAGAGCTATGGTTGATAATTAGTGCAGATCATGGAAATGACGTCTGATGGTCGTGCATATTTAATTTATTATTATGGCAAGCGCCCAACCCCTGCTGCAGACCCCTCCTGGTTAAAACCTCAAGTTTTGTTCTGTACTTTAAGGGATTTTCTTTGAGTTTATGGCTTTCATTAGCTGGAAACCTACCTTCTACCTAACAATGTAATTCTATAAATTTGTAATCAAATTAAAGCTGCCATTTTATCTGGTATGACAAAATATGTTACTGTTCACTGCTACCATCAGGTTTCACAATCTTAAAACTTCTTCACAAATTGAGCTCACAACAGATAGATAGAATTACCTTATTATCAAGGTACCAGTTGAAAAAAAAAATCAATAAAATACACTCACCACATGATAAGAAAACAGAAGTTGGTTTTCCAAGAACCTTGTTAAGTCTGCTATGGCCAATGACTCTGGAGAGATTTTGCTGATCTGTTTGAAGGAGAATGAGTGAGCAAGGAAAATCCTCTTTGTTTTCAGTCAAATAATGAAGCCTGAAATAACATTTTAAAAATTACAAACTGGTATCCAAATAAATGATATTTGAATTAACTTGAAATAGGCCTTTCCTACATTCCTGTAAACAAAAGCATATTTCAAGAGTTGTGTTGTGACAGATATGCAGTGATTTGTATGAAATTGTCACAGACATGCTAATTATCACAACTCTGGTGTGAGTCTCATAATTTTTTATCTTTTCCCTGCAAGTCTCAAGGGTTTCAGGGAAAGAGCACCTTTTCGGGATTGTCCACAAACAACAAAACTGACAGTCATTCCTGTTGCCTTGATGGCACTTCTGTCCAACACTTTGTCCATGAAGGTGACTTATCCAGAACAAATGATCCCTTGCTATAAGTTTCATCCTAGTGATTACCTATTAGAGTTAAAACTGGGACCACAATTGAAGCAAGGTGATATCGAAATAAACAAATGCGATGGAAAAGTGTTTGCTTAATCTTGATCTGGTAAAACAATCTCACTACTTTTTGTAGAATCTCTGGAATGTTTTTTCATGAATTTCCTTGTTTTCCTTTATCAGGGGTTAAAAGGTCTGCTGTCACCTCAAGCCTCAACCTTATCAGTTGTATTTCTTTGTGTTTGCTCACAGGAGGGGAAATGTGAGAAAAGGCTGCAGCTGCAGTTTCTCCGGCTCCAAAGGTTTGTCATCAAAAATCATATCTGGGATGAAATGAATGGACCCTACCAGCAAAGCTTTTCTTTCACTTGCTTAATTTTGATGTATGCAAGAAAGAATAAAGTAAGATCTTAAGCGGGCTTAGTTATGACCATTGGTTTATCAATAACTGGATGGTCCCACTTGAAAAAACCAGTTTGACAAGAGAAAACAATATTGACTAGCCCAGAAGTTTGAGCTGCTGCGACTTCAAAGGTTTGATGTCATTCAGGCACCACCTTATACCTGCCAACTTTTGCTGAGATATAAGCGTGAGATTTTTATCCTGGGAGTGCTGGGATTTTTGGAGACGACATGATCATTTCGGAAGATTCCCGAAGAATTCCGAAGTCTTCCGAAGAAGTCCGAAGTCTTCCAAAGACGTCCGAAGTCTGCCGAAGGCGAAGTTATCAACAAAACGCTTATCCACAAAATCAGAGATTGCGAGGAAGGTATTGTCATTTATTAGTTTTACACATGGTTTTGTTCCTTACATGGGTCTGAGTTAACATATTTTTGCAAATTGTGTCAAGCAAGACGGCAACAACTCACATTTTTCAATCAGGCGTGAGTAATTGGCCCACAAGCGTGAGCCGGCGTGAGATCGAAGTTTTCAACCTGCAGGCGTGAGACTCACGCCTAAGGCATGAGAGTTGGCAGGTATACCACCTCCTTTTCTCCTCCTGTTTCGAGAAGAAGGAGGCTCTTCTCGCTGAGTGAAATGAATAGTGTACATGATTTTGAACATCAATGGCAAGTTTTGAAATGTAGACTCGTGCACATGT
Source organism: Porites lutea (assembly GCF_958299795.1). Taxonomy (NCBI): domain Eukaryota; kingdom Metazoa; phylum Cnidaria; class Anthozoa; order Scleractinia; family Poritidae; genus Porites; species Porites lutea. Next base: position 31,212,588 of record NC_133207.1, read on the forward strand.
GTACCCAGCTTAAAAGTGCCTGTCTTTTGCAATATTGTACATCTTGCAGTTTTCCTTCTTCCACCCTATTAACAAGGCTGTGCTCTAGCAGTGCCCGGTGGTCCCTGGCGCCTAACTTTTGCTCCCAGGTGGCCAGAAAATCTTACTCTTTTCAAAGAAATCAGCATACTTGGTACCCTGGGTGCCAGAGGGGTTTTTTTACAGTGACGAGCGAGAACAAATTTTTTTCTGGTTTTTCATGATCGCGACTTCACTGCTCAATTTTCGCCGCAAACAACAGGAAGAAAAACCCTCTGGCACCCAGGGTACATACTTGGCACCCTGGATTTCACAGGTTCAAAACACTGCTTATGAGCTCCCTTCAATCACGTTCTTAGAGCATGCACAGCCTTGATAAATCTAGCCTCCCCGCAGACGTCCTTTGGGGTTCGTTTGTCAAGTGAACGCGTGACGAACGAACCCCAAAGGACGTCTGTGGGGAGGCTATGATAAATCTTGATTTCCTTGAAACTTAGGAAATATAATGAATATATGGGTTCAAAATTGTATGTTGGGTGGGGGGAGGGGCTGGGCATGAATGGTTCAAAAAAGCGCAACAAATGAAAATTTGTCTCTGCACTTGTCTATGATTTTTGCTCTGATCGTAAGTCGATAACCATTGCTCTCCCAGGCTGGGGGTTTATGCTCGATTGAGCTTTTATACATTATCTCACCTCGCAGTAAGGCTTAATGGCCATTCCTTATTCAAGAAGGTAGCAGTTTCTTCGAGTAGATCTGGATTATTCCGTAAAGAGACAACCTTGACCCTTTCACGCTCAGCCATTTTTCTTACATAGAGTACTTAGTCCGTTTGTACCGTCATGTAAGCTCACTTGAAATCTCCGCCACTGGACGAGGCGGCGTGCGTGAAACGGCCATAGAGTTATCGCAGTCATTGCAGGACGAGTGTATCAGAAACCTGTCTAAGCATATTTAAATATGTCTGTATTCAGTGAAAGACCGGAACCTTTATCGGGAAAGGATGAAGGGTAGGTGAACTTGTCTATGTGTTTACATTTTCGGTGAAATGCTCGGCCGCAATCAGCTGAATTTAATGACCTTCCTGTATCTTTTAGTAAAAAAAACGAAATTGTTGGTTGTAGACTGCAGACGGCCAAAGTTTACACGCCTCTCAAGGCTTCTAGTCCAGAAAGACACCCTGTTCAATATGCCAAATAGCGAAATTGTATACCCTGTTTACAAAACCCTAAAAAACCATAGCCTGTTCAGCGGCCCCCCGGGCGGGGGCGGGGGGGGTGGTGCTTCCTTATGAGAGGCTAATATGGATTTTGCTGCTGGATGTGGTCGCATTTTCACGACTGGTTTGGCTATAATGGGGTTGCATTTTCAACAGAGTTGCTAGAATGGGGTCGCACAGTTTTTGGTTTTTGGGATAAGAAAGTTCTTCATTTATGGTTAGCAAACATACCAGAACATATTTGTGTCATAGGTGAAAAGAAAAGTGTTCTTCATTCAATTTAAAAAATGGGTCAATTCACTTTAGGATTACCTATTTAAAGGATTGATAAGGTTCAAGGCTGTGCTCTAAGGAAAATTGAAGGGAGCCCATTGCTCTGAAACTGTAAAATCTAGGGTGCCCATCATATGATTTGTATGAAAAATCTGAGATTTTCTAGTCGCCCGGGGGCAAAAGTTAGGCACCAGGGGCCACCGGGCTCTGCTTGAACACAGCCCTGAGGTTAAGATACAGTGGAATCACAAAAGTTACATTTGCCCAAAAGTGACTAAGATGGGGTCTAAAATTGGCCACAGAATAGAGGATAATGGGGTAAGGGCTGTGAGGGGTCAGCAGCACATACCCAACAAAAATTAAATTTACACACAACCCTAAATTTTCTTCTGAAAATAGGACTGAAAGTACTAGTGGACCCAAACTCTACCATATTTACACCCAAAAGCGAGACTGCAAGTGACCCATCCCTGTCAGATGGAAAGTCCCCTTCTCCCATGATTGATGCAAACATACTTACAGATTTATTGTATATATGTACACCTGATTTATTTGAATATTTCTTTCCTGTTTAGGTCATTTGCCTATCTTACAATACGTGACAGAATGCCAGTTATTTTGACCAAAGTGATTGACTTGGTTCATAGAAGAGCTTCAGCTTCCTCTGATGAAAACCAACAGGTTATCTCTTTTTCTGGTTTGCTTTGATAACTATTTTCTGTTTTTTTTATCCTTCTGCTGCATAATTTTTCCATCTCTAACTTTTTTCTTAACTAATTTCTACTTCGGGAGCAAAGATGGTACAGTGGTGAGAGCACTCGCCTCTCACCAAATGAATGTGGTCCCGGTTCATATCCATTGTTATCCTTATGTAAACTAGCCTGCGAAAAACATCTCTGCATGTTTGGAGGCTATACATAAACAACACAGTTTGAAATATTCTTTCACATGGTGTCATTTTTTTGTTAACCAACTATAAGATTAAAGTCCCTCGGGTGGTTGTTGGGAGTCAGTTAGTCGTCGTGTCCAAATTCTGAACCAAACCGATGTAAATGCTCTGGCCCAGAGGTTCTTTGCACAACTCACTATAAAGACTTGACACTAGAAACTGGAAATCGCAAATCAAAATTCTCTGGCACCCATTTGAGTACCTTTGCTACTGAATAAATTTTTCTTTCTATTTCAAACTTACAAGGAGAATACAGAAGACAGCAAGGATGTGTTAGCAAAGCTTTCAAAACTGAGGTATGAAATAAAAACCAATAAACCTCTGATGTCACTGGAGGGTGACCGGCTGGATGTAGGAATTTGGAATGACACCATCGCCAACACTAAATCATTGGTGGATGACAACAAGGTTGCATCTTTCACTGGGGCTTGGCTTGTTGTTGAGTGCTACATGTATCGCAAAATTTATGAGGCATTTTCTCTCAGGTCAGTGATAGTGATGTGCTGATTGCAGATTATAATAGATCATTGATCAAAGTCTTAAAGCAATGTGATAATGGATTGTGGAAAATATTCAATCCATTATCAAGACAAAAAGTTTCTTGTTATCAAATAAACATGTCGTCTTTTTAATGGTCTCATACATACAAAAGCAAGAGAATTTTATTACCAAACTCACAACCCTCCAAGTTCAATGGCATTAAATTCACCGATTTCCCTTTACTGATAAATTTTGTGTGTTGTTCCCGTGTTCTAAAACATAGTACAGCAAAGAGATTTTCCTGGCAGTAGTAATTGGTGGTCTGTCAGGTGGATCAATATGGTTATTTCCGTTGATCTGTAGATCACCCTTCTATGTTTTTTTCAACTTTTGATAAAGAGCAGTTTACAAGCTAATATCCACTAAAACTTCTGTAAAGAGGGCCTTAAAATTAGGAAATTTACCAAGTTTGAAGGTGATATGTCCAAAGAGAGCAAAGATATTTCTCCACAAAGTTGCAAAATTTTACAGAGGTTTGTTTGGTGAGGAGCACAGGACTGGCCTCCCACCATACAAACATCTGTAAAATCTGTGACGTTGCAGAGCTTTATCTTCATTATTTTTCAACAAATCACTTTCAAACTGTACTGGGTTTATGGCATTCTTTACAGTCATGTTAATGGATTTTCACCAACTGGTCTAAGTCAAAAGTTGAAAAAACCATGAATGGATCTATTATGGAATCTCAGGCCCGGTTCAGACACTGCGCCACTCATGTGCCCAACCTAACTGATGAATTAAGTACGGCAAAAGAGCGGCATGTGAATCAATTTGTTACGTCATTTTTAGTTACGTGCGGCAAAAGATCTACAGAGTCTGTCGAACTATTGTCAAACTTAACTTAGGCTTGACACTTGGTGCACCATCTGAATCAGATGTCATGCCTGCAGTGTCGCCCCAAAGTCAAGCTTATTCAGCTAGGTTCGGCACATGAAAAGTATGGTGTCTGAACCAGGCCTGAACTGATTCTTAACTCTAGTGAGTGGGGATGCTTTTTTTGACTGGTACTTCAACAGAACCAAATATATGAAAGATTGTGCTTGTAATGAAATATTAAATAAGGCAAGAGCTGCACCATAAAGCCTTCTTAGGGGGGTAGGTATGTTTCTAGTCTGAATTTCATTTTGAGGAGTAGGCCATGTCTTTGTTGGTATTTAACCCATCTTTATGTCATTTGTTGCCATTTCATCTGTTATGTTGGTTTTTCAATGTCATGCCACTGGTCGGAATTTTACCCCATCGGCCTCTATTATGCAGAAATTCAGGACTTCCACCAGATCTCAGTTTTTATATTCCTAATATTTTGTTTTTTGTGTGTGTGTAGCAAGCACCATAAGAGTTTTGATCCTTTCCAAGAGCAGAAAGAAACTTCTTTCAAAGAACTTCAATCCTCAGCTGAGTCTCTGGCTCAGTTTCTCTGTGAAGCCATGGAGACAACTTCCGTAAACAGTGGAGATGGTGGAGGTGCCATAAAAAGTGTTTTTGACACTTTGCTCCAGGTACGCAAATTTGTAAGAAAGGAAGTAGGGAATTTAATATGCAGCCTTTCAGATATCTGATTTCATGCATTGCCATGATTCTGCACCATTTATTGATATCAGAAACTCATAAAGGGTTCAACTTGAAATGTGTAACTCCCATATGTTTGCTTTGTTCAATGCTCGTGAACATTCATTCTCGCAAGTACTATATTTGGAACGAGAAGAACAGGTAACAAGAGAGAAGGGATGATTTATTAAACTCAGCTCAGTTTTACATGACATAAAGGTTAAAATATTTACATAGGCAACTAAACACAGTACCACTAAGGAATAAAAGAAGAATTGTAACAACAAAATAGAGAGCGTGTTGGGATCATCCAAATAGCAAAGGCTAATCTAGTGGATGACCCCTGCAATAACTGACCAATAGAACTTCATAAATGACTCGAAGTAATTTTACTCCAGGTTCCTGTGCCTGCTCAGAAAATAGAAGGATTAAGCAAAAACTATAGCTATGAAATTTCACTTAGAAAGTGAATTTACGCTGCTTCGGACTTCATCATGCTTATTCTTTTTCATTCAGTTCGTGAAATATTACCAATTTAATGTTTTTGGAGTTGAATTCTAAAGACTGTATCAAAGTTCAGGAAAAGAAAAAGAAAGTTGTTATCTTGTGTTTTTTACCTCAGCAAATCATGAAATAGGGCACTTTCAGATCGAAGTCGTGCAGTGACAGCAAAAAAGCATGATGCTCATGATAATTTGTTGTTACACCTGTTGCTTTCCAAATTCAGTACTTAGACCAATGAATATTCGCAAGAATTGAACGTGAGCTACATGTTTCGATCCCTAATGAGTTTTTGTTGATGTCAAAAATAAAAATAATAATCATACACAGTCATATAATCTGCAAGAAATTTCCTCACTTATTAAAAATGCTAATCAAATAAACATTTTTCTTTGGGAACATTATGCCAAAAAATAAAGCTCCTGAAATTTTTTAATGTTGGTGTGAAATAATGGACAATTATTATTTTAAGCATATTATACTCTCAACTGTAAAAATGATGTGAATTGCAGCCTTGAGGTTCTTTTCTGTTGCATAATGTGGCCTCCTGGATGCTTTCCATGGTATAGGCTAAGGGTTTCAGGGTCCCAGTACTGTGCCCCACCCAGAATTTCCTTGATTACTGTCTTCCCACTTGAACACAATACCACGCCTAGCCTAACTATAACTAACTGAAAATTATGTTATTAGATTCCCAGTCTTTTGAGATTTTTACGTCATTTTCCTTTTTTGATTATTCTTATTCAGTTTTGTTTGTGGGGAAACCGCTGTGATCTTTCCATTTCAAGTGGAGAAATACTTGGACAACAAGGGCCTGCAAAGGCTGCCCATCTTCAACACTTGAAAGGAAACATTATTGTTGACAATTTGGAGGATGTCTGGAATGCAATTCATAGCAATACAAATCCCAGAATTGACTTTGTCCTGGACAACTCTGGGTTTGAACTTTTCACTGATCTCTGTTTTGCGGAGTTTTTGTTACATGCAAAACTAGCAGAGAAGATTCATCTCCACCTAAAACAAATCCCATGGTTTGTTTCTGACGCTAGCAAGAAAGATCTTCTTTGGATGTTTGAGGAAATGAAGCTATCTTCAAACGAGTTCTTACAGCAGCTTAGTGAAGGATGGCTTAATCGCATTCAAGATGGCTCAATTGTCTTAGAAGATCATCAGTTTTGGACGCTGGCACAAGATTTCAGCGAAATGAAAAGCGTGGCCCCTGACTTGTATGACCATCTGTCGAAGGCCAAACTGGTATTTTTCAAAGGTGATTTGAATTATCGAAAATTGGTTGGTGATCGTAAGTGGCCTCACACAACTCCATTTGTAGAAGCGCTGTGGGGATTTTTGCCTGCTCCATTGTGTTCGTTGAGAACTCTCAAGGCAAATGTACAAGTTGGGTTAATCTCAGGACAAGATGGAAAACTTGATGCTATTAGTAAGGACTGGATGACATCAGGTAGTTTTGCTGTGATCCAGTATGCTCAACCTTAACTACAGTCTGGACTCTGTACTAACCTTCCTGCCCCCCTCGCCTGCTCCTCTATTCAATCCACAGAGTAGAGCTTTATCAAAAGAATTAAATCCTTCCTTCAAAACCACTAGCTCCACTTTCTGTGACTAGAAAAACACAAGTTGTAAAATGAATTGTATGTCATACCCTAAGGAAATAGAGTAAGAATTAATTTTGCCTTTTTTCCTTCTTTGAGTTAGTTCACAGTTTTGATTTATTTTCAACTAACTGAAGGTTAGTTGTCAGCAGTTAACAGTGTTGTACAGAATTTCTTTCACATTTTATTAATCATACAGGATTAAAAATTTTTGTCTGTATCTAAAGACATTACTTATTACTTAAACTATTCTAAGAGTCAGGCAGTTAAGCTTAATAAATTAGTAGAAAAAAGCTGGGATTGATATAAATTTATTTTTTATAATGGTGGTAATACTTGAAGCAAGTTATCGCTACCATATACTATGTAAGTTGTAACAACAGGCTGTATTTTCTGATATTTGTTTAGGATGTCCGGTCACAAGATTTAAAGTAAACTTTATTGTCGCACATACAAGAAACTTAATATTTACTTTCTTGCTGGGACAAGGTATTTATTTGAAATCACCATATTTATCAAGGGCAAAGTCAAAGTGCAGCATGAAGAATCAGTGAAAGATTCTGGCAATTCTACTTTTTTTTACAGAAAGGTCATCTTTGTTACTTAAAAAGAGCAGAAAAACTAAGTTTCTGCATTCATTTTTCATAGAACAAAATGCAAAATTGTTACCAAACGATGTTTTAAAGCAAGAAAGAGGTACCTTTTTGCAGTGGAAGCGATGTTCTCAAAATCACAAAAAAGGTACCTTTAAAAATAAATAGTGTTTTTAAGCTATTGGGAAGCCACTTAACATCCTGCTAATAGATGAAGAGCGGACAATATTGACGTCAAAATATCATTCACTTGAAAGCTGAAATGCCTGACTTCTTTTTTACAAAAGTGCCTTTGTTGACTTTCAACTTAAACGACAAGCATAAACAAGAAAGTTAACAATTTTGCATTTTGCTCTATGAAAAGTGAATGCAGAAACTTAGTTTTTCTGCTCTTTTTAACTAGCAGAGTTGAACTTTTTGTAAAAAAGTAGAATTGGCGTAACCTTTAACTGATTGTGAAGGTATACATATTTTTAATTGTTGTACCTTGTTATAAAAAAGCTTAATTAAAGTGCTTTTAATGGTGATGATTAAAATAACAACATTGGAAAACTTTTCTATTTCATCCCAATATGCCAGGGAAAATCTTTACTATTCATACTTTTATCATCATCACCATCACTGCCTTCTCCGCAAGGCTATGGAAACGGGGAAATTTTTCAGTTGTGTGTGCGTGTGTGTATCAACCCTTTGAAGTGGGTGAGATTATTGATGCTCATCTTGAAGACTGAAATGCACTCAACAATGTTTTGTGGTACATTGATATTCTATGGTATTTAGCATTTTTTTGTTATAATAAAAAATTGAATCGTCTCAGAGTATGAGGTCTAAAGTTCTATTTTTTTTAAAAATAAGAAAATTGCAAATAGCTTTAAATTATTAGTGGCAATATTTTTTTTTGTGGTCTCGAGGTGAGCACTTTTTGGTATGAAATGACGGAATGAAGTGCATTTTGTAAAATCAGTGCACATTATATTTTCAGTATCTTAAAATACCAATGTTTCAATTTAGATTTCTATATTACCAGTATAATTCTTCTAATTTTATATACTACAGTAAATACAGAGCAACAACTGTGGTACAAAACCTGTGTATTGAAAGTCTCACTTAGCGTAGAATTTATCTAAATTGTGCCTTAACTACTAAAAATTTAGATACAAATATTATTATAGTGAGCTTAGGCCTGGTTAAGATGCCGAACCTAATGCATGGAATTAAGCACATGTAAAGTTCAGCTTCTGAATCAATAAGAAATTTATATTTCAATTTGGAATGGCTCACCTGTGCTTCCTGCATAGCCTGGTCAGGGATTTCAGCTTTGAAGTGACTTTGGAACGGCTTTGATTCAGACACCAAACTTTTCATGTCCTAATACATAAATGATTATGGTATATTTTGCAAGTCGTTTTACCGAAATGAGCATTTTTCTCCTTTTGAATTGTTTTTCCGGCTGGAATTAAGATCAGCATCTGAATCAATTCAGCCAATCTAAATAATTTGGGTCGGCCTTAATTTGAATTAGGTTTGGCTCATGAAAAGTTTGACGTCTATACTAGGTGTTACACAACAGGACAGCAAAAAGAAGTACATCAAAATAGCCTGGGACCAGGCTCCTTAGAAGGGGTAAAAGGCAAAAAAAATAGGCGTGACAAACGTGACTGGGCTATTATAATACATTACTTGCATGTTTTGTCATGATATTCTCTTGTTGTATCTTGGTGTTTTCTGGTCTTTATATAGAGATCTGTTTAAGGGAAAGTGTTTTCACGCTTGTCACACAAGGTTTGCCATCTACTTTCCCCTGTGTCCTGTTGCATAAGTTCACTAATAATCAGAGATTATTTTTCCTTGTTAATTTTATGATCAGCTACTATGCTTTTTCATTTCATGTTATTATGTTCAGTTGATGGAGTGACTTGAATAAAAGTTGGTAAGAAAGACGTGTTTGTTCCTGTGATCACTGAGCATAACTTGCTAGTTTCTTCTCAATTTCATCAATACTTGAGAGCACATTAGTCAGCTGAGATTCATCCATTTCAAACTGAAAAACATCTGTTTCCTGAAAGAAGAAAAATAAACATGAGGACCTGGTTCCCCTGTTATTGTTCTGAACACCCTACAATGCAGTTGTAAAAAAAGTTGAGTTGATTGGGGTGACTCATTAGCTTCCATGATATAATCACCTCAATTATCTGAGTTTGTGGTATCTCCAAAAATTCCTGAGTCTAATATTATTTCTTTACTTGAGTATGTTGTAGTTAATTTTTTATCTCAGATAATTTTTATTTTTCCTAAGATAAAAAAAGAACTACAACAAGTGCATTGAACACGAAAAAAATAATGAATGCTGGGATAGAATCTGATCACGCTGATCATCTGCAAGTAATCTTTATGTGGCCACTTGCAATTTTTCACTATTGTTGCAACCATCTAGAAAGATGTGAGTTTTATCCAAATGAATGCAATCATGACCCTGATTGTCTGTGTCACATCAAGTATTTCCATTTTGATGGTCTAGATGGCCTTGACTTCTATACCCTACCTCTTAAGTACCAAACCTATTATAGTCCTTCATGTATGGCAGTGACCTTCCCCTTCCCAGGGGCCCTAAAGGTTGCTAAGGGGCAAAAAAGAGACTTTTTCTGAAGGACATAGAGTTGAGGGTAGTGGATAGCACATAAAAGGGGCCAGAGGAATTCCCTCTGTTTCCTTATTTTATGCCAACATGATTTGCAATACCTAAGAACCTCCCTCAGTGAAAATAATAATAATTAATAATTTTAGCTTTAACCCCCACGGCCACTCCCCTTTCCTCTGAACTTTGGTAGTAGTATTCCTGTGTGTAGGAGAGGCAGCATTGAAAAACGGCACCTTGTAATGCAACCCTCTGTCCACTCAACAGGGTATGTTTTTGCCTCTAACTCTGAAACAGGGTATAACAATCACCTTTTATCAATCAATCGTCTCCTACGTATGATGCTCTAATACCACAGGAATTCAGATTTGAGACCTGATCTATCGTAAGAGAAATTAGTGGAACAATCACCAAAACGATGGTATTGCAATCCTCGCTAAAAAGACTGTTGTAAGTGTATGGAGCCTGCTCAAAAATCAGCCTTTTACTAGCCTCGATTGGAACAGCAGGGTGCCAAGAAAATCATTTTTACAGCTTGCCATTCGGGCAACTTGAAGCTAGCATTTACTAGCCCAGGCATCATTTCAACTAGCCCTAAAAGCTTTTTGACAAGCAGAATTAATTTCACAGTTCTTCTGTCATTCAAATTCCTCAAAAAACAACACTTGCCCGTCGGGTAAGTTAAAAACATAATTCACTAGCCCGATAGCAAAATCCACTAGCCCTGGGTTATCGGACACTACATTCTTTGCACACCCATTACAGACACAAAAACACCTCTCCCTGAAAGATATGCTTCGATTGTTTTCCACGGAATATCCTGCGGCTTCTTATCACTTTCATAATGGGCAAGTCACGTTTCAATGCCCTTAATTACTTGTGTGTGACAACTTTATTCCCAAGGGTCTTTAAGAGCTACTTTGATTGGTCTAAGCACAGCGACCCATTTTTGGGTTGCTAAAACTGGCACCTATCAGTATGAAAAGCCCTTCATCCCACGCCATATTAAACCGGACAAAGGACTTTTTTGAAAGTCTATGGCACGCCCCCATAGTAAATTAAAGAGAGTACCGCCCCCTCCCCGGTGCTACCCCCACTTCTCTCCAGTAGAATCAGCAAGGACATCTTACCTTATTCTCTGTGGACCTTTTTTCCACTTGCATTTCTACAATTGCTACAGGAGTGTTAATCTGTTGAAGATGTCTTGCTTGGCTTTTCAAATCAATCCTCCAGTTGATGTCTTTCAATTTGTTATTCCAGGAAGATTTCTGCACTAGCACGTCATGTATCTTTGTCTTTTGTGATTTCCAGAACTTTAAGAATGCTGCAGCTTGTCCCTGAGTTAAAGCACCTTGTTTGCGCTTCATCTGGGAAGTAAGAAAAGCTTCGAGCTGATTAAAATCCATGTCTGCGGAAACGATATTTCGCATCAAAGTCTCGTATTTCTTCAACATTGATTGAAACTGTTCGTCTTCGAGATCCGCAAAAAGTTCCTGATGAAGAAATTCGTCTGTGATCTCTGATTCTCCAAAATAATCTCTTCGTGCAATGCCATTTAACAAAGCAACTACATTCTTGTCCGCCGCAGCCATCTTGGAATCTAGTGGGATGTTTCGTGTCAGATACATGACGTGACAAATTAGGATCGCAGTTGTTAGTCAGCGGCTGTGTGAATGCCGGTGAAGTACTTCATGTCAGAACACTGGCAGTGTTAGATAATCGATGTCGAAGTGTTGAGAAAATCAGCTGCAACATGTTAAGATCAGCTGTGAGCAAATCTTTTCTTTCTTGCACTCACTTTCTGAAGCTTAGGATCTGTTCTATATGCTCCACTGCTGGCAAGGATGTAGCAGATTTCTACGATATTACAATCGTTGGTGGTGGAATGGTTGGTGCAAGTCTGGCCTGTGCCTTAGGTGAGTGAGTTTGCTGCGAGACCACTACACATGTTTGCCCGACATTCCTTGGCCAAATAATATTATTTTCGACTTATCTTCTGGGCTTAACCAGGGCAATTAACCCATGTTTTGGCCTGGTACGTGGTACATGTTAACTGACTTTTTAACTGACTCATCCAAACCAGTGCCTTGAATCTCTTATTGAATTATTGTTCTTCTCCAGTCCAGAATATCAGAAATATCTTGAAAAATATAATCTTCTGCATACACCTTGGAAATCTGTAGTTTTTCAGGTGCGTCTTAATTGTCTCCCACTGCAGAGTCCGAAAGCAGTATTTTCGGGATCCGGGATTTGACCAAAATACAGTGTTGGATTTGGAAAAATGCAAGATATCTTTACAAGAAAGGGGATTTTACTGCTTAACCAAGGCAGCAGGATTCGCCAAAGTTTGGGCACAGGGTGCAGGATTTTTTTTCCTGTATATTGGGAATTCAGCAAATCATACATTTGAGCAGCAAATACTAATCAACCAGGTGCACATCAAGCGGTGTCTCCTTTCAAACCAAACTATAGAGTGTGCCTTGTTACTTAGTTTCGTTTTATAGTATTGTTTTTGGAAACCCCAAAAGGAATTCAGAAAAACCATAAAAAAAAATAGTGGGATGCAGGATATTGTTGAAAGAGCAGAGATGTGCATCTGGATCCCCCCCCCCCCCCCCCCCCTCTTCCAGATACTCTCTTTTGGACAAACCAAGCTTCTTACCCATGAAAATAGCCTGTTTCAGGCCTAGGCTCTCAGATAGTAAGGATTAGTAAAAGTTAACAACTGTGTCAGTTAGTGGAGGTGGGTGCCCGGGATGTCCATTTTTCCTTTAAGCTTTAATAGCCAGACTACATAACTATTAGCATGGATACTCTTATTAGATGCTTGATGCTTGATTACCCAACTCATTTTCCAGGGAATGAGGGTACCTCTTCTGGTGAGCCATGCTGGGTAATTTTGTTCCTTAAAATTAAATGTTTCCTTCAGTTAGACAAGATTTCATGTGGAAATGCCGTCAGGTGTTTCTTATCAGGTTATGTAATGGGAAAATATATGAGAAAGTGTTAGAAACCTTAGTATTATACAGTATTATACAGGTCTGCTAACTATTGCTTTTCAAGTACGGGTCTTGTTCCTGTAGATCGATAACTTTGATTTCATGCCAGATGAATCTTGCAGATAAACTTCTCTGTCTCTTGGTGGTATGGATGTTTTCTGGAACTCACAATAAACTGCCAGACCAGACCACCACCTGGTTAGCTCAGTTAGGAGACTGTCAGACTGGTGAGCGGGAGGTCGCGGGTTCAAATCCCTGCTGGACCAACACTCGGGGTCTTTAAATAACTGAGAAGAAAGTGCTGCCTTTGTAATGGCATCTGCAAACGGTCAGACTTTCTAGTCTTCTTGGATAACGATCGAAAACCTTAGGTCCTGTCTCACAGGACTGTCACTTATCTAGTTCTTATGGGATGCAAAAGAACTCACACCATCGTTCGAAAAGAGTAGGGGACATAGACCCCAGTGGTGTGGTCAACCTTTCCTGGGCTGGAGGAGAGTTTTTGACGTAGGGATAACCTCATGATCCTCCTTCTCTTGTGCTACTGCCTTTAAAACTTTAATGGCTATCAATCCTTGGTCTGGTTTTATCCATGTAGTTTATTTATTAAGTTATTTCATCATCTGCTTTTGCATCTTTTCCACAAGGTCTTGAAAGAACATTAGATGACCATAAGATTTTGCTACTTGATGCTGCTCCAGACAAAGCAGAAAACATAACTTCCATTTACAGTAACCGTGTTAGCAGCATTACACCAGGATCTAAAAAACTTCTGAAAAGTAAGTTGAAGTCACTATTACAATCATTTGTATTTTCTAATATTAATAAAGTGAGGTGCTAGTCATTAACATTTTGTAAATATCTGTGTAGCCTGGAACCTTCTGATAAAATGCAAAAAAAACAAACAAATTAAGTCAAATACTGGTATGCAGAATTTTCCATTGGTCAAATTATTTAGATGGGTACATTATTTTTATAAACTCCCATGCCCAGAACTAAAATACAAATGAGTATAGTGCTGAAAGTGGAAGGAGCCTAATAATTATTATTGTTCCCTTTTAGCTAGTATACGTAGTATGCCTGTGCATCTAAGCCAACCTCTGATCTGTTCAGCTAGTGACTCTGTTATTAACAGTCTTTTTGCTTTGAAAGGTATTGGTGCCTGGGATCACATTTGTAACATAAGACACAAGCCATTTCGCAGAATGCAAGTAGGTATCTGATGATTATTAGAAACAGTTTACCATTTTAAAAGTGTACCTCTCCATCTAAATTTGTACTCAGTAGATCATACTGTAGGTTTAATTTGTTGGAATATTCCTTTTTAATTCTGATAACTAGCTAGAAAAAGCTCTTACACATTTAGGTGAAACATTGGATTCTTAATTATCTCTATTATGGCAATCTAGAACATATCTCATTTTGGATTTTTACAATAAAATTTTATTACTTCACTTTTTATAATAGCTAAAGAAAAACTTCACAAAACAATTTAGAGTTCTCTTTGTAATATCCCTTGAAATACAATACATGATGTATAGATAGTATCTTCAGAAGTTCTACCAAAGATGATTTGTTAAAATGGTAACACCACAACAGTATACGTGCTGGAGATCCAAGGCTTTTAGCAAATCTTCACAGTAACAAAAAATTCTTGACCCTGATATTGTTTAATTTTGTGTTGTCATTAGGTCTGGGATGCATGTAGTGATGCACACATTTCATTTGATTACTCAAGTACCATTGATGATGACTCAACAGATATGGGATTTATTGTAGAAAATCCAGTAACCATTGCAGCTCTTAAAAAGCAACTGAAAGTTCTTGATTCAAGAGTAAAAGTTCTTTATGGAACAAAGCTTTCAAGGCTGACTCTTCCAGATTTCACAATAGATATGGTATAAATTTACACTTGCTATCTTTTTTTGTAGCTTCTTACCTTAATTGTCTTGTATATCCACTTGACATAATTGTGCCTTAGCAGGAGAAATCTTTTGAATGCAAGGGATAGTCTATATAGCTATAACCCAAATCTTTATAGTCAAGTTTTACCAAGGTACAACTGCAGGTACAACTGCAGGTACAACTGTACCTGCAGTTTTGAATTTAATAATAATAATAATAATAATAATAATAATAATAATAATAATAATAATAATAATAATAATAATAATAATAATAATAATAATAATAATAATAAATTTTATTTATATAGCATCTATATCATTAACTGTTCTAGGCACTTTACAAAGTATTAAAACTCTAAAAAAACTAACAACTACATAGATATAAGTACGAAAATTAAATAAAAATCTATTTATAAATTAAGAAAAAGCTTGGTGAAATAAATATGTCTTCAAGTGTTTTTTGAAAGAATTCAAGGAATCTGCATTTCTTAAAGATGCAAGTATGCTGTTCCATAATAATTTAGGTCCTGCAATAGAAAATTTTCAATCACCATAAGACTTCAGCTTAGATCTCAGGACTTGAAGTAACTTATTCGAGCAAGAATGCAAATGGGCTGCTACAAAAACTGAGCATATTGGAATTTAAACATATCCTGCGTTCTCTAAGTAACCTCTTCAATCTTGAATACAGGGCTGTACTGTGGGATTAGCTCACTTGGTGGAATGCTTGACTGCAGAGCAGCCAGGAGGTCATGGGTTCGATACCTAGGGCCGACCAATTAATACTCAGCGTATTGAAAAAACTGAGAAATGAAGGTAGTTCCTTTGCCCTGCAGATGGCTAGACCTTCACATGGCTGCCATGACTACGTAAGATTGCAGTCTTCTCTCCAGAAGGAGACATTAAAATAGTGTCCACAATAGTACCTACCTGTGTGCTAAATACACTCAAATATAGTACATTTTTCCCACCACAGACCTTGGGGGGCAGAGGCTGGAGAGACTCCTTGAGGACCTGTTGTACTCTTTCTACCTTTCGTATGCCAGATTATTGTAATATGAACTTTATATCTGACTGGAGATAGATTCCTCTGCTAAAATCCTATATTAATTTACACCGGTTTTATAAATCTCATAAGAGGAGAGATTTCGAAAATGATTTGATCAAAAAGTTAAACGCTAAAAAAAAAAAAATCTTTTAGTGTTTAACTTTTTGATCAAATCATTTATAAATCTCCTTAAAGAAAAAATATATATATATAATTAAGTTACGGTAACCAGTTTGAGCGAATGTACTAGTGTTTATTAATGGCTTAAACTTTGCTTTCAATCCTGGGCTTGTACAAGTGAATGAGGGTTATGTTTCTTGATATAAAAGTCAGATGAAGTAATAATGATTTTTATTATTATTTAAAGGATTCTGAAGATGTTGGTCATTCTTGGGCAAAATTAGAGTTGGAAGATGGGAAAACAGTGCATTCAAGATTAGTGGTACATTATTTTTGAATGATTGAATAAAACTATTTTAATTTAAAGCCTTTGTCACAACTGGATCAAAGCTAATGAAAAAAAGATATAATCTATTAATAACTGTATGGGGGGATAGTGTTTGAAGGAATTAGTTTTTTCAAGATTCTTTTTTTGTGTGTGTCTAACATAATTTTCGTAGTCAATTCAGGAAGTAAAACCAAATTTTATATCTCTTAATGTGCTCGGTAAAAATGACTGCAATAATTTTTTATTGGAAAGATAGGAGCTGATGGACCACAGTCTTCAGTGCGAAAGCAAACCAATATGGAGTGTCTTTCTTGGAGGTATGATCAGTCTGGAGTAGTGGCAACTCTTCATCTTGGAGAGGTAACTTAAAAAAAAAATGCTTTCACTCTAGCCTGTTATTTAAAAGGATCTGTAGTAGAAGCCATAGCAAATAGCCAGAAAATTCAGCCAGGCAGATGTATTGGGATCCCAGGGAGGTACTCCAGATTTCAAGTAACGGGGGTGATCGAAGGATTTTTTGGGTTTAAAATTTTCAATTCCAGGATTTTTGGGGGTAGGAAAATTTGGCAAGTACTTTTTTGTGTGGGTCGATTTCAGTAGGGCATGCCTCAGCCATGTAGTTCTGCGAATTAAGTACCACCAAACTTGATAAGGCTTGGAAATTCAGCATGGGATTTTTCGGGGTTAATTTTTGGTCAAGGGATTTTTTTGGGTTTTGCTGAAAGACCTAGACCACATATTTTGGGTTTTGATATTTGCCTCCATTTGATCATCACCATCACATGAAATCCAGAGTACTCCCCTTGGATGGGGACAAAAGGAGAGGAAAGGGAAAATTAAGGGCAATTATTCCATCTCCGGATTCTTGTTTCCATATCACTTGCACCAGGAGTAGTGAGTAGTATTTTTTCCTGTACACCAGGCAAGTTGTTCAAAAGGCAGATGGCTCTATACCAGATGAATCACCACTATTCAGTGGCTAAAATTGTGTTTTAGGATAACCAACTACATTATCCACGCCATAGATGTTTTCCATTATTGACTCCTCTGATTTTATAAGCAATTCTCCCTTCCACGTGCAATGCAATTTGGATTCTAGCAGTTCATGGGAAGTCCAGTGGCAGATCTAGGGGAGGGCCTGCCCCCCCCCCCCCCCCCTTATTTTTAGACCAAACTGAGGCCCTTTGAGCTGAAACAAAATTATTTTTGGGACCCCCCCTTATCTCAGGGTCAGGATGACTACCTCCCTCCCCTACCCCCTTACCTAAAGGTTTGAATCCACCACTGAAGTCTCCAGAGGTTTTGTCCAGGTCCCATTCTCATTCCCATTCTCATTATTATAACTCATTAATTTTCAGATAACAGAGAATGTGGTCGCATGGCAGAAGTTTTTACCCACAGGACCCATAGCACTCTTACCAGTAAGGGAAAGTTCATTTAATATGACAAGGGGGGGGGATGAAGATATTGAGGGGGGGCTCCGAAAATTTTTAGACACCCGAAGGGGGGGCTCTGAAAAAAATTGTTGCGCTAGGAGGGGGGGCTCCGAAAATTTGTATACTTCAAAACCAACACATGACATCATCATACAGATCGGATGGTTTTCAACTCAACAATTTAATGACCTGTGCAACTCAGCTATATCACGTGGCTTACAGATATAACAAATGTAGTCTCAGTAATTATTACACTCTTGTTCATCCCAAAAATGCTTTAGAAAATTGTATCACAACTGTATCTCAAGTTTGTCATAGTATAAACCATTGAAGACAATAACGGTAAATATATTTAATACAGTCTAGCGATCTTTTTTCAGGGGAGCAAAGGAATTGAAGGAGGAGGGGGGAGGGGGGGCTCTGAAATTTTTTCGACTACCAAGGAGGGGGCTCCTAAAAAATTGAACCGCTAGCGAGGGGGGCTGCTAAAATTTCAAGCTTCGAGTTTCAATATCTTCATCCTCCCCCCTTGTCATATTAAATGAACTTTCCCTAAGAACAACAATACTGTTGATGTTCTCATAATTAAGTGACCACTTCTGGAATCCATTTAAGTGGATGTAACTAGAGCTGATTATTCACGAGAATCAGCTCACAGTATTGACCATGTGATAAAGTTATTAAGCGTGGTTGTTTTAAGCTCGGTATACATTGCTTACGGCCATGTTTTCAATGCTGGCCGTTGTAGGGAGAAAGTGAACTTGTATTTAATAAATTTGAATGTCCTTGCCAGTTGTTAAGTACAGTGATTAGTTACTTATGTGTTTGCTGTTGAAGTTTTTGTTGTTGTTGTTGTTGTTTTTTCCTGAGAGTAGACAGAACTGAATATTGTGTTAAGCTTTAAATTTAATTAACTTAAAAAATCACCACCCCTTAAAAAAATGTTGCATATTTTGGCGGTTGTCCTTTATTTAGTGAAATTCTAAATGAATACTCATTTTTGCTTTTTCTCTGACTTAGTTAACAGAAAATCTGAGTTCTTTAGTGTGGTCAACAAGTGCTGAACATGCTAAACAGCTTGTTTCTATGGAGGAAGATAGATTTGTTGATGCTGTCAACAATGCATTTGTAAGTTTGTACTTTTAAGTTTTTGGTTTACAAGCTGGGGCATTTTGTGGGAGACTCTTAATTTCTTGGTTCCTGAAAACCACTTACACGTATGTGAATGAAAGTTTCCTAATAAAACGTTATTATCATTATTTTATATTGAAAAGTGGGAAGATTTTGAGCGTCATCCTCTTGTGGACCAAGCAACAAGACTTTCACATCTGTTAGCTTCTGTTGTTCAGCCATGGACAAGTAAGTGCCCCAACAGTATGTTTTTCTATAGTGCTATCTTAATTTTGCTCCACTTCATAGTCAACTGCCGTTATTTTAGCCAGACACGATAGGTATCGTGAGTAGAGTCTGTAGGAGGTAGCCTGCAAGCGAGCTCTCTGGGGCGCTCTGGCGGCAGGGTAGGAAAGGAAGGAGAGCTTGCAACCTTGTCTCTGGAATTGGAATATCAGCGTCAAAAATGTCAATGCTAAATGCTGATTGGCAGAGATGACAAAAGTAATGACGCCATTACCCATGGCATGTGCTTTCACTTGTTTTCCAATGTTTTTTTACATTTGTGTTCATTTCCGCTTTGCACTGATTGGCAGAAATCTGACAGCTCAGTCAATGGGGAGCCACAGGGGAACAGAGACGTAGTTGCAAGCTCTCCTTTCTTTTCCCACCTAGCCGCTTAGAAACTCAAAAAGTGTCCACAGGCCTTTTAGAGTTGGAGTCCTTAACAACGGAAATATGTTTCAGTTAATCGTCCCAAAGGACGTCACAAAGCAAGAGTTTACTGAACTAAGGCAATTGAGCCAATACTCATGCAGGCAAGAATAGAGACCTTAAGGTATTCCGTGTACGGGTACGGGTAAATTAGCCATACACTTAGCCGTAAATATGGTTAGATGCCCTCTTACCCGGAAGAAACGGGTAGGCTACCCTGCAGAATGGTGAAGCCATTATCATGTCTGGTTAATCATGTTTGCCTTTTATAAAACTACGAGGTAAACATGTTCGCTTACCCGTACCTGTAAACAGTGCCCCCTTAAGGTCACTATTATTATGACAAATTTTTCTGTCTTTCAAAAAATTGTTTTAAAAAAGGTTTCCCTGTTTTGCAGATTTATTCCAAAATGATTTTTTGGCCAGGTTTTTTTCAAACCCAAGAAAAAAGCTCTTTGAGTGATAATATTTTTGGATTGAATACTGAAGCAAGTTGTGCAAAAAGCTAGCATTTTTTACCTGAAGTAGAAATTGGCATTTAACGCTTCAATCCTCTTTATGAGTGATTCGCCATGACTTTATACCACTGTCTGCTACCGTTGTAGTATCATAATCCTGGACTAATCTATGGCGACATTATTTGTTTCTGTATTAGTAGCTTTTAAATCTTTGGGTAAAAGTGTGTTACAATTCAAATGAAACCTCTTTGGTACAGTGCTATTTTTTTTTCTTAAGATTTTACAAAAAGAAATTTTGATACATCATACCACTTGTAACATATTAGTAATGAAGGGTTTATTCTTATTAATTCATTTTTCCTTCACGCAGCATCTGTCACCCAG
Source organism: Porites lutea (assembly GCF_958299795.1). Lineage (NCBI taxonomy): Eukaryota > Metazoa > Cnidaria > Anthozoa > Scleractinia > Poritidae > Porites > Porites lutea. The sequence goes on from NC_133207.1 coordinate 31,232,978, forward strand.
TCTCCACCGAGCGTTAGTGGAGTGGAAGAAAGAAGTCGTGCTATGTTTCCGTACGGCTTTGGTCATGCAACAGAATATGTCAGGCCAAGGCTGGCTTTGATTGGGTAAGACAGCACCGTACTTGTAATCCGTCACTTTCAGTGCGCAATGTCATGCTGAGCTAATCTACAAAAGCGCGACACTGACTTTTGTCATAGGCTAATGGAGTAATACGATCGTCGGGTTAGTGAAGTCCTGAATAGGACTGTTGTTTACACAACTCCAGGGCTAAAACCATTCACTGTGGTACCGACTTGTGTCTCAACAATTGTCATCAACTGCGTTTAAAGAATATCGAAAAGAAGTCATCAGTTTGTTGCAAGATCTATAAACTCTGGTTTGGTTTACTTTTTAAAAGTGGACAATTTCCAAGCTAGGCAGGGACTTCCTTGAAGTTAATTTCTTACTTTTCAAGTATCACTCCTTGCCACTGATTAATCTCAGGTTTATAAACCCCAACATGCTCAAATACCTTTGTTTACTCTGTCGCAAACTATTGTACTTCCTCAAAGCAAAGCTGTCACAGTGGTACTACACCACAGGCGGTCTCTGTTTTCTTAGCCCGTTGAGCAAAAGATGCACCGTGCCTCCAGTCAGGCGAGTGGCCATTTTCTACCTTCAGTGAGAGTAGAAAATAGCCACACGAGCAACCGGAGGCGATAGACGGGAGGTTGTTGACAGTTGTCTCTTAACTCTTCAAGCATAGCAAATCACATTGGTATGCTACAAATGTAGCACAGAATTCATTTCCACTGCCTTTGGGAGTAATCTGTTATTTTTCTTCTTGGGTTGCCACGTCTTGCATCTCATGAGTGCCACCATGCCTGCGCACCTACCATCCCACCCACTTTCAAGAAAAATAAGAGACTACCTAGAGTATCCAGTGATGAACACATGTGCAGGTTGGAGTACTCTAAGGGAGTGATAGACTGTGAGTGGTCGTCCTTCTTTTTTCAGAGCCAGTTGCGGCGTGTGAAAATTTAGAATTATGAAAAAGGAGGATAGATTGGTGCGGAAAGAGAAAAAATACTCGCAGTTTAAGCAGACCCAACGTTTTGCAAAAAAATCCCAGGGAAATGCAGAAAAGGGGGAGATTGATATATCCCAACAAAACGTTTTGAGACTACTAAAAAATATCCCAGAGAATTGTAGAGAGGGGTGATACTTATAAGCACACTGTTTGCTGGAGTATAAGGACAATGATCTCCTTGCACTTTGCGCACGGTAAATTCTGTCCTTAAGAATTAAGGGAAGGATTGACCCCTGAAAATGATTTGTTTTGCTGAAACTAAAGCTTTAAAAATATTATGTTCGCACATATTGAGTATATTGAGTAAAATTTTGTTACTTTTGTTAAAAGTGACGCAGCCCACAGAGTGCACCCTTTAGCAGGACAGGGTGTTAATCTCGGGTTTGGCGATGTTGCTTGCTTGAGAGATGTTTTATGTGAAGCTGCTGAAGAAGGAAAAGACATTGGTAACTTTTTTAGAAATATTTGTCGTTGTTTCAGTGTTAGTTTGCGACTATTATAAGGCATTGTACTTACTCGTAAGTGGAGATGTAAACGCGCTAGAACATTCTGCAATGACTACAGTGGAACCTCAATATAACGAACTGCCAAGGGACTGTCAAAATTTTTTCCGTATAAAGAGGATTCGTTATATAGAAGGTCTTTTTCATATATTAGGCTGATTTAGCAACAGGACGGGAACGTCAGGTGACGACGCAAAAGCGCACAGAAAGGACTAAACACGACTTCCGGTGCCCAATTTGCCTCTCTGCCCTTGGCCAGGCCAGTTGTTTAATTTGCGCGCGCCGTCGTCAACTGACGTTCCCGTTCTTTTGCTAAATAAGCCTATTACTTTACCATTACCGGGGTAAAGAAAATCCTTCGTAATATCCAGATTCCACGGGGGTTCTACTGTGGTTTAGGAGAGGAGCCCCTAAGAGCAACTAGCCCATGCCATCAGAGTGTTACTTCAGAAAGAAACCGCCACATCTGTCATAGTAACATTACAGTTAAAAGGACTTTAAATTTGACTCTAGCTGAGGCGTAGTGGTCTAGTAGTAAGAAATTTACTCTTTAGATCGGTAGATATGGATCTCATCGTTTTCTTCGCAGGAAACTTTGCTCTACAGTGTCTTTCTGCTAGGGGTATCAATAGGATAGCAATTCTCCCTGGGACTTCTTGCAAGTGAAACACGGATATGCCCGGGGGGAGGGGGAGGGGGGTCAGACTCAGGAGCGTGTCACAAAGTCTCTGCTCGGTCTACCGTGATATCTTATTCATAATTACGGAGTTTTAGCATCGACGACGGCGACAGCAGCGAAAACGTCACTTTTAAAATGACTTCGCGTTTTTTCAAACTTTGTCGCGCTTATTCCAAATTGCTGGAAATGTCAAATTAATGTAGGCGAATTTCCCTGGAGTTGATTTCTTGGGGACCACACTCAAGTTTTAAAAGAGAGAGAAAAATTCGTTGTCGCTTGTTTACGTCCTCCATAGGGATTTTCACGCCGTAGTCGTTCAGTGACGCCAAAGAAATGTACAAAAAAGTGTGCTGCATGTGCAAAGTTGCTGTTTTGCTTATCAAACCTATTGCTTTTTTGAAGTTCTTGCTGCCGTCTCCGTCGTCGTTGCTAAAGCTGCCTACTAATAGCCACTGAGGGCTTCTTATAACTCTTTCATCTTAAATGTTTTTTCAGGGTGTTTGGAACATCTATTAACCTATGAAACCAGGCGACAGCAGAGTGTTGTTCCCATGATTACTGCTATAGATTTTCTCAAGAGACTGTACTCCACCTCAAGCCCTCTGCCAGTTCTTGCTCGATCAATGGGCCTCGTAGCGACGAATGCTCTTGCTCCGCTTAAGGTAACACCTTCTTTAGTGAACTTTAAAAAGGACTTGTTAGCTCAAGGGCGCTGTAAGCCTGTCGCATAGGACACGCGACGAGACGTAATGTGCATCAGGTGGATGGAAAAAGAGTCAAGCCTGGGTCTTTTTTTAAAATTTACTATATTTGATCGTGTAAATGAGAAAATTCGCCCGAATTTTATATGACAAATACCTTGCCGAAAGACAACCGCAGTTTTTTTGTGGCGTAGAAAGTTGTCCGCAAGTCGTTTACGAAAGGCATCCTATGTGTGCAGTAAGTAGGTTATTTTTGCCTTATAAAATATTCTCACCTTTGTCCCTGCGCGCTCACTGTCCAAGAACTCGACAGATCTAACAAGAGAAAAGGCGGACTCTACTCCGATCGCGGGAAATGTATAACGAGTGTGAAAACACACAGAAGACTGAACACAGAAACGTCACTGATTATTTATGTTCAGGCAGATCAATGTCTCTTTACGCGCTCGTAAGCTCATGTTGGCAGAGACCCAACCCTTAGAACAAGGTTGAGACGGGACGAATTTTTAAAAGTTTTCTGCCCTAACTGAGGAGAAAGTGTATTAATGTTGGCTTAGGGGAGGGGTAGGTGGTGATCCCCCCGGGATCGCCTTTGGACCAGGTAGGGGAGGGAGGTGGCTTTGTATGCGTGTGCCTTTAGCTAACAAGGTTCTGTTTGCTAACAAGTGTTAACCCCAGTTTGAGCCACTTATGTCCAGAAATGCATGCAATGGCGAAAATGGCGAAACTGGCAAAAAATCGCCAGCCTCTGGCGATTTGAATTGGATGCCAAAAGTGGCCTATTGCAGGCTGGCGATTTTGGCGAAATTGGCGATTTTGGCAAAAATTGCCAGAGGGCTGGCGATAATAGCGATAAACCTCCCAGACCCTTGGAGACTGGCAATTATAGCCCGGCCATTGCGTTAATCTTTACGTCTTATTTTTTTCCTAGGAGGAGATCATTAGGTTCGCCACGAGATGATAAAGGACTGGACGATTACGATTCCATCTTTACACTTTCTTGCTACACTATAGAAATTTTGCAGTCAGCATTGACTCAACAAAATTTGGGCTACTACGAGAGGGGGAACAGCAAGAACGGTACAAAAAACGACTGTGTTGCAGTCTAACTGCATAAAAAAGATGCAATGAATTAGAACAATTATGCGTTTTTCATTTCGAATCCGCCCACTGTCTGCAAATCATTTTCAACAACATCAAATTTGGTACAGAACTCTTAAAACCCCATTTACACGCGCTGAAAAAATCGGCACGGCACGCCAAATTTTGGACACTGGTGCTACATTACATTTGGGACCGATACGTTTACACGTCGAAAATTGGGAGTGCCGTGCCTTGAAATCGTCAGCACGGTGCCAAAAATTTGGCGTGCCGTGCCGATTTTTTTTAGCGCGTGTAAATGGGGTTTAAGACACGTTAGTTGAGTTCTGCCAATACAGGCCTGAGGCAATGAAGTTAAACAAGACATTTGAAGACATTTGTAAGAATGCAGCAGGCCCCTATTGTTATTAAAAATATTTGTTACGTCTCGAGTCGGCATTGTGTTGCTTTCTTTGTTAATCAAGGGGAACTAGAAAGAACTTACCGGCTAGATCTAAAGAGAATTCCAGTTCGCATACTAATCACGACTGACGAACCAGATCTGTCTGTACTTAAATAGACCGGTATGTTTGGCAGTTGTGAGCTTTAGGGAAAATTTCGAAAAAAGACTAATCCTTTCCTTTTATAATGACCGGTCCGTCTAGCCTGCGTCGCAGACACTAAACCTCCGTTTAGACGATGCGTGGACCGGCTGCAACGCAGAGTACGGTCCGTCTTCCGTCGAGCGTTGAAAACGCGCATGACACGTTCTCGGGTTGCCGCCCTCGTTTCTCGCGTCTTCGCCGCTCGACGCTCGCGTGCGCGTGAACTACCCTCACTAAATCTGAAGAAAAGGAGAGACTGCTCGCAGTCTACGGTCCGTCCGGCCAGTTTCGACTTCTGGTATTTATAAGCGCCCTAAGATTGTCTAGCTGCTACCTTCGCGTCAGACGGCCAGGTCCCGAGACAAATGATGGCTATCAAAACTAAGTGCAGAACTGCTTGTTTATCTTCCAGCAAGAGCTGGAGAGGTCTTCGCTCTTGCAGGCCACAAGAGTTCCTCCAGTTTTTTTGTAGCAGTTTTGCAAATTGGCCAGTCATTGGCAATCCAGTGTCAATACAGGGAGGAAATTTTCTTGCCAGGGGTATTGTCTAACAACCGAATGGAATTGCCCCCATATGATAACAAAATAAGTGCAGGAAAAACAACGAGACAGTTTTAACATTGCCCTTCAAACAACCAGCTTTTGTTAAACTACCGATATACTAAACTGGCAAAACCGTGTTTTTTTGGCCACGCCCAAATTGCTTACCAGTGGATGGGGATAACACACTCTCAGGAAAAAAACCCTTTCGGCCTTTTTGCAAAGTTTCTGACCATGCAGTACAATAACTTACCCTACTGCTTTTGAGCTCTGGCTGGTACCTTCGTGTGGTACTATTTTAAGGCCTTTCTTTACCAATTAATACTCAACAAAATTCATCTTTTTTCATTTATGAAAAAAAGTTTAATTTGTCTGTTGGGTAGTTTCTTCGTGTTACAGATGGGTGCGATCACCAAATGATGTACTTCAATAAATAAAAAAATCGAATAATACTCACACCACAACAAAATACCCAGCCAATGAAAGCTTTTGCAACTAGGAACACCTACTATCCACCTCCCACGCATCCTTTCAATCCCGAATATGGCCCCGATTTTGTTTTAAAATCTTGAATCCCGAACTTCAAATAAGCAAAATCCTGAATCCTGAAAAACCTAGTAAATGCTAGCTACATCAGACAAGCTGTAAACCTGACTTTTTCTGCACCCTGAAATTACTGTTTGGGTTAGGGTTAGTTTGGAACAAACTAAACAATTTTTAAGATTCAAAGGTTCAGCCAGCTGAAATGGTACTCCTCCTACAAAGACCAAAATGGTCCAACAAGAACATAAATTAAATGGATTATAATCTTTTCAACATTATCATTTAATGGGCCTTGACTTTTGAACATTATATTACAAAAACAATAACAATAATCTGCCATAAATGCTTTCGGATTCAACCTCAGACAATTTCGCCAAGATTTTACAAATTAAATGAAATTGAGTAAGATCGATGAAGTTCGCAACAGTGCGAATTCACTTTTTAAGTGACATTCTCGATTTGATATCATCCAGAAATTTTGCTGCCACTGCAACGTGACGTAACGACTTCTCCTCTCTATAATAATGTAACTTCACAATATATTATATCATGGTACGAAAAATGCTTTTACCAGGCTACCGTTTATGAAAATGTCACCCACATGAATTGGTACATTCTATTTCTGTACTTTTTTAGCATAGCCGATAGGGTGCCTTTATTTAGACTGCAAAACAGTCTGTATTTTTGCGTATTCAAGTAAGCACGAACAGTCAAACAAAAGGACCGACTGTTTTGCAGTCCAGCCTTTATTTAACCCATGAAACTAATACTAACAACTTATACAAAACACATGTAGCTACATGTATAAGTAAACAAATGAAGACAATGGAATTAGCGTCTACGATTGTGCAATAGTCTACTAACTATTTCAGAGGATGAGTAAAATCACTCTAAAGGAAAAAATAGTATTATTATTTATTAACATCTTATGATATGATTATCTCCTTGTAAATTTGTAATTTATTGTAAACCCACGGAGCACTAATGAGTTCATAAGAACTCGTTGAAACGTGTCTGTGCGTTCCAGATCGAATTTGAATTTGAAAGTGTTGGTTTTTAAGGAGAAGGGAAAACCGGAGTACATGGAGAAAAACCTCTCGGAACAAGGGAGAGAACCAACAACAAACTCAACCCACATATGGCGTCGACGCCAGGATTTGAACCCAGGCCACATTGGTGGGAGGCAAGTGCTCTCACCACTACGCCACCCTTGCTCCCCTTACTAAACTCACAGTGAAAAATTAATGCAATGTAAAACTTCTGTTACCCAATACATAAAATTCAAAACTGAAAGGGTTTGTTAGTGCTGTTTTTTTTTCTGGGCTCCAGAACCTTCCAAAATTGATATAAAATGGACAATGGCAACAAAAGAAGTAAAAACTATACTTCCATCATCATATGGTTCTGTAAATAAACAAGAATTGGTGTCGGTATATATACAGTTCACTTTAAGCCTCTGTCTTTGAATGATGGGAACAACTCCTCTATAAAATTCAAAGCTTAAATAAATTATTGGCTCATGCCAGGTTATTTGAAAAAAGACAAAAACCAACAGTCAACTTAACTGGGTAATTGAAATTTCCTGAGCAGAGGCCAAATTCTTAGGTGCCCAAGTTCTAGATTAAACCTGAATATTACTTTACAGGTATTTTAGATTAAAAGTATTTTCTTTTTACTTCTTAACTAGTAAATACATTAAATAAATTTTCGAGTGAAGTATTTTAAATCGGTACCTACAAGACGTATCTCCACATGCCAGAAAAGGCAAGCACACTTTAATAATGTGAAATGTCTCTAATAATTCACAGAACTCACCAAAAGTGAACAAATTTTCTTTTAAGAACAGATGTTTTTTGTAAAACATTGTCACCATTTTCCTGTCTCTGTACTAATGACTGTCACAATCAGACATCAAAATAAGCAAATAACTGTGGTACAAATCCCACTGCGGTAATTCCCAGCATCATGTAAGTGAAGCACTTATGTGGCATTTCCGAAACAGCTTTCTTTCTCTGGGGGTCCCTTTCTGCAAGAAGCAACGGCACTATGGTGTGAATGGTGGACTTTGCCACTGCACGTGTCGGTATCATTACCGTCACACCCACGACAAACTTGCAAAGCATCTGGATGATCCTCTTAAGGCCTGGGATACGGATCGGGTATGGAGCGCCAAGATAGGGGTCTTGAATGACCCCCTGGAAGTAACAACTTGCCCAGTTACCAAGCAGGGCACCGCATGTGCCAAAAATAATCATGGCAGTGTCAGCTTTTGTTCGAGTCTGTTTTGGTGGTGAAGGGTAAAGTATTATCATCGCTAGCGGCACAGTTGTTAGAAATATTGGCGTGTTGGGAGAACTGAATGCCCATCGATCAAGTGAGATGTCCATTAGAGGCAACACAGTGACCAGTAAGAGAACTGAACAGAAAATACCAGCCAGGATATCCTTGAAAATAAGACAGAAGAGAGAATGACTATTATTCAATATTGGCCAAGGTTGTCTTCGCAAGTTTAGAGCAGAGAGGGTCAACAATAATTATGGATCGCTCATCTTGTTTACCTGGCCTTACATGTAGTTCATCTTGTTTACCTGGCCTTACATGTAGTTGTTTTAAAAGTTGAACAGTACTATCCACTGGATAAATCATAGATAAGTATAAGACTAAAAAACAATATTGCATTATCCACAGGGTATTCATTTATCCAGTGAATGGTACTACCCAACTTTTGGACAAATGGAGTCAAGAGTTAATTCAATAAAAATTGCTCAAGGGCAGGCTCCCACTACCTACACTGGTGCCTCCACCACCTACCATCAAGTTTTGCCTCTTTGGACAACTTGTTATTATAAACAGCAACTAAATCCCGACCAAACAACTGCAGACATTATGTTTGTTCAGATACAACTAAGAATAATTTCACCTGTGTTTTGTTGATTATTGCTAAGTTTTCTGGGGGCTGAATTTATGACTGCTCTGTCATGCATCAACTAAAATTGTTTTTTGATGTAATTTCATGCTACTCCTCTTATGTAAATGTAAATAACCTCAGAAGAAATATTATTCTTGCATCCTGCTGTTGTGGAATTTCTATTAGGAATGCTAACTTGCAGTCCCAAGGATGTCCACTGTAATGGTGTTGCATGCATCAATGCCTTCTGTGAGGATACAAGATTTGTGAAGGAGAAAAACAGCTACAAATGCTATTGGCAGTGTTTCCTTGAAAATCAGGTTATTAAAGTCGAAACTGCAAATGACACTACAATTTTTGTGAGATCTTACAGAGAGTCTTTTTTTGGTAGGAGTGCTTCAAAACTTAAATACAGCTCTTAAATACACAGTGAATACAGCCTGATTTCTTTCACACATAATTCATACCTGTAGTGTATGCATTCCCATATAAAGCCGACTGCTTGAAACAAGGACACACCAGCATATTGCAAATAAGATTCCCAGGTACAAAGGATACTGTAAAAAAATGGAAACAATTTAAAAACACTGGATATATTGATATATTATATGCTGTGGTTCAATTTTACCTGGGATTAAATTTCCCATAGTTAAAAACTCATAACTTTCCATACCAAAAATTAAAAAGCAAAGGAAAATAAAAAATCCAAACCAATAATAAAATTAAACTACAACATATATGAAAACAAAAGGAGGAAAACTACTTAGACAACCTACAATTAACAATAATTAACCAATATTTTTGAGAGAAAAGCCCTACATTTTTAAGGGCACCTTGAGTTAAGATCTCTTAATATTAATTTTAAGTATGGAGATCATGCATCTCAGCTTAGGATGGGCTACAAAGGGGGCCTTGGTAGTACAGGGTATTATTACTGAGTAAAACAACAAAATAAATCCTTGACTGACTTTTTATATAACACTTAATGTCAAAAGAGGACATACAATCTGGATATAGTCAAGATACACGTACAGCTCCACTATGGCGTGTTCTTGCTCACGCTTCTTTGCAAGAAAAGCTATTTCTGATCATTCTGTTTGGTTTTAAGATTAGTGTCATAAGATCCAGTGACACAAGCGGTACATGCTCTGACACTCACACAAAACTAATCCATTGATCACCAAGTAAAAATCTTCAGAGATAATATTGCCTATTGACCTTTTGTGTGTTGTGGTGGCATGTTTAATTTTTTTATTTCCTGAACCAATTAAAAAAATCTGATGTGGCACTGAGTTTGCAGTACTTGAAGAAAATTCCATGGTTTGATCTTTCAATTAATAAGATCCCTCCAGAACTGCTTGCAAAATTTTATATTCAGAAAAAACAAAATCTACAATAATTATTTATTGTAGATATAGGTTTCCCCTGAAATATGTCTTTCAGCCAGCTTTTGCCTGCATGGGTCAATATTAATACATCACTAAATGTCATTGTTAAACGGAACTACACTAAGTCTTAGTGTAATTCCATTTAACAATGACATTTCAACACTAGCAACACTAGTGCAGATGGCTTCTCAAATGTGGGATGAGACTGCCTTCCTAATTTAACTTTGCATGCCAAACCAAAGCTGTGCTGCACGAAAAATTGTAGTGAGCCCAGTGCTCTCAATCTGTGAAATCCAGGGTGCCCAGAAAATGATTTTGTGTAAAAATGAAGACTTTCTAGTTGCCCTCAAGCAAAAAGTGCCAGGTCCTATGGTACACTGCTAGCGCACAGCCCTGCAAACTATAGCCACACTACCTGATTCAAACACTGCTTGTATGTCCTCGCTAATTTATCAGTTAGGTTCAGCACGTGAGCTGCAAGGCGTCTGAGCCAGGTCTTAGGGGTGAAAAGGTTGGGGAAGGAAGTTAAATCATACATATTCAATGTTCAAATGTCAAGAATCTTTCATAGAAAAAAATAAATAATCGTGCACATTTGCTCGATAATGTAGAACTTAATTCTTTCCACAACAGAACACTGTAATTCACGAAAAATTTGGAGAGGGTAATTAAAATCAATTGTGACTCATGTATTGCAAAATTAACCGATGAGGTCATCGATTTATTTACGACATTTAACCATGACACCAAAATTCCCTCATTACAACGCTAAGTTGCAAAACTAGGAGTAACTACAGAGTACATGTCCAAAACTACTAATTGAACAAACAAATAATGAAACAATGCGTGCATACCTGGTAACGATCGTAAGTGAAGTACACAATGCAGACAGGGATTAGGGTCCCTACCATTGCATGAGTACTGGGCATGCCATACTCAACTTGAAATCGTTTCTCCACAGAAATAACAGGAGGACAGGGTGGTCGGGGCCATTGGATAACATCCTTCGCAGCCTGACCAATGTACATAATGAGCGCCCACATAAAAACTATTCGTCGCGCTAAATACTCATCAATGTTCCAAAACAAAAACGGGAAAAACGTAATGTAAAAGGATTCGTAGCCCAGAGTTGAGCCAAACGCGAAAAGCACATGAAAGAAGCTGTTGAATTCGTAGGTTTGCTTCACTTTTTGCTCTCCAGGAACTGTGAGTTTTTCCGGCGCTGCCTCTCTGGTAAAGCCGCTGCTGTGACCATTAAGTTTAGATCTTGAGTGAGCGTGATTTCTTTGATATCCGTTATTCGCTACAACTTGTCCATATTGAAGCTCAGACAAGGGGTCTTTGAAGTCATGCAATGAGTTTCCATTTTCTTCGCTCCGAACCTCTCTCAGACCGAAAGTGCGCTGGAATTTCGCCACAAAATAAGGATCTCCCAGAGCTTTGAGCATTTTGTACGCAAAAATAACACAGGGAACACAAGTCAAGAGGTGACTGAATTGAAGTTCAAGCAAGCGTTCACACGACCGCTTTCTTTTCGTAACGGGGTGGAACCGGCAACACCCAAATATGGACATATCACTCATTCGACCGCGTGTGGACGGCGTGTGGTGCACGTGACAGTGGGGACTCCCCTTAGGAGAAAAAATTCGACAACCTATAAAGTGAAACCAACATCACTTTCCTGAATTAATTTTGTTTATCTATTATTAAAATTCGGTGAATAAATTTTACTGTAACAAATGCTTTGGCATTAATAATAATTATTGGAGCTGCAGCAGATTTTAACAGAAAAATGTATCTTTGGTGATGCAGCAACATTAACAAATAAAGATTGTAGAGTTACATTTTGAGATATTTTTGTTGCACTCTAGCCTTAGGATATTTGACAACAGTTAAATGTGTAGCCCGGGGTGGGGAAATTTTAGGGTATTTGACTGGAATGATTTGCCAGCAGGCGGGGAATTTGACGGCAAATTTTTGAAAAAATGTCAAATCCCTACCCCATACCCTGCCTCACTGTGCCCGCCAGCTTTACATTGACAGGTGCATAAAGGTTGCTTTGGGCATTGGGGCAAACAAAACTCACTGCAATGATTTGCCCCAGTGAACACCAAACGCTAGCTGCCAAGCACGCAATTCCTAACATCCAAACAACCTTTACTGAATCAGCTGTACATTAAGTACTATTCATGGTATATTCAAGGCAAGTTCTCTTCTAACTTCCTACTAGCTACAAAAAAACAAGTTTTGGGGTTTGTCACACAATCTGAACATAAATAATTAATAAGTGCAAAAAAGAACATCTGCATATAAGCTCAAACAAAGATTCAAGATAGTTCTAACAGGTTTGCCAGTTTTAAAGGGACACAGTCATCCATGGGACCCAGCTGACCTGGACACTAGTTTTGCAACTTTGAAAAGCATTTACCTCAAACCAAAATCAAATGTGCATCAAATACAAGGAGAAATTTGCTTCAATCTTGCCCAGTGTTTCACTCGATCTTTTCTATTTTTTACTTTTAAAAAACCTATTCCTGAGTTTCTTTTACTCATTTTATCATATTATTTATCATGCTTGGATAAAAACAGTATGAATAGCATATCTTGTTTTACGCAAGTCAGCTTCGAAATGGTATCTGATGTGGATGTACATCAGCTAGCTGACTAGGTCCTTTAAAAGACATGCTTAGAGAGTGTAAGTCTGCTGATAATAATATGGGCAACATTTAATTTTGTTCATCACTGAAAAATTATTCTCTTCAAGTGATGGGTGGCAAATGCTATTGCAACAGTACAAGTTTCCAAAGGGAGCCCTCAAAATTAGTTTGGGGAACACTTTTTTTCTGTCCACTTTAAATATTAAAGGCACTCGATACATGTGTCTTGTAATATTAAATAATTAACTTTGGTAATGCAAGAAAAACCCTGTCAAGTACAAATTCAAATAAAATTCTCCAAAAGTACTTTCACATGTTATCATTAACTGTTCTTCAGTATTTCAGTACAAAATGTTGCAGATTATTTCTGTTTACTTGCACTAAAGAGATCCTCCCAGAGGGATTAGTATGTCCCAAGTCTGAATTTCAAATATGGTCGTTTTGCACTTTGAGGAGTAGGCCATGTCCCTCTCGGAAGTTAACCAATCTTTCTGCCAGTTGTTACGTTTCATCTAGTCTTATGTCGCATTTTTAAGGTGGCGCCATGTCACTTGTTGTAATTTTAATCTCCTGAGGCCTCACTTAAGGCAATTTTAGGAGTGAATGGGTCCAGGCTACCAAACACAAAAAGAGAATTCAAATGTACAATATGTACACCCAATTTACATTCTTTATACATCAGCCGTTGCCTTGGCTGGTGCTCTGATCTTCAGTCTGTCTCCCAAATAATGGAGCGTTAATGTCATTTCCAGGTACAAGCAATCTCAGTGTCCCAACTGCAAACAGACCTGTTAAAAAGATCACCAAAATTAAAATACAGTTTAAATTTCCAGGGTGCAAAGAAAATCATTTTTACATCTTGCCATCCAGGCAAGCTGAAGCTTGCATTTACTAGCCAGACATCATTTCAACTGGCCCCCAAAACTTTTTGACTAGCAGAATAGGCCATTTGCACTATGACATCATTTTACTACTACGAGCAGAATCCTTCAGGGTTTTGCTTTCTTGTGCAAGTTTTTAAACCTCACTGGGATTACAAAATTTAAATATGAAAGGAAAAATGAAAAGGATTCTCATCGTAGTAGTAAAATGACGCTATCGTGCAAATGGCCTATTGATTTCACGGTTCTTCTGTTATTCGAATTCCTCAAAAAAAAATCACTTGCCCATCGGGCAAGATAAAAACAGAGTTCACTAGCCCGATAGCAAAATCCACTAGCCCCACTAGGCTATCGGACACTACTTTCTTTGCAAGCTGCTTCCATTAACCCTTTCACTGCCAAAGGTATTTGATGGAATTTTGTAACTTTTGATGAGTCTGCAGACAAAATCCTATGATGTGACCTGATTTAAATGAAACCTCTTCAGCAGTACTTTCACATGGTGCTATTTGTTTTTCAAAATTTTACAAAATGAAATTTGGAAATTTGGTTGAATTTGCCTTCAGGCTACATTTGGAAGTGAAAGGGTTAGAAGGCTAGCCTCAGGGTACCACCAAATGGCTGCTTAGTGGAGGTTGGCAGCACAATGGAGGTTTTAAAACAAACATGCAACAGGAACATCCTTACTGGTCTACAATCAGATGTCACCTTCAATCTCAGGCTGTATTTTCATATATTGTAAAGCCAAACTGAAACAGTTAGTGTAACAAGTGCTTGGTAGTAACTTAACAGAGATAAAAACAATTATCAGAAGAACTCTTGTTGGCATGGCCAAGCATGGCTAAGGCCCCTTGATCATGCTGGCCACTTAATAGAGATTTAATCTACAATAATTATAATATCATTCTTCTCTACAATAAATTTTTGGACCTTGATTACTGGTTGCTTAATACAATAGTAAGGTGTGAACACTTATTCTTTTAATCCTGGTCTTCATAGTGAAAAAAGAAACAGTGGTGGATCCAGATTTTGAGGTAACAGGAAGGAGCCAAACCAGGGAAGGTACTTTAGGAATGTTTGGGTAAGGATGTGCTGCTGGGACGTACCCTCCAACTCTTAGCCTACACCAGTCACCTAGTTAAGCCGAACTTTGCTACCCTACTAGACCTTAAACTTCCAAAATCCCTCCGTATCCTACAATTGCTATTTTCCAAAAGTTTCTAAGGTCAAAGTTTTCTTTGCTATTAAACTGGGATGTGGGTAAATTTAGATTTGTCTATTTTATTTTTTTTGAGTGTTAACAATTTGCCGCTTCTGGACTAAAACTGTAACTAATTTGATCAGTTTCCTGGAAAATGACACCCTATTAATTCTAGACACAAACTCTCTGACTTCTTTACATCATCCCAGACTAATAATATTGCTTGAAAACCATACCATTCACAGCCGCAAATAACTGCAGAAGAGAAATAAGAGTCTTCTCTAAATACCCAAAGAGAAGACTCTTATTAATTTCTCTTCTGTAGTTATTTGTTCTTGAACATGAGCATTTGGCATCTAGGAATTGCCCTAGATCTAGATGTGAAGAGGTCTCTTGTTAGAAGATACCTACTAGCAGTGTGCAGATTTCTATTTAATCTCAAACCAGAGGTGTAACTCCCTTTGCCTGAACATACCTACTCCAAATATTCCAGTCATTATCTTTGCAGACATTTTTGGGATCTGTTTCATACTTGAGAAGACAAGCACCCCTGATCCGTAGCAAACAGAGGCACTGATGACCTTGCAAGTTTTACAGTCTGGATCAAAGGAGAAATCAAGCTTCCTTATAAATGATGGCTCCTCTTTTTCTTCCTAAATAGAAACATGATAGTGGCATCATATGGTCAGCAAAATTTTCTCTCGAGATCACTTCGGAGGGCTTAAAACATAAGAGGCCAGTAAACAGACAATGTCTGGCTAAGATGACCATTTGCTTGGACAAACTTTTGGTTTCCTGGTAATTTTCACCGGATATGTGAATTAGTGACCAGAAAATAGTTTATTTTCTCACCATCACGTTTCAAGAGGATAAGCATCTTTTTTCACTTTGTTTGTTTTTGCTTGTTAGGCTATAACGCTTAAAAGTTATTCTCAAGTTAATTCTATTATTTTGACTGGTCAATAGAGAGTCCACATGACTGAGCTAAAAGTTCTATGGTTGGTCTACATGACTGGTAACATTCCCAAAATTCTTTTGACCCCTGCTTCGTATGGCTAGCAACAAAACTGACGAGCAAGTGGCCGGGGCTAGTGATTCGGTCGATTGAAATCAGGGCGTTACAAATTGATAATTTCAATACTTGATAAAAATCGATAGTAATTTTTAAAATTAGTATTAATCAATCCACAAATATCCAAAAATTGATAATGAGCCATCAGACTCATTCTTGTGATTATTGATTGTCATCAATTTCTGTTCAACTTCCATCGATTTCAATCGAAAAGTATCGAAATGTAAAGAGCTATACATTTTGAAGCACGAACATTACATAGCGGCAGCTAGTGTGTTGATTCAATAGAATCCCTATAGTTTCTAATTTCTTTTGACCTCTTTCCACCAAACAGACACACGGAATGACAACTTAAAAACAGTCTGAAAGTAACAAAACTTTACTTTTAAACAATAATCAGAAGTCTCGCAGAACGAGAATGAGAGTACTGGCTGATCAGCATTGATTACCTGTCAACAAAACAAAGGCCAAGGAAAAACGAACATAAAAGTTTGCAGTAACATGCAGTTGCAGTTAGGTAGAAAAGTGAACAAGCTACCATGGTAATGCCCTGAAACACTTTCTTTTTCAATTTCTCAACGATTCTTTCGATCACGCTTTGAGTGATTGACTTCTCTTGATTTCTCCAGTTTTCTCTAGTGTCCTTTGGTCGTCCATGAATAACAACATTATTGAAATCAATAAAGTTGATACACATCCGCAATATTTTGAGATTACCAATTTCGATCGATTTTTTAAACAAACAAATCGATTCTTGTCGAGTAATATCCATTTTATCGATTTATCGATTAGCTTTCGATGATCGATTTCTATCCATTTGTAACGCCCTGTTGAAATAACGCAGAAAACGGAACGCTAAATGCAGACTTCAGAACGCCCACTGACTCCCAGAAGTTTAGTGATTAGGGTAAGGAAACTGAGTGAATCAGGTTCCATTTATAATAATAAAACCGGAAAAACTGGCTTCAAACTTAGTTCACGCAGTTTCCTAACCCTAATCACTAAACTCCAGAGTCATTTGGCACTCTGCATTCTGCTGCCGATTGAAATCGTACACTAAGCTAAGCGAAAGTGATATCGCATAAATTCACGAAATTCAAAAAAACACACGCACTGCCACACTGAAATATATTAACTATGTACCTCCTCAACCGGTAAAGCGTCCAATGCAGGCAAATTTTCCAGAAGTTTACTCTCTTCCTCCCGTTCACTCATGTTGAAGTAAAAATATCACCAGGCGCAATCAAACGTCAATGTTTCATTTACACTCACACGAAAATTACACCCGTAATTAAATTAGTCCCCAGGGCTCTCCCCCCCCTGGGCGGAGCACTTAGTCCCCAGGGCTCTCCCCCCCCTGGGCGGAGCACTTAGTCCCCAGGGCTCTCCCCCCCCTGGGCGGAGCACTTAGTCCCCAGGGCTCTCCCCCCCCTGGGCGGAGCACTTAGTCCCCAGGGCTCTCCCCCCCCTGGGCGGAGCACTTAGTCCCCAGGGCTCTCCCCCCCCTGGGCGGAGCACTTAGTCCCCAGGGCTCTCCCCCCCCTGGGCGGAGCACTTAGTCCCCAGGGCTCTCCCCCCCCTGGGCGGAGCACTTAGTCCCCAGGGCTCTCCCCCCCCTGGGCGGAGCACTTAGTCCCCAGGGCTCTCCCCCCCCTGGGCGGAGCACTTAGTCCCCAAGGAGTAGAAATAAACTTACCTTGTGACTTACCTTTTTTGACTTACCTTATCTGCTTTGTTGTGTTCTTTCTCATTTTTGGTCAACGGATGTTTTCATTGTAATGTTTTACTGTAAACGTCTTGGTGTATATTTTGTTTTCTTTTTTTTTATTTTACTCCTTTGCTTTTGGAATGTTGGTTCACGTTGAGGAATTTTGTTCAAGTTGGAAGAGGTTTAAGTTATAACTGAATACAACATGCAGTTGTCTTGGTGTATATACCAAACCGGGATTGCAATAGAGACCACAAAACTCACATAAAAATTATTAGAAGGTAACATGCAACTTTGAAAGAAAATATAGCTTAGTCGCGCATTCCAGAGACCTTATTTAAAATAATGACCGAGCGCGTACTTTTCCATAGTTTTAGAACCAGCAAATTATTTTATGGTCACTGTATTGAAACAGTAGTTTATTATTTGTGACAATGATCTTCTGTTCCACTTCAGTGACCTGTTCTTTAAATTTTTCTAAAATAACAACCGGTTCAAAATAATGGAAAATTGCATGAAGACCCGACTAACCGATTGTGTTGTGCAAAAACTGAACTTACCATAGGTTTGGTATATACTGAATAAATGACAGACAAACAAGTGAGTTGGCTGCATATCCTTGTTAAGGACCGTGGCAGTGCTTTTATTGTTATTTTGAAGACTTTCTTCAAGGCAAATTGTTCTGCTTTTCTTTATGGTCAGGAAGTACCTGTTAAAAAATGGAAAGCGTTATTTGTTGTTGTAAATACTACTGTACTAACGTGTTAAGAATTTCACTCCGAATGAACCTTATTTTCCTGTTTAAGTGAATTCTCGTTACCTTCAGTTTTATTCATATCTGTCTTGCCTCTCTGTGGACTATTATCTTATGTCATCCTGAACCGTCCCCGGAAGCATTGTAATTCTCTCCCGGTGCAAGCTACGTACTTTACGCTAAATTGCTAATAGCTGGTTTGTTGGCATCCCGTTTGTGCGGAATAAAAGGATAGTTTACCTTCAAATCGTAGATTAATTAATAAGGCGGCGCGCGGTTAAACAAATATCAAAGCATATAGTCTGAATGAGAGTAATAAAAGTTTGTCCAGCGTTTGAAGTTTATTTTATAAGCGTAGTCTACAGAAGTGGACACTTCTTTAATCAAAGCGAAAAATTGTAACTACATGGACATCAACAAAATAGGCCTATTAGACCCTTACAATTGCAACTAGCGTTTATCTTGTTCACTATACGAAAACCTTTATTATATATATTTTTGTCCCTCCAGTTCAACATTCATCGAGCCAACATATCAAAGGGACCATGAATGTTTACAGGTATATAACTTCGGGCGACACATCGAATAGCGCTCAGAGGACAGAATTGTGACAGAAAATCCCTAATGTAGAGTCTAAAATATTAATTTCTTTCTGCAGCAAAAATAACCATTAAGAACCGTTAAAGCAATTTGGACGCTTATCGCCCTTTCTTTAAATTGACTTATATTTTTTCCAGAAAACTAAAGGAAACGATTGCGAAACCAAATGTTAAAGTTGAACTAAGAACAAACCTGCTGTTTTCGAGGAGGCAAAAGAGAATCTTGACTTTCATTCCAGACCAGAGATCGCCTTCAAAGTAGCTGAGTTTGGTCCTCAATACACCGCCGGCAAAGCAAGGAACAGAGGTTTCTGGCTTTAAACACAGTTAAATCAACTTGAAATTGGCGTCTCCATTTATACGGTCGCTCGATTAAAATTCAAACCAGTGTGAGAAATGTTTTTTATAAATCTTTTCTTGAAACTGTATGTGAGAAAAGCACGCACTCTATGTTCAACAATTAAATGGGCAATCAAAGGATAGATTGGTCACATTCAAAAAGTTTGCCGACTCGCTCAATTACATAACGTAGCTCTTGGTTGAAAACAGTATACTAGTGGATAAGCATAAACTTAACACTCAGTTCATCAATGAAAAATTAGACTAACGCTTGAATCAGACGCATTCAGAAAAAAAATGCCGACTTGATTAAAACTTGACAAATCGATGACAAAACTGGCTGGTGAATGAGTGAGAAAATAGACCTTTCGCCCCAAGAGAAATTGAAAACAATGCTAATGCAAAATTTTGGAGGGACAACAAAGAGTATTAGTATTGAAAAAGGCCTATAGCCGTGTGCATTAAGACAAGCTTGCTCCTGAATAAATTTAAAATTAGCGGGATAGAAATATAAAACTTTCTAAACTTCTCGGTTGACGATAAAAGCGAAGAAAGTTGAGGAAAACTAGTGTTAAAGAATTGGTAGCACAAGAACCATTTTGACTCCTAACATTTCATTACTCAGTGATGTTGATCACCACTATCAGTTTGACAAAACTAATGAATACTAATGAATACGCGAAGACTACAATAGCCTGTTTTGCACCCGCTCGTCACGACTACAGTGAAAAGTGCGAGAAATCGAGAATACAAACTTTTAGGTAGACAAAAATCATCATTCCTTCGAAAAGCGCAGAAAGTTGAGGAAAAGTTTGAGTATCATACTTGACAAACAAATGAGAATTAGTCTTCAACAATAGGCGTGTTTCCAGCAGCTAATAAATAATTACAACAAAAGTACAGTACGAAGAAAGAAAAAAATAATAAAAATTTTAAATTAGAATCTGATAAATTGCGTAGAAAATGTTTGAAATTTTGGCTAACGCCATGGACGTGATTGCTTTCATAATGATAATTAGCAATTTACAATGGTTACAAACATCTTTCGAAAATCACTAACGTAACAACAACCCTTTGTAGTGGTAACAATGCAAGAGAAACAATAATTGCAAACGCGTCTTACTTTATCAATAATTTATCGTAAAAAAAGCAAACAGTGATGTTATTGACGTAACAAAGGTTTAACATCGTAACGTAGCTCATGCGGGAACTCGAGATTCGTACTTATGCTTTATACTTTAGTTTTAGTTATGTATTCTTATTTTTCGCTCAAAACCGTAATACCGGTTGTTCTTTTTGGCTTCCTGCGGTCATCTGCGAGTGTCCCGTGCGTATTTTCAATTTCAAATCTTGTCCCTAGTTTTGCTTTTTAAAAAGTCCCGAATCCTAGCCTTCATACAAGGCAAATCTAGGATCCCGGAAAATCTATTAATAACCCTTGGAGTCGTCCAAATAAAAGTTGGTTTTAATTAAATATCTTGGTTGCAGGTTTTACCGAAGCTACCGTTTGCGCGACTGGTTAGCCTGTGACATAAGTCGTTCCTAGTACCCCGCGGCTGTATTTCTGGACGAGCCGTGATCGTTCTCTTGTCAACTCGTGAAATATCTTCAAGGAATCCTTTTGCATCGATCAGACGGGGTCGATATTCAGGCTTCTCAGTTGTGAAGAGTGAGAATATTTCTTAGATAATCAGGTCACAATGCCTGAAGTTGCAACGAAGACAAATAATGTCAGCTCTGGTGGAAGACATAAACAGGGCGCTTTCAAAGACAAGGACAAACCGACTGAGATCCGTATGAGTAACATAACTGCAGCGAAAGGTTTGTTACCAAGTCGTTGTCAGGAGTTTCCCGTCAGGATTAATCTCCCAGTGACTGTTGATTAAAATTTTTTTTATTCTGCAGCTGTTGCGGATGCTATAAGAACAAGTCTTGGACCAAAAGGAATGGACAAGATGGTGGGTAGATTATTGGTTACAGTTCGCTGTTTGTATATTTTTTGTACGTTAATAAATTCTTACTTTATTTCCTCATCCTTTAATTTTTTATTTTATCTTTTACATTTTTAAAT
This sequence comes from Porites lutea, assembly GCF_958299795.1. Lineage (NCBI taxonomy): Eukaryota > Metazoa > Cnidaria > Anthozoa > Scleractinia > Poritidae > Porites > Porites lutea. Next base: position 31,254,276 of record NC_133207.1, read on the forward strand.
GATAATCTGTGAATTTTTCCCAAAATTTAAACAAACTTCATGTGTACTGTGTAAATGGTCAAAATGGTTGAAAGCTGTCAAGATAAGATAAGCCTTATTTTTATTTCTAGCTAGTATTTTCAAGCTGCTATTGAAACTTTGCTTTTTTGGAATGTCTCTTTCTTACATAGATTCAAAGTGGAAATGGTGATGTGACGATCACAAATGATGGAGCTACAATCTTGAAACAAATGCAAGTGTTACACCCAGCGGCAAGAATGGTGGGTGATTTCCCAGAAATGTAGAATACCCAACCCTACCTACCTAAAGCAGTCATGCAGGCCTACCAATCCCCTAACATTAACTTTATCTTCGTAATTTTTGCTTGTCTGTCTAATCATCAACACCATCATCATCATAATCAGGGTTTGCATTCACTCTTGACAGAGGAACTCCTCCCTGGATCGATCCCACAGGTGTCTGTGCTTGGTTAATCTTGACCATACTGGTACAAACTGTCTGGTGAGATTGTCTCTCCATCTTATGTTTCTGGTCCAGTCTCTTTTGGTCCACTCTGTTGCTCTGATGGTCCCAGGGTTATTAGATAGCTGTGCAATTTGACCTGCCCATCTATGCTTTGCTTTCCTTATAGCATTAATGATATTGCTTACGCCAGTTTCTTGATGGATCCAGATGTTTCGCTTATGATCTTGAAGGGTAATGCCTAGCACTATGCGTTCCATCTTATGCCGTGTGACCGCAAGCTTATCCATCATAGCATTATATCTGTCTAACAACTTGTTGTAAAAACATGGAAGCTCTGACGGGGTAGTCCTACAAGGCCCTGCTATCAGACAATGTTTCTGTCACACCCTGATATGCAGATGATGTAGTGGTCTTGGTTTATTGCCAAGAGCAGATGATGACATTGTCAATTCAGTGCTCTTATTGTACTGCTTCCAACATGTATACTTTTTTTCTCCAGGCTGGATATTTATTTATATTAACTAATTTTTCTAACCCAGGGTTTGTGCTACTCTTATAAGTCGTGTTCTGGGTCGGGTTGTTCAAAGCTGGGTTAGTGCAAAATTTGAATTCAGGTATAAAAGCTTAAAAATGAAATTCAGTGCGCCTGACTCTTTTTTTGTATATAATTGGTTAATTGGATGCTCTAAAAAGAATGCAGAAAATTATCCCAAACTTGTCCTGCATTTTTGGCAAAAGAAAAAGACCCCCGGATTAAAATTAACCTGGGTCAGTGCTAAATGGCCTTCGAACAGCGGGACCCTGGAATTTAAATTTGATCTTAGATATGAGGGTTACTTGAAATGTGCTTAAAAAGAAGAATTTTGGACATAAGTTATATTATTTTTAACTTAAGTTGCTGTCTATGTAGAAAACTTACCCTCTTCATTTAGTAGCTAGCCAAACATTATGGCTTTTTATTCAGATGAGAGGGAGAAAGTAATGGTTGCTCCAACAGCGTTTTGGTATACTTTATTACTAAAGTGTCACTTAAGGCAACCCATATTTATTGATGTCTGAGCAAAATGTCTCATTTGAAGACAATCAAGCTGACCTACAGTGTGATCTGTTTTGTTAAATCATAAACAGAGCCACAGATAACCCAGTCTCACAGGGAAGTACCTGTGGTCTTGAACTCAAAGTATAGTTTTCGTAAACATTTTATTTAAAAAGTTTCATGCTTCTGGATTAATAACCTGACTGTTGCTACCCTGTGAGCTTGGGTTTCCTGTGACATGATATAAGCTTCTAGTATGTTACAGTATTTTCAAACTGTATTGTAGTCAATGTTATTTGGTGTATTCAGCTTGTAGAACTTTCTAAAGCCCAAGATATTGAAGCTGGAGATGGTACCACTACTGTTGTTGTGATTGCTGGAAGCCTGCTAAGTGCATGTGCCAAGCTTCTTGAGAAAGGTAACAAGTTCTGTCTGTTTTCATCCTCTATTGACTGACTTGTAACCAAATTCATGACCAGGCACCAGTTGTTCAAAAGGTGTATAGTGCTTTCCACTGGATAAATATCATTTACTGGATAGTGATTTACCCAGTGAATAGTGTTATCCATTTTTAGAACCGGGACTAGATGATTATAGGGCCAAGTGAGGCCGGCTGTCTCTTAGACAGAACTAGACCATGGCTTTCCCCAATCTTTATAATAGAGTGTAATAGTCATTTCACAACAACAGACCATTTTCACAAAAAACACTATTTAACTACAACTACCAGAATTCACTTTCTTTTTTCCTTTCATATTAAATTTGAAGTAAGGGTGACCTAAGCTGCTATTAGATTCCCTCTTCATTTAGTAGCTAGCCCTATATTATGGCTTTTTATTCAGATGAGAGGGAGAAAGAAAAATGATTGCTCCAACAACTTTCATGTTAAATCATACTTGAAAGTCAATAGAAGCAACCTACAAGAGGCCTCCAAATTATATTTCTTTTTGTATAGTACATGATTTTCATTATGTCTGACCAGTTCACGATTTTGTGCTACAATAGCCTGTTCCAGGCGTTCAGATAGTGGGGAGCGGTGCGAAGTAAAAAGGAGCGCGAAAAAATAAAAGCGAGGGAGGGGGCAATCAACGGAGTTACCACAACAATCGTAAATGGCATTCTATCCTGCCTTCATTCCAACGCACGCTTTATTCGAGGAAAAAGCTGGAACATAAGTCTTTTTCCAAAGCCAGTCGGTGAAATTGCGAAGACATCTATCCTGCTGACTACGTGTTTAAAACAGTTTCTTTGCTCTTCGCGTTTAGCCTCCACGTTTGGAAAGTCACTCAGCTCTGTGTTTGTTGCGACTTCGAATTCTGGACAGGACATAGAGTCTGTCATCACTGGCATATCGCATTTCTCGCTGTGATCGAAGACGCTCCACTGTTGACAAAAACTGTCAAAATCAACCAATCAGAGGGTATACCAGGATCTGGTATACCGGAACGCACTTTTGTTAAAAATTCTTACAAGCGTTCCCGCACCTCTCTCCCCAGTCCCCCTCTACTTTTCATCGCTTTCTTTACTTTGCACCGCTCTCCACTATCTGAACGCTTGGAACAGGCTAGTGCTACAAACCAGAAATTACTTGGCCAAAAATTATGTACAAGTCTTTAAGTGCTAAGCAAATCTAAAACTTCAGAATTAAAAGTGTTTGGTACAGTTTGGTCTATTCAGTCAGTATTTCCAACTTTTGGTAGCATTTTGTTTGACAGACAGGGTTAATAATGAATGTTACCCTCAGTTCTCAGTGTATACGGTAATATTGAGAATTTTAGAAGAACGTTGAAATATTGTACTCACCAAGATGATTATTGTTGTTATTGATAATATTGTTACCATTATATATTCTTTATAACTTGAGTCCTGGATAGCATTGTTGTAGCAACATTGTTTTGGCTTTAACTCAGATGTTGCGGTTGCAAATTTAACTGCTGGGCCCGGTTCCTCGAAAGATGGTTAAGTTTAACCCAGGATTAAGCCAAATTTTATGCAAGGTTTTTTGTCTAAGAACGTGCAACTTGAGCTTACAAAATACCATTGTTCCTTTACTGTGAAGAAAAAAGAAATGATAACACAAACTGTTACTCTACACAATGCATAGGAAGGTAAATGCGAAAAGTGAAACATTTTTTTTATCCTGGATTAGCGCTAATCAGCCTTTCAGGAACTGGGCCCAAGATTGCAACCAGCTGTGTTGGGCACAGTTTGCAACAGTAGTTTTTTAATGTTGTTTACAGGAATTCATCCCACCACAATATCAGAGTCATTTGAAAAGGCTGCAGCCAAAGCAGTAGAGATACTTACAAACATGGCCACTCCAGTTGCTCTCAGTGATCGTGAATCACTGCTAAAAAGTGCAATGACCTCTCTCAGTTCCAAGGTCAGTGAAATTGGAAATTAAAAGTTGTCTTTGAGGTGAAATGTCTGTCTTGATGTGTTGTGGACAGTAGAGATTTACAGCTACACTGGATTGAGAAAGCTATTTGCCAATTCCAAATTAATGATAATAATTTTAAATAGCAATGATTATTGTTAATTATCTAACTTAGTACTTCAACTTAAAAGTAACACAAACCGCCGAGAACGATTTTGTGTGGACACAAAGTTAAACTTTCCATTTTTTTGAAGGATGACCTCCAAAAATGTTTTTTGTTGTATTTTTTAGTTGTAACTGCCTAACGCATCTGTGTTTTACTCTGTCTTCTCAAAGTGTAGGGTGAAAGTCAGTTTTTAATGGTTTTGTGTTATTTGTTCGTTAGGTTGTTTCACAGTATTCTAATCTATTGGCCCCAATAACTGTTGATGCTGTTCTGAGAGTTATTGATCCTTCAACAGCAGACAATGTTAATCTTAAAGATATCAGAGTTGTTCAAAAATTGGGGTAGGTCAAAGTTTATACTAGGGAGCTTGAGCAAATGCATTTTTGAGCGATGCACGTCAACTGAAAGTGAGCTCCTTTCTCTTCTAGTTTGCCATAATGCTTCCAAGTTTTTATTTCTAAATGTTTATGTCTCATAAACTGCCCAAGAATGGATACAGTCCACTTCTGGTTGACACGAGTTGCTCAAAAACGACTTTGCTTAAGCTCACTGTTGTGTACCAAGCTTTTTCTTGACACAGTGATATTAATAGTTTTTGGGGTCTTTAACCCTAAGTTCAATATCTACATACAGATTCTTCAGACTGAACTCCATACATTTCCCTACAGTAGAACCCCAATAACTCAAACTCCCTTCTAACTCGAACTAAGTTCATTTTCCCTTGGATTTCACCCCACTTTCCAGTCTTTTTTACTTGATTAACTTGAACTTGGATAACTTGAATTCCCACTAACTCGAACTAAATTTCCTTTCCCTTGATCAAAATGTCACTGAAATTTACCCTTCCCATGAGCTATTGTTGTTATATAAGGTAAAAAACACTAAAACTAACACTGGTCAACACCAAAGGAATTTGATTTACTTGGTGAAATAAGCAGATCATGTTTTATGGTAAAAATAGTCATGTTACAGTTTCTGATGAAATAAGTTAAATTTGCACTTTACTGTAATTTGCACGTACTGTGTTTATTTTGCTCAAAATAATAACAAAATGAAGAAAGTGAAAGAATTATTAAGCTGTACTGTCATTGAAGATGAGAAAGGTTTAAGTAAGCACCCCCCCCCCAAAAAAAAAATGTATATGTATATCTATTTAAAGAACAAATAAATAAATCAATATGTAAATAAATCAGTAAGTACTATAGTAGCAAGTTAAAAATCAAATAACAGACAGTGCGCTGCACTTTGAAGTAAATGAGGTGACACTTGGAACTCAAGGTGACCTATTAGATTCAAGAAAGCAGATAGCTATACAGTCAACTCCCCCTAAGACAGACATCCTTGGGACCAGCAGTAAGTGTCCGTCTTAGAGAGATGTCTGTCTTGTAGAGAGTCAAATAAAGAGAGTAAAGAAAGGTAGGGACCAACTCTAGGTCTCTGTTTTAGGGAGGTGTCCGTCTTATAGAGGTGTCTGTTAAGAGAGAGTCAACTGTACAGATCACATCACCCCAAATAAAGACATCTGTTTTAGCACCTATGGGAGTAGCAGAGCCACAACTAAGTGGACATTGATATTAATTTATTTATTTTTTTTTTTTTCCAGGGGCACTGTTGATGATACAGAACTTGTGGAGGGCCTTGTATTAGAGCAAAAAATCAGTCATTTGGCTGGAGGAATATCGCAAGTGGAAAAAGCCAAAATTGGATTGATACAGTTCTGTATTTCACCTCCAAAGACAGATGTAAGTCCTTGTTTTTGTAAAAATCTATTAACATCTGTCATACTCTTTAACTTGACCTCAGTCGTTCAAGAGGTGGATATCCCCATCTACAAAATAAATCTCCAGCCGTTGGATAACACAGTACGTTGGTTTCCCTGATGCGTATCTGCTGAATAGTGATTTATCTGGTAGATGTCAATATCCAGCTAAAAACTCTTAGGCTTGTAGTTATGGTGAGATGATTTTTCATTCCAACTTTTGAATCTGTGGACAAAATCCTATGGTTTTACTTTTCAAGTGTAACCCTTGGCAGAACTTTTGCATAGTACAACCGGTATTAAGGTGGAACCCACCAGGAAATTGAGTAATTTTAATTTTCAGTGGACAAAGACCTTGTACCAGAATAATTGAAAAAATATTGCATTCCTTTTCACATTAATTAGTCATCTGTAGAAAATTTGTCGTGGGAGTCCGAGAAAATGAATGTCAAATTTCACAAGAATTGTGAAAACACAGGTAAAATTCTGAAATTTCATGTGCAAGATATAATTTTGTGAAATTTGATGGTTATTTTCTTGGGCTCCCATAAGAAATTTTCTTTGGTTTTGTTACAGATGACTACTTACATCTTTAGCCCTTGAAAAATTTTAAAAAGAATGAAATATGCTTTAAATTATTGTGGTACAAGGTTTTTGTCCACTGAAAATTCAAATTATTCAATTTCCTAGAGGAAGAAATAGAAGATAAAAAAAAGAATATATGAATTTCTGACTGGCAGAATGAAGGCATAAATGTAAAGAAGATTTTCACAGAGTTAAAGATGCAACCTATGCAGTGTCTAAACAAAAGCTTGAAAAAAATTCAGGCTTGCATGATTCCACCCTGACCTCTGCAAAATAGAGCAGTTAATGTGTGGTCAATGGCACATAAAATTAATGTCATCTCATCTGACAAGGTATCTTATCTGTTTTTTGTTTTGTTTTAGATGGAAAATCAAGTAATAGTTAGCGATTACACCCAGATGGACAGAGTTCTTAGAGAAGAACGCCAATACATTCTGGAAATCTGCAAAAAAATAAAAAAGGCTGGATGCAATGTGCTGCTCATTCAGAAGTCTATCTTAAGGTAAAGATGGTTTCCTAAAAAGTAGTGAAATATAAGCAAACTAAATTGATGTTCTTGTAATTTTAAAAAAAGCCTGCTCATTTGATTGTTTTGCAGAGATGCTGTTAGTGATTTAGCTCTCCATTTCTTAAACAAAATGAAGATACTTGTTGTTAGAGACATTGAAAGAGATGAAATAGAATTCATATGCAAGGTAAAGTAAACGTTGTTACCATTTCTTCGGGTTTTGTCTTTTGTTCATTCACTAAGACTTGAGTTTTTCCCTCTTCGTTTGCTGTTCTGAGTCAGTTAGGACTCCAGCAGTCGGCAAATAGTCTGTTTTATTTGTAACAAAGAACAAGTTGCTGATGTAGTTATAAAGGAAAATAATACCCGTTTTACTTAATTCCTATTTAGAGCTTAGGTTGTAAACCCATTGCCAGCTTAGATCACTTCACTCCAGAGATGATGGCATCAGCAGAACTTGTTGAAGAAGTTAATCTTGGAACCAGTAAAGTGGTGAAGGTGACAGGTATAACCACGCCTGGTCGCACTGTCAGCATCCTGGTTCGTGGATCAAATAAGCTTGTGTTAGAAGAAGCCGAGCGGTCTCTTCATGATGCTCTCTGTGTGGTCAGATGCTTGGTCAAAAAGAGGTAAGCTTACGCTGGCAAAACATTATTAATTTTTTATGATGCAGTCGCGCCATACGAGCGCTTTTTCGGTCTAATATAAATCTGGTCATAGTGTCAGTATCTTGTCCTCAATTTGAATCGCTCTTGCTGTCATTTCAATGTGGCCGCGTTGGTATACCTTGTCCAATGCATGGGTAGGTAGGCTATTTATGGAGAAAAGAAATGCATCTAGTACACATTATTTATTGAAAGTTGTCCCTTAAAAAGCACGTTATTACTTGGTACCCTGATATTGGTCAGTAGAAGTTGAGTGAAAGGGAAAATGAAGTGATCGGCTGCAACAATTAACAAAGTCAGTCAAAGTTTGCAGATATGTTTTAAAACTTATAGGAAATACGTTGTACGTTGCTGCACTTCAAGTGCAATGTTTTCATTTCCATGTTATGGTGCAGTGGTGAGTGACACTTTGATACCCGTAAAAGGTACTTAGAGTATAGCAGAATAGAAATTGTTTTGCTCCTCTTAACGCTTCATTTTGTGAAATCGTTCAGTTCAGATGGTACATTGCTGGCAGCTTCATGTCTGTTAACATTTTGTCTTTCATTTCATTTTTCTTTTCTTTCCTTTTTCTGATTGGTACTTGTCTTACAAGAAGAGATTAACATTTAACTGCAAGCGCTTATATACTTAGCACTCGCTTATGTTACAGTGATTGTATATATTCCATGTCGGCAGGGCTCTCATTGCTGGTGGTGGAGCACCAGAGATTGAAGTATCCATTAGACTTGCGGAGCATGCGCGCACTTTAACAGGAATGGAGGCATACTGCGTTCGCGCCTTTGCCGAGGCGTTGGAGATCATCCCGTACACGCTGGCTGAGAATGCCGGACTCAACCCCATAGCAACTGTCACTGACTTGCGTAACAGACATGCGCAGGGAGAGACTACAGCTGGGATAAACGTCAGAAAGGTGGGAAAGAGATTGAAAAACTTGCGCACTTTAGAGTACCATAAGCCTGGCGAGGCCAAACGTCGAATAACTTTTCATGAAACGAACCAAACTTGGTGAGTTAAGTTCATAGAAAGTTCGACGTCTGGCCAGGGTCAGTCAAGTTCGTCTGAATGAGTTTGAATCGTTCAAAAGTTGTTTCGTATAAAAGTCGGTGCTGCTCTCCTTTCCTCATTAATTTGACTTCGTATTTTGGTTAAAGCAATTTTTTTACAACATTGCTAAAGTTTAGTCTTTTCTATACAATACTTAGGGGTTTTGTTGAAAAATTGACTGGTTAAACATCTGTTCATTCTGTGCATTTTTTCAGGGCACCATAACAAATATTCTGGAAGAGAACGTTCTGCAGCCGCTGTTAGTCTCCACCAGTGCCATTCAGTTAGCGTCTGAAACCGTTCGCAGTATTCTGAAAATCGATGATATTGTAAGTACAAGTTCTATGTAAGGAGAATTTCCGTGCACAATTGGACTCCGCTTTTCGTGGGCGAAACTAAATGGACTACTTTTACTGCTAGCCTGCGTAGCTGGTGGTTTGTTTGTAGAGCGCGCAAATGAGCGGCCAAGCCGCGAGGAGAATGAGCGTTCGCGGCTTTTTTCCCCTCTCGCTAAACATACTGCCAGCCATGAAATGGCAGGCTATTTTAGTGCTTTACGGTCACTTCGTTGCAAGTCAGATCGTTCAAATCGCTTTTGAATTTTTGACTGGACTTTGTAGACTAGGTGCAGTCTCCTTTTTTATTTGTCCTTCGAGCGAAACGTGTGAGACACGAAAATGACCACCTTTACTCTCGTCTCTCTCGCGCGCGTGCACTCCCCTCACTGAATTTGAAAAAAAGGGAGACTGACCGATTAAAACAACTGTTACTGATGCGTCAGTGCTTATCTTGACAGGTAAATACGAGATGAATAATAAACCCAGAGCCTTTAGGGTGAAGATTACACGAACTTGCAATTCGCCATCACAGGATCATGGCACATGGTGTCATAAATCCCTGAAGAGTGTACCTAGCGATCCAGAAGAAATGGTTTACTATCATTTCGCTGAAGAAAGAACGCATAAACAGTGTACTTGTCAGAAGTTTTGCCGTGAAGTCGTTCCTCGTTTTTTTGCCTGAGAACACCTCAGGAAAATGAACAGTCGTTGTTATTCCGCGAAAGAAATGTGTATCTGAGGATGAATAAATATTAGATACTTGCACGCTGACATGTGGCATAGTTTTGTTGTTTTCGTCCAGTTTTGGGGGGACTCCTTTAATCCCGAAAGGCTCAAAGTCAATTTTGAAATCTCGCTCCTTCCAGTTATTCTCATGCATTCTTCTAAAATTAGTGAGGGAAAGGTGTTTTTATCCGCATATTTACTCTGGGTGACTGGAAATCATGCTTTGCGATTACTGAAGATTGTCTTAGCGGATGGGTGAATAGTCTATAGGATGCGCTGATTTCTAGAATTAACTGTAGGCTCTAAGCCAACGAGAAGACAGATAGTGTGTACAATGTATGATGTTGCTAACAGGAGATAATTGATGCTGATTTGGATAAGGGCTGCAGGAGACATGTTAAAAGGTGGTGGCCCGTCTGTAATTATTCCCAGATCTCAGTGATGAATCCCTGAGGAAAGTATGGTTGAATCCTCCTACAGCGGTCTTCTTGGGGAGGGAAGTTATCGGTCTTCAGGTGGAGACAGGGGTGGAGTGGAAATGTGACAATTTCTGTAGGGAAGGGTTAGTCTCGGGGGTGGGGGCTGGGGGGCAAAAAAGAGCTCTCGTTTTCCAAGGCCTCATAATTCTGCGTGGCCAATGCGCCACGGAAATGCATTGACCGCGAAGGCCTGGGGAGACGCCGTACAGGGACTAGTCAAATAGATTGATTGCAGATTAAGAAAGGGTGAAACACTTTTATTTAGAAATGCTTTCCTAGGTTAGCAAAGGCAACTGTGACAATAGAGTGGTTTTCGTTTGAGTGTCGTAAAACCAAAACCAAAGTAATTACTCTGGCCAATCACATAGGACACAGACAATACATTGAACCAATCAAAACTCGAAGTAATTACATGTGGCTGACGCAAAGCGCGGGAAAATGCTTGCGAGCGCGTCACAATTGGCTTTGGTTTTACTTCTGATTGGATAAAAAGGGGGCGCGAATCTTTTAAGCCAATCGCATCGTGTAGAAAGTGCAAAACCAATTACTTTTCGACACTCAAATGAAAACCGCTCTATGGAAAGGAATTCAAATATTTAGATACCCTGTAACAGCGAGCTACAAAAATTGCCGTTGACCAGCCGAATCGAAGATTCACAAAAAAAACAAACAAACAAACAAACATAGCCAGGAGCCCTAATCTGGAGCGAGCAGCTACCATGTACTCTTGTCACGGCGTTTTTACGGACCAGTTTATTTTTAGAACGGTCTTGGCGCGAATTTAGAATATCTTTAAAGTCCCACAAACCAGTCAGCAAAACATACAGACCTAAAAATGACAATTTTTGCGTTATACATGTAATGACGTTACGTTTTCCTTTTTGATATCTTACACTTCGAATGCGTTCATAGACGGGGCGGAGATTCCATTTTCCCTGGCAAAAGTGCCCTAAAATGTGTCTAAAAATAAACCGGTCCATAAAAACGCCGTGACATCTAGTATGAAAGTTGCTCGCTCTACGTTATGGGCCCCTGACAGAACAGGAGGCCACTTTCACGGTCGAAATAGCATGTCTGATCTATACATTTTTGAGAAAACGGCAGAAATAGTCCTTTCAAAACCGAAAGACTGGCTAACAAGGGTGAAACATTTAACAGGGATCATATTTTGTATGCCTGCAGAAGACCTTAACCTTACCATAACCCTCAACTTGCCCATAACCTAGGCAGTCTGGTATCTAGAGCCCGTCCCCAGGGTCTTCTGGTTTTCGTATGAAGTAGGTCACGCGAGTGCGCGATTTTGTCAATAAAGACCAATCAAAATGGCGGATAGTAATGGCGGATCTCGTGCAATTCCTTCAGGTTACGATTACGACTTTGTTTCTCCCGTTGACGAAGATTATGTTTGTCAGATTTGTCACTTACCCCTTAAGAAAGCCGTACTCACGAGATGTGGGCACAGGTTTTGTAATGACTGCCTCTTGGAATCCTTCAGGAGGTAAGCTTAAAGTTTAAACTTATGGTAACTTACAAATTAATTTTCAGCTTAAGTTTTCATAAGTCCTTATCAAGTGCGAATGATAGAGAAATTTATTGTATACATTCACCATAATTACACTTCATTGATAGGATTTTATATAGCTGGATGAATTCGAATATAAATTATGTTTGACCATGTTTGGGACTTCAGATTTTATGCTAATTGCAACTGGGAGAACTTAACTTATCTTGGCAGTTATCAATAATAAGAAGTGGAGAAGCCTTATTAAAGAACTTTTTAGCTTGTATGTTCTGCTCAAATACAGGTCATTTGATTTGCTTTAAAATATCTTTTCATGAATTATGCCTACATAATTTATAATAGTGAGTGGTAAGGGGAAATTTGTTGGAAGAAACATTTATTCAGGGAAATATCACATGACTTGTATTGGAAAAATGAAAAATGTTATTTGTTTTGTTGATAACACAATTGAAATCCTAAATGGATTTGAAATACCATGCCAATGAATCGATTGGCACCTGAGGTACTCCACGAGATATGCATGAAGAAAATTATTTTTACTAGCGATACATAACGAGCGAGTAGGAACTATCCCAACTGCAAAATAAAAAAGGATTGCAGTTATTGTATCAGTAAATTCCTAACTGTGGAAGTGATTTTACCCATTACAAAGCAATTTTATCTACTACGAGTAAAAACTCAACCAAAGGTGATAACCATGCACTGGCATAACATTGCATTACATGTTGTTGATTGAGGTCATGATGGTCCATTTGCCGTGTTTTACAATAATTTTAATATTAATAATAATAATATAAAACTATCCCCGGAAGGGGAGGTGAATAGTGGTGGTAGTACCGAGTTGGTAGGTGAGGGAATTTATAATTTGATCTGCAACCACAAGGTATTTTAACAGTTAAACATTTTGGCTACTGTAACAAGAGAAAAGAAATTGATATTGAAATCAAAGAGTTAAATATTTGCCTTTTTGTGCTTTATGTGAATTAACAGAAGACGTCAACCAGAATGCCCTTGTGACAGAGAAAAGATTGACAAAGACAAGGTACCAACAGTGCTAGTTCTTTTCCATCCACGATTATTTATATAATAATTATATTTAATCATTGATTAATTTATCTGGGCCCAGTTGTTCAAAAGCTGGATAGAACTATCCACTGGATCATTCGCTATCCAGCAGATAAGTATAATAAGGAGACTAATACAGTATCTAACGTATAGTTATTTATCCAGTGAATAGTGTTATCCACCTTTTAAACAACTGGGGCCTGTCTGGAGGATTTTTACATGGATATTTAGGGGTAAAGGGTTTATTATGTATTCCACAAACATTAAAATATAGTTCACTTCATTTCTTTATTGATTTGGGTTGTTTGAAACTTACATATAGACCTTTCTTGCATTCAGCTCAAGTGAGCAAACATAAAGAAAAATGAGTTTCAAGTTTGGGTGGCCAACTTCATACAAATTGCTGTATTTTGTCCACCCAAGCCTTGAGTTGCTGCCTTTTTTTCCAGGAATGTAGGAAAGGTCTGTTTGTTTGCACAAGCATGTACTGCTTCCCCTGTTCAGTACCTCATGGTGTTTTTTTCTCAGGATATCTTCCCTGATAAAGCAAGTGAAAGAAGAATTCTATCCTATCTAGTCAGATGTCCTTGTCCTGGATGCCAGTGGATGGGAGAGCTCCGTGAAGTACAGGTAAAGTTACGTTAATCTCTGGACTGGATTCACAAATCTTTTTAGTTAGGATGCCGTAATAATTCTATTTCTAATTGGCCACTGAGGCCATAAACTCGAGATCTACTTATATTAGCTCATCACTACATTCTCAAACACCACATGCCACAAACACAATTTCACTGTCAAGTCACATGGCTCCAGACTTCCCCCAGATGCCCCGGAAGGAGGGGGGGGGGGGGGTACTTGGATGAATTTTTGCTGGGTATGTGCCACTAGCCTCTCAGGGCCCCTACCCCATTATATTCTATTCTGTGGCCAATAATATTATTGTCCCCATTTTAGTCACTTTTGGGCAATTATGTCATTTTTGCGATCCCAACTTATTCAGTTTCTAATTAAAAGGATTGATAGGGTAGATACATAAATAGGTTATCCTAAAATGAACTGACCCATTTTTTAAGTTGAATGAAGAAGACTTTACTTTTCACCTACAGTACAAACATTCTGGTACATTTGCTAACAGTAAATATGAAGAACTTTCTTACCCCAAAAATCAGAAAAAGTGCAACCCCATTCTAGTAACATTACTGAAAATGTGACCCCATTATAGTCAATCCAGTTGTCAAAATGTGACCCTATCCAGTGGCATATCCCCATTGGCCTCTTACATTGTGAGTGTTGTTTCTTATCAATAGCCTTGAGAAAAGATGACTGAAGTGGCCTTGTGAATCTTTCCCCAATGATTATAACTGGAATTTCATAATTTTTCTTTTTTAACTTTTTTGTTACAGGCATGTTCTAATAAACACTGTAAAACGCTCATTTTGGCATTAATTACTTTGCAAATAGAAATCTGCTTGAAATGAAATATGCCAGTTTATGTAGTATTTCAGTGGCTCACGGTTCCAGAGATTTACAACAAAACTTTTGTGCATTTTCATTCCATTATATGATCAGTTGAACGTACCAAGTATAATACATATTCTCAAACATTTAGATAAAACAACAACAAATTATCATCATTATTTTGTCCATACTCTAGTCTTTTACAAGTATTCATTTCTAAAGTCTTTAATACTTCAGAATCACGAAGAGAGGTGTCCTGACAAAGTTGTTGAGTGTCCAAGTCAGAACTGCACTGTTAAACTAGCCAGAAGACTGGTAGAAGAACATTTGATGACTTCCTGTCCTTGGAGAATTGTTTGCTGTCCATTTTGCAGTGAGAATCATCCAAAATCACAGGAACTTGTAAGTAATGGGTTTCTTCTGACTTGATCAATTTGTTCAGCCTTTGGATTATTTAATAATGAAAATAACCATTATCTTTACCATTGGCATAATCTTTTCAATGTCAATGGTAACAAAACGATAATGATAATAATATAGTAATAATAATAATAATAGTAATAATAATAATAATAATAATAATAATAATAAGATGATGATGATAATAATAATTATCATTTGCTTGGCGGTGAAGTATAACTGCTACACCCACTCATGTAGTAGCAATGGAGCTTTGGTGAAAAAGAATGTATAAAGAAGTCTTCAGCAATTAGGAGTGACTGTATGGACAGGATATCTGCCGAAAGTAGCATTGCTTAGAATTGCCAAGATTGTACAAAAAATATTGAAGCTAAGGCTCTGAATTGAGCAAAAAAACATTGAACTTTGGAGAACACTACTCAATTAGTATAATTTTTAGCGGATAGGAGCTCAATCTTTTGCAGATTTCAGAGCATTTTTTTCAGAGAATTTGCTACTTTGACGGAAGAAGTTTGATTTCCTTTTTAGTTCACTTTCTTAGTAAACTTTATTTTGCCGTTAGCCCTTTAAGTCCCGATAGTGACTAACATCAATTTTCTCCTAACAATATCCGTATGTTACCAAGAGAAATGGTTATGAGAGTTAATAAAATGATCACCTAAGAGAAAATGCCTTGATCTTCTACCAAAACTTATTCCTTAAGGAAATGTATAGAGACCAGTTTGGAGAATTTGTATGTGGATATTGGGGCTTACAGGGTTAAGCACAGTACTACCAGTCCTGTTGCCAACATTGAAAAGGTTCTCCTCCATTTGGTGCACACTAACCTCTCTGTATATAATGTTATTATTTTATTACTGCATCTTTTCAGGCACACAATGAAAGCTGTGCTTTGTACCCTCTCAATTGTATTAATGGCTGTACACAGGTTGTTCCAAGGATGCAGGTCAGTATGGATGTTTTCTGGAATGTTCTATTCACAAGTTCTACTGTAAATTAATATTTTAACACTGAGCAGATTGGCAGAAGTCACTTTTAAATTAAATTTAAATAAAGATTTCAACTTCAGAAAATGCTCAAAGTTGTACATTGTACCATGTTCATTTAGGTATACTCGCTAACTGTGAAGCACACAGTTCCCTTTTTGTTGTCAAATGTTAAGTCGATCTAAAAAGTGCAAACTAAGATTAAAAGTTCTAAAAACTTAAGGATTGGTAATCTAGTCTGTAGTGAGCAGGAAGCAAAAGGTTTTACCTTCAATGTAGAGATCTTCACTTTTAGTTATTTAATAATTTAAAACTGAGCATGTAATGTCATCTTGTGCCATATAACAAAGTTATGAAAGAAATAAGCGACTGACGACCCGGGTGGTATTCAACAAATGTTTATACGTAGAGGCTCCATCCGGGAGTCCAACCCCTTACCCTTTTATATACCATTTTTTACAAAAAGGCACTCCTTTCGTATACCTTGTATTGACAAATGGTGCCCCTTTCTCGTACCTTGTTTAGAACGTTGCATCCCTTTAAACTGCTGTAAATGTTCTGTCTTTTAAATAGGAATCAATAACAAAAATATAACTTTTTCTTGACTTTATAAAGCCATAAAATTCATCCGTCAGCCCTTCTGGGCCTTTTCACAGACCCAAATGACAGATTTTTGTACACTTTTAAAAACTACAACAGGTGAAATCTCTACCCTTTCATATGAGGCGTGAAAAAGATACCCCTCTCGGGTAGAGCCTTCCATTATAGAGTACCCCCCCTCCCCGGGACTGAGGGTTCAATAACATAATATACTATGTACATTCAGATGCCTCACCATTTGGAAACAGATTGTCTTCTGACACCTCTCGCATGTCCTTATCATGAACTGGGTTGCACTGCCAAGGTAAGTACTTTGATTTTTTTGTTTGTCCTTATTGTTATTTCGGACAGTGTTTCAAGCTCTTTGTGGGCAATAACTCTATAACAGCTCCTCCCGTTTTGTTTTGGTCTCCGCGCTTTCTCAATTCAGCGGGCCCGACTATCTCGGAGACTGGAACAGGCTATAACAGCTGTCAACATGAAATCTTAATGCCTGTAGCCAGTCTCGTGGCTTCTCCAAATGCACACAACTCTTGTGGTAACTAAAGCTGGTGCACTTCCGCAAGAAAGCCGGCCTGCAGGCGACAATTTTGTGCGTGAATCACATCTCATAAATATTTCATGAGTTGATTATCACGCAGCCTGCTATCTAGCCTGTGATTCAGCGAAAAATGAGCCATGCCGGAAAGAAACCTCTGCTCGCAGAGTGTTTCGTTTTACACTGAAGAGATTCGAAGTTTCCTGTCACCTCTGCGAAGCATGGCGAAGCTGTGCACTCTTGAAAAGCAACACGCCAACGCGCCAACCTGTTGTTCTTAAAACGTAACAAAGAAATAGATGTGGAGATGATATGACTGCTCGGCCGTTTGCTAAATTCTTTCAAAAGGCGCCGGGTATTTTTGGGTTATTTGCCCAGTTGTATGGAGTTCAAGGTCTCGCTTAGCTCTGGTCGTTGTCACGCAATTTGCATCTTTTTTTAAAGAAGCTAACACGCTTTTCGTATCAATTGAATTCTAAAAATAAGGATCTAGTTCTGTTCTTTGAAACTGTGTTTAGGCATTGAAACTGTTTCCTGTCTTCTGTTGTAATGGATGACAAGGATGGACGTGGATTGAAACTTGAAATAGTTTGTTTAACTTCTTCAAGTTTTAATACTATCATGCCTGAAAAATTTGTGTGGTATCTTCTTTTTAACTCTACATTAGTATTCTGTGGATGAGGTAAGGCACTAAGTACCAGAGGTAATCATTGATTAGGGATCCTTGTTCGTCACTTACGGAAAAATAGGCTGATTTAGCAACAGGGCGGGAACGTCAGTTGACGACGGGAAAGCGCACGGAAAGGACTAAACACGACTTCCGGTGCTCAATTTGCCGCACTGCCATTGGTCAAGCCAGTTGTTTGATTTGCGCGCGCCGTCTTCAACTGACGTTCCCGTCCTGTTGGTAAATCAGCCTAATAACGGAAACGAAATGGAGTCGAAAGGAGTCCAGTTTCCCAGCCGAGGTGCCCCTGATAAAATTAATAGGGGCGGATAATTTGCAGTCGCCCGTGATAGCTGGAAATTTTCTGCAGTGCCACAGGAAGACGAAATTAGGATCAGAACTGACCTAAAACTGAAACTGATTCTCGTGACAGTAGCCCTTAATTTTTTAGTCTACAACTTAATAAAAGGTGAATTTTTTTTTCTCCCAAGGTGGAAAGGCGGGACATAGAAAGACATATTCATGACCAAACTGTTTCACATCTCAGCCTAGCGTGCAAGAAGATTGTTACTCTTCATAAAGAGTTTGATAAAGAAAAGACAAGCCTCAGTAAACAGCTTGATGAACTGAAGAAAGAAAACGACTCGCTACTTCTCAAGGTTTCAGCAATATCGAAAACTCGGAATGACTCTCCAACTTACGTGTGGAAGATCAGTGGATTCAGTGAAATTCTACGTCAGGCCAAACATGGGAGAAACAACAAACTTGACAGTAAGCCATTTTACACCGAGACATACGGATATAAACTCAAAATGTCTGTAAATCCTAATGGCGATGGTTCTGGAAAGAACACACATTTATCTGTATTTGTAATCGTTATGAAAGGAGACTATGATGGCATGCTGTACTGGCCATTCAATCAGAAGGTCACTTTTATACTTGTAGACCAACAGGATAGCGCAGAAGAACGCGAGAATATTGTGATGCACTTCAAAGCAAACGCTAAACTAGAGAATTTTTCCAGGCCTACTTCAGATGAGAATCCAGGTCGAGGTTACGCAAGGTTTGTGTCGCATGAAAAACTCAAGAGTAGGCGATATATTGCGGATGACACTTTGTATCTTCAAGTCGTTGTGAGTCCACCATCGCCTTGACAAACGTTCTTGTGACTCTACAAAGCTTTGATACTACCACCCAAAAATTCATCTATCAAAAAATTAGCCAAGGGTGCGTTAAATTCTTATCGATTGCATTGCGAAATTTAAATGTAGATGTAAAACCGTCTTTTCGATTTCTTTATTAAACATGAGAAATAAATCCAAAAACTACACGGATTTGTATTGCTGTAGAGAGTGGATATGTTAATTGAAAATTTTGGTCAAATCCGTCTTTGGATTTTTGCGTAAAGTTTTCCTGAGTCAACGTACCGTTTATTTGAATTACAAAGAAAGTTAGTAGAAGTATTAATTTATAGACGTAGACACTAAAATAAACTGTTCGTAGGTAACATGACACACTTTAGTGGAGTATTTAAATTTGCGGCGTACTAATTGTGATCTGCGTTCAACAGCAATGTATAAGACTTGCTCATGGTTTGTTTCAGTGCATTGCTGAAACCTCATTGTATCGGTATTTTGAATTGCAAATTTTTCGGTTTACTTTGTAATAAACGATTGCTTCTACACATTTCTGCAAGCAGAGTTTCCTTTTCACCTTTGTTTTGCCAAAATTGCGAACAAAAGATTTGCTAGAAAATTTTTTGGGCAGAGTGCAATCCTGGACAGAAGTGACGATTACGGCGACCATGCCACTTTCAAACAAAACTTACTTATCGATCTAAAGATAAATACTTAAATAGTCATATGGAGCTTGTTACTAAGTTAACCTCATTTATCTTATCGCTTTGTAGCAATCGTAGTTATATTTATTGTGACTTCTGAATATTTAATTTTCTTTAATACTATGATATTTACGTATCGTAAATTGCCAGAACGTGTGTTTATCAAGTTTTGTTCATTTTTTCCTTTCCTGCGTGGATTAGCTCGCTAGCTATTTGGTCTGTTTGCTGATTAAACAACTGATGTGGCATTCAGATAAGTCGGGAGGATATGAGCTCCTGGATAAATATGGTTGAATAAATAAAGAATGTCAATTCGCTACGAAACTCCTTGATGCCTTTTGTGTAACATGATAGTCTTTCAAAGGGGAAGGGGAAGGGGAAGGGGAAGGGGAACGCGCACAAAATCCTCTTTGCAACAAATGCTTTTAAAACTTAAATAGTCATATGGAGCTTGTTACTTAGTTAACCTCATTTATCTTATCGCTTTGTAGCAATCGTAGTTATATTTATTGTGACTTCTGAATATTTAATTTTCTTTAATACTATGATATTTACATATCGTAAATTGCCAGAACGTGTGTTTATCAAGTTTTGTTCATTTTTTCCTTTCCTGCGTGGATTATCTCGCTAGCTATTTGGTCTGTTTGCTGATTAAACAACTGATGTGGCATTCAGATAAGTCGGGAGGATATGAGCTCCTGGATAAATATGGTTGAATAAATAAAGAATGTCAATTCGCTACGAAACTCCTTGATGCCTTTTGTGTAACATGATAGTCTTTCAAAGGGGAAGGGGAAGGGGAAGGGGAAGGGGAACGCGCACAAAATCCTCTTTGCAACAAATGCTTTTAAAACTTCTGGAAGCCGCAAGGAGTACCCCCCCGGCTCCTCCCACCTCACACTGGGCACCCTGAGGCCCCTGCTAAGATTGATGGCTGCCTCTGTAGCCTGGGTTCCTCAAATTTATACTGACTTTTATCAAACCAAAGTCATGAGAATAAAGGAAAACCAAGTGTCATATAATTCTTCTTCTCAGTACCACTGGAAATGGAAATGAATTAGCCTGCGGGCAGGCTCACTACTTCAGGGCCGAGTTGTTCAAAGCTGGGTTAGGATAACCCAGGGTTAGTTCGAAATTTGAATTCAGGTATGAAAGCTTAAAAAGCAAATTCAGTTTAATTCGTTTTGTCAACAATTTGATGATTGGCTATTCTAAAAAGAATAGAGAAAATTGTCCGAGAAAATGCTTTTGATGAAAAGAAAAAGGGACCCGGTTAAAATTTAACCCTGGGTTAGCGCTAACCTTGCGCTAATCAGCCTTCGAACAACTGGGCCCTGCTGTGTAGTCGCTCGGGAAATGGAGGAAAGCGGATGGCCTGGGTACTAGACTTTTTCTCGTCAATGCGCAATGTTCAACGCGCGCTTGATGTTAGTGTCCGCGTTTGCCTCCGTTTGCCGACGCATTTTCCATCCTGCCTGCTGTCATTCGCTGCTTCCGTTGAACATGGCGGACGTAATTCAGAGAAGACAACTTCAATTTTCTATCGGTTACCCCCTGCTTTACCAAAGCAGCTAACCTAACGTAACCTGGTCCCCATGCTTCTCGGTTGCTGTACCTTTTTCTGTCGACATCCTGTACTATTGACATCATTTAACAGGATATTGAAAACCTTTTCCAAATTTTGTAAGCGCTAGCTGGTTATAAAGATTTAGCTTCAAGGATTTGAGCCAATCAGAAAAGGAAAAATATTTTGGATGAATAATAAAAACCGAGAATTGTTCTAGGCTCCGTTTTTATTCACATGATTGCCTCCCTCAGAGAGGAACATCCTTTCCTTTTCGTTGACGAACCTATTTCCCCGTCTGCATAAACTTGGCCTAAGACCTCTTCAAATTTCGGATATTTATTGTTTGCTCTAGTATTTTCACTCGGAGATTATGTGACTGGTTGCAATAAATTGTCTTCGAAAAAGTTGATGTGTTTGGTTCGCTTATCGTTTCCGGGAAACGCAAGAGAAACGCTTATGAGATAACGGACTCTAGCCTTAGCTACTTTCAATCATGGCCGCCGGAAAGGAGACTTGTTACTGAAACTCATGAGACCCGTTTCAGCTGTTGTTTGCTATAAAACAAGACACGTTTTTGAGGATTAGACACGACACCTATTTTCTTAAACACACACACAACAAGAGATAAATGAAACAGTAGTTTGTATGACTACGGTCAATTACAATTTATTCCGGCGCATACCCGTGTACAGTTATACACTTCAGAGAAGGAATCCAGAGAAGGCAACTTTAATTTCCTACTTGTTGCGAAGAAACGTTTTTGAGTACAGTTTATCCCGGGTGTTGAACAAGATTTGCTACGCTTATTTAATATAATTTGTCACATGTCATTGCAACAGCCGTTTCTTTCCTCTACGAGATGGTCCAGCCACTCAGAGAGCAGAGTCTCCTAGTAGTGAGCGAGTGACAGAAAGGCTCTGCCCAAGGGCGGATTTTGGGTGGGCCGAGGGGGCCGTGGCCAACCCTTTTTCTTTGGAAGTTTGAAAATTATTTTTATAGAATTCTGGCATGTTTCCCGGCCACCGGCTTTCTGAATTTTTTGGATCCGCCCCCTGCCAGTTCCGACAGGTTGGAACAAAACCTGGGCGATAACCCATGGTCTAGTCCTGGCTGCCCTCCACACGCCAGGAAGATGTTGGGTGAAGTTTTTGCATGAGGAGAGAATGATTGACATCCAGCGGTCACATGATCCCCCCCCCCCCCCGCAAATCGCTCGCAAATCACCGTGATCCTTAGGTATCTTTCGGTATCTTCGTCTCAGGAAAAAAACAAATGTGATGTTTTTTATATTTTAAATATGGCGGAATCGGAAGCTCAAGAAGTCGGACTGTCGCTTGGTGGGTACGATGAAGAATTTATAAATGCCGTCGAAGACGATTTACAGTGTACAATCTGTCATCTACCTTTGAAGGATCCAATGCTGACTAAATGTGGCCACAGATGTTGCAAGAAGTGTCTTCATGAACACTTCAAAAGGTAAGCAATTTCTGAGTATTAAATACCAGCTAGTACCCTAATTTGATCAAAATTATTAGCTATTATTGTATTGGAACAGAGTAAATTTTGTCACCAGCAACCATTTAAGCTTATTTTGATTTCCCTCTGGTGCGCTTGCCCCATGCGCTTGTAGGTGATCATGCGGTGTCTTTAGTGACGGGATGATCCAATGGTGGCAAAACTCAAAACTCCAGTTTTAAAATCCCCAGGGCTTAAAAAATTGTTTATTGTTGTTTATTGTTTTGTTTGCCAAAAAATTATACAAATCAAATAAAATCTAATTACCTTAACTCTCATGGCGAGGAAGCCCAAGAGAAGCCACCGGGCTTAAAAGGAATGGGCTCCCTCAGTTAGATAATTAGAACAAAGCACCTGGACCAAATTTTATCACCCCCAAAAATTCTGTGCCGAATTTTCGAGTCTGAGAATTCATTTCCGGGTTTTCACATGACGTCACTAAAAATTCAAACTAAAAAACTATCGATCCTACGGAGATTTTACTTTTACGATGCATTAGAGCAGCTGAAAACTAATTTTCATACAAATTTACGCTTCAAAAGGGTTCTTGGTTTTGCAATAGAGTACGCTTGAATTTCTAAGCTTTTGCGTGATGCGGCATTTACATGACAGCCAAGAGAGCTGTCATGTAGGTTAAAAAAATGACTTATTTCAGGAAGTTTTGCTATCTAAACAGTTCATGTATTAGAAAAAGTATTACTTTAATGTTTATGAGTTTCTCGAGGAATAAATTCACGCTTTTGTAGCAAAACTCGGTAAGAAATGTTTCTGTTGGTTTCCGTCCGCTATGTTGGAGCTCATCCAGGTGAGCACCAGCATGGCGACTCCATACAAATCTCTATAAGTTTGGGTAAAACATTTCTTCGAATATCTCGTATACGAAATATTCCTCTGACCTGAATCTTGCCGAGGGTCTTTGTATATGTACCTCGATCCTTTCATTTCCCAGATTCTGAACTTTATCTATTGAATGGTTTTGATTTCTATTTTGATCTATTTTGAATGGCGTGACACTGAAAACCAGCAATATGATATGAAGCTTTGCTGGATGGGACACTTGCATGTATGAATAAGGCCATCCACTTAGCTTGAGGTCCGGTACCCTAGCGTCATTAGCGTCATCGTGGAGCTGTGAAACAAGAAGACAAAAAAGCAAAATATGGCAGAAATGTGATACTTGTAGTTGATTGTCATAGTACAATCAAAAGATACACTGCCAACACTACTATATGTTGTTATGAAATGTTGTTACAATGCTCATTTTTGAGATAACAAGAATTAATTGAAGGAATTATTTTTATTATTTTTCAAAAATGCAAACATTTGGGTTGCTTGGCTGTCACTTATTTGCACAAGAAAGCAAAACCCTGATTCTGGTAGTAGTAGTATAAAAATGACGATATCATGAAAATAAACACAATAAACTTAATGAAATATAAAGCCTTGATGGATACACATCAGGATACTTTTGGGAGGATGAATAAGGCCATCCCCTTGAGGCCCAGTACCTCCCCCCCCCAGTAAATGTGATGTTCGATGTCATAGCAAAAGTAAATACACGGCAAAAAGGATACACTGCCCGGCGACACTTCTATTATTATTTATTAAAATCCAACTAGTGGTTTATTATCAATGCTGCGCTCTGATTGGTTGAGCAGCTACTAGGCTTTATGTTATAGCCCACTAGTAGTGAAAAGCGCCACCAATTTGGTGGGCAAAAAATGATTAGAGTGTAGCTTTAGCTAGCCTGCGAATACATCCATTTCTCCTCGCTCTTCGCTGCTGGGGACATTTCACGAGGAGGAACGTCTGCGACTCAGCGACAGAAATTCAATACAGATGACGTAAAATCTGTCCGGAATCCGGTCAGAAGCACTGATTGGTCGACGGGGTAGTTACATTCTTTTAGCTATTGTTTACGAATGACAGACAAAAGACAAAAGGCCACAAAGGCTCAAATGTAAAGGCGAAGAATCTCGAGCAAAACATTCAATTTGGTGGAATATACTCTTCTCTAGAAGAACCGTTTGAGTTTTGCTAGAGCTTGTTGGCATATGAACACAATACTTTACCAAAATCGACCAGAAGACATGTAAGACTGGACAAATTTGTATTTGGAACCACATGACTACCGGATTTATTATGTAAACATTGATTTGCGTCATCAGTATGGAATTTTTGCCGCTGAGTTGCAGACATTCCTCCTCGCGAAATGTCCCCAGTGGCGCAGAGCGAGGAGAAACGGATGTTTTCGCAGGCTTAGCTTTAGCTAGCTAAAGTTGTTTTGTCTCGATATTTTTGACCAACTAGTTGGATTTTCCTAAAACAATTATTCCTCTCGCCCTCATGGCCTCGCGAGTCAATAGCCCATTTGGCCTTCGGCCTTCATGGCCTATTGACTCAGGGCCCATTTGAGCTCAAGGAATAATTGTTAATAATTTTTGTGAAATGCTGTTACAATGCTCATTGCATGTTCTGATTTAAAGAATCAATTGAAGGTGTTATTATTATTATTTTATTTAAAAATGCAAAAATTTGGGTTGGTCAAACGACACTAAACAAGCAAAAAAGGGGATGGGATCTGTTTTACGGAATGTTGAGTGTGTAGTATAATAATTCAATGTGTTAATTTTTTAAACAACCACAAAACAAGTTTGGTTGTACTAATGCAACGCAGAACTGCAGGGGTGAGAAAACGGGAAATTCCACAAATATTCAGATGGTATGAATACCCCCCAAATATCCCTACTCAAATCAAGACACCCACAGTGAAATGCAAACATTGTACAGCACATGAACAGGTCCCTCTCTTGGGGTACAATCATATCCTCTACTGAGGTCTTCGGGAAAGTTTAAATGCAATCCTTGAATTCTCATATGAAATATTGCTTCATTAGCCACTATACTCTGTTTTAACTAATTTGCACAGGTTGGAGGTGAACAATGAATTGTTAAATTGTCCTGTGGACCGAAACACCCTGATACGAGATAAGGTAGGTGACTTGTGGTATTGTTACTTCGTCAGCGTTGGTGCGGAAATGTTAATTTGAAAAGTCTGTTTTTGAAAGAAGGGTATTTTCAGCACCAGAGAAAGTCTCTGTAGTAGTCTGTATGTTTTTTCTTTCAAAACTGCCAGAAATTTTTTTCTGCTATTTAAAACTTATTATTATTCATTCAAAATATTTCCCCGATTCTGATTGGCTAACAACACACGTTTAATTCACCATAACCAGTTACTGATGACCAAATGTGGAAGAATTTTGTGTTTAGCAAGGAAATGACCTCAAAAATGCAGCGTTGTTGCAGGTTAATGCACCGTTAACCGAGAAGACCTGGGGAGGAGGTTGAGTTGTTTTGGTTGTGAACTTGAAAAATGGCAGACATTTCACTTGTTTCAAGAGTAAGAACTAGGTGAAAAAAATAGCTAAAAACATGGCAAGAACAGCAATAAGACAACTTGAAGGGCAACATCTGCTATTTGGAGAATATTTGCGGAGCTGAACAACCCTAAACATGCACTACTGAAGATGAACTTAACATCGATGGATTGATGGAGGTGAGCATTTTTTAGCCATGTTTTTAAACTAGGAATTATTTTGAATGAATAATAAAACAATAATTATTGAATTCGGCTTTCGTATCATATGAAGAATTATGGAGATCTTGGAGGTTGTTATCCACCTTGGCCTACGATGGATAACAACCTCCTCAATCTGCATAATTCTTCATAAGATACTCAGCCTCATTCATTAATTGTTAATTTAATCTCATCTGTAGCCAAAACATCCAAATATTGCAAAATGAGAGGTTACAGAACTCTTTTATGGCTGCATTGCACTGTAGTCTGAGGAAATGCTTGGTTTTCTGAATTTGTGAAGGTTTCAATGCTATCAATATTAATATTGCTTATTTAATAACCATGCATCTGGAAAAAGAAATTATTGTTTTGGAAAAAGTCTCGAAATTGCAAGGACAGTTAGTGTGCAATGCTTCGCTTGTAGGATGTTTTCCCCGATAAAGCTACGGAACGGAAGATTCTTTCCTTGGCAATCAAGTGTCCAAGTGAGGGTTGTGACTGGACTGGTGAACTGAGAAACAAAGAGGTGAATAGAGCCTTAGACTATTAACTATGTACTAGAGAATTTTAATAATGGACAGGAACAGACCTTTTTCCCAGCGGGTAGCCCTGCCAGCTATTTCATTATTTTGAAAAAACATTCTCATGGGAGGAGAAAGGGGATTATCTTCTGCATTAGGGGTTATGCAACACAGCTGTCAACTAGCTCTTCTAGAAACCTACATAATTAGACAGGTATCTTTCGATTCATACACCTTATTCGATGGTTTAGCATATAATACGTGCAGATATTCTGCAAGTCGCGTAGTATTTTTCTGAGCCCCGCAGGGGCGAGGAAAAATACGAGCAATGAGCAATATGTCCGCTCGTATTATTATGCTAAACCATCGAATAAGAGATTTATTATTCCACTACAAAAAAAAAATTATCTGGCAATTGGCTTCTACTTTTGTAAGAGTATTCAGAGACATCCTGATTCTGTCTGTGAGAATGACGTTAACAATTAGCAAAATGTTCGCGCGTATTATATGCCAAACCATTGAATGAGAGGTTAATTGTTTTACTGCAAAAGAAAAATGGTATTTTGGCTTCTATTTTCTAATGAGAGTATCCAAAACATCCTGATTCTGTCAGCCACAGTTGCTCCTTTTACATCCGCCGGTATTCGCCCTGTTGTAAACCGGTTAAACGAGGACGCTACAGTGTATTACGGCCTCGTATTTTGCTTGTCCTCTTGACCTTATATGGTAAAATGACATAATAGTGGATTAATAATGTGAGTTACATGTACATTAAATAAAATACATCTGACAGCCTAGAATGCACTGATGACATGGCAACTAGTTGCAATAATATAAAAGGCAACAAAATGTATTTTATCCACACTCAAGGCATATAAAAAATGTGCCTTATATCTTTTTCCAGATTCACTTGGCTTCATGCAATTTTATGCTCATTTCCTGTTCCAATGGAAACTGTGAAATGAAAGTATCAAGGAAAGATCTTGAAGATCATGCAACCAAGAAATGTCAGTGGAGGACTGTGCATTGTGATCACTGCTGTGAACTCTACCCAGACTGTCAAATGGAGGTAAACAACCACATTCTTCAATCATTACAGCAGGCCCCCGCCCCCCCCCCCCCCCCACTCTCGCCCCCCTTAAGGTGCCTTCACATCTGTACAGGCTGTAACCGCTGAGCGGTACCCTCCCAGTATTAGAGGAATCTCTATCTTTTTTTCTAAGTTGTAAATTACCACTACCACTACCACTACCTGCTACTACTGCTAGCACTTTTAATAGGACTATGGATCACTACTGCTTCAAAAAAGTCGTTATTTACCTGTGATTAAAATGCAAATCCTTTTTTAACAATAAAAGTCATAATTAATTAAGCCATTCACTCCTGGAAATTTTGCGGATAAACGTCTTTTGAAGCTTATTGTCAATATGTTTTCTGGTCTCTGAATGGCCAAAATGAACTGAAAATGCCCGTGACATTGTTTTATTAGTTAAGCACTTCACGGCTTTCAGTTAGCCTGTGCACGGATCCCCTTCCCCTCTCCGATTTTTCCTGTGGGAGGTGGGGGGAGGGGGGGGGGGGGGGTCTGTGCACAGGTTACTTTCTGTCCCTGATTTTTAATACCAGCTTCCCAAATTTGGGGCATATTTCGCAAAAAGTAAAATTTCACAATGTCTCATCCTCTCTCTTTTTCTTTTTGCTGGGCGTTATTACTAGTCTTCATTTCGGTGAGTAAAGTCTTGGGGGAAACGTTTAGGATCGTAGGATTAGATGGAAAGAAGTGCAGATGGGTAGTGGAACAAAATTTTCATTGCAATTTACGGGTTTTTTGCGTTTTTCTCTGGACCGTACGGTTTGACTGAATCGTGGTTATTTAGGTTTGGGTTGAAAGATCTCTTCCCCTTGCACACATAAGATATCAAAGTTACCTTTAACTTTCACACGCATCCGCACAGGGGGTTTTACGGTCGGTTCAGGGGTGAATGGGTTGAAGTAATAAACACTTAATGACTGGTCACGAGGGAAACAGGTAATTTTGTTTCCCAAGAATCTCAATTAAATTCGAGGGGAAAAAAATAAATGTTTCCCTCGGGACCAGTCGTAAAGTGATTTGTTATATAGCCCACGAAGAAAAAAAAAATTTCATGTACAAATTTATGAGAATAAATCTCGCGAGTGGTCAACATTCGCGGGTAATAGTGCTTTGTCACCCTCTGACGTCATAGACTTTGCAATGTTGCTTGCCCAGAGAGCGCGCTATTGGGAAAAAAAACCAGCTACATAACGATAAGGAGTTTTTAAAGGCTTCACGTATACTGCAAACCGCAAGCGTCAGATTCCAGTTGAGAATTTCTCAAAATAGAAAATGAGCAGATAAAAACAGCTCAAAACAATTCTTATGGATAAAAAATTGCGTGAAACTACTAATTTATGAGAAGAAATAATGAACAGTAAACGACAAGTAAAGGGGAAACTTGGTCACGTGGTACAAATTCGCGTTTGACATTTGACGTAAACGTAACCTGAGATCAGGCTCTATTTGCGTTTCACTTTGTAAACAACACTCCGGCGGGCATGGTGAAACGAAAAGAGAGGCCCAATTTTAGCAGTAGCTGTTAGAGAGAATGTATGAGAACCGCGAAATTGGGCCTGATCTCAGGTTAACGTAAACGTGATAATTAACCTCTCAAATATAATTTTAAACAATCGAGTGACAAATAAAAGCGGAGCTCCCGCTCGAAGCGCATAGATCTTAGTGCCACAAGTAATATCTATTTCCATCCAAGAATTGGCAGTCATGCCGGCAAATCTGCCCGCCTGCCCGTAATTTCAACTAATAATAGCCATGTAATTCATGCCAATTCTTTGATGTCTGTACATATCCTGTGAATTGCTAATGTGACAGTTTTTGTTGAATCTATTTTGCCACATGTAGCTGCATATCAAGAACTGTAAGAAGTTCCCTGTGCAATGTTCTGACTGTGGACTCGAGATGCAACAAGAAGAGGTGAATTACACTGCAACTCTCTCCCACTTGAATATTGGTCAATTTTAGTGACTATTGATTGTGAAGTTTTTAGTAATGGTCCTGATAAGAAGGAAAGCACCAAACGCAATGAACACGTCGGAATGCAAAAACGTTGCGTACTTTACTATAGTCTCTACTATACTTCTGATTGGTTTAAACAGCAAATTTTATGAAGACTTCGCAAAGCAGCTTGTACATAAATCCTTAGTTTTCTAACCAACTTCCTTATACCAATAACAAAACCTTGTCCGAGTCCAAGTAACACAGAAATACGTAAAACTGTAAACTTTTCTGGGCTGTTGTTTGCAACTCTTATGATTGAAGTGTTTAACACAAAAAAACACTCCTTAAAACTGGAGTTTTAAATACATTTTATTTGGTAAACTGCCTTTTGTTAGGTTTATGCATTCTTCGTTTGAAAATGAAAACATTCCTATGTGAGGAAAGCGTATTGTGCTGTAACAAAAGAAATTGCTCTCCGTCTTACCCGGATTAAGGACCTTACGATTTGACAACGGCGGCGTCCAAGGAAACGTCGCTGAAAAATAGACTTTTGCATCCTTTCACTTTTTTTCGCGATTATTCCTAGGGGCCCAGTTACTTAAAAGAAGGGAATTTAGTTTGGAGCTGAAGAGAAGGGACCGCACCCGAGTTCGAACAGAGAGGGTACAATTTATCGCTTTGCCGTTCCCGTTCTCAAGTAAAAGAAATGTACAAAAAAGCGTGATGCACGTGCAGAGTTGCTGTTTTGCTCGTCAAACCTGTTGCTCTTTTGACTTTCCCGTTACCTTCGCCGTCGTAGCCGTTCGTAAGGTCGCTAAATTACTTAATTATTTCAGCTTTGGAATGTGTCTATGTCCAACAAAAACCCATTGTTCTGCTTGCTTGTGGTCCAACATTATGGTGCATGTATGTCACTTGTGTTAATGCTCTTGCCTTTGCTATCTATCAGGGCTCTATCTAGGGTATTTGAGGGGTAGAAGCTTCCCCTCCCCCTCCCAAAAAATGCCCAGCTTCCGCCCAAAAAGGATTGTTATCATTACAGTATATAAGTAACTATATTGAAAAAATCATCTAGACACGACGAGGTCAGTGCACACACTGTAAGTTTTCTCAAAATTGTGTCTCAAATGCACCAGATTGCATTCCAGCGCATATTCATTTCGAAAAAATTGCGGGGGGCGTTTCCCCAGACCCCACTAGGAAGTTCCTGGCCTTCGGTCACTCGGGACTTCTCCCCCAAACGATAAATCCTAGATAGAACCCTGTACTAAGTAACCCATTCTCTTTGTTACAGAGTTATTCGGCATTCTAAGGATTTGATAACCTAGCCCGGAGAATAACTCAAATGTCCTGTTAGTATATATGTTTTCACCGTCCATTCTTGGGCAGCGATGCTACATGGTGATAAACCTTTTTGAGCTGGTAATTATGTACATTGGGACCTCTTCGGTACGGACAACAAAGGGATGGACTCAAGTGTTTGCAAAATTTATACAGAGGTGTCTGAATTTTGGTATTTTCATAAGAACCCGTTGATTAAGTTCAGACTGTTTCATCATGCAGAAGATTCTATCTCATAGCGCACTTGTTTTAAATTCACTTACAATTTTGACCGAATCATCATTATTACAAGTAGTTCGACAATATTTAGAAAATATGGGGGACGTTTGAGATATACTAAGGCTCGTGTCCGATAACACAGGGTGTCTGCTTAATATGGGGTCTTCTTAATGAAGTTTTCAGTTGTCGCTTGATGCATGTTCAAAGATATCACATTATGAGTGAAATCAGGTCCGACCTTCTGTTTCAGTTGCCTGATCATATTCAAATCAAATGTCCACGGGCAGTAATCCAGTGCCCTTACTATTACATTGGCTGCAATGTGGAGGTATGTACTTTAAATTTAGCATGTTCTATACCTTTCTCAAACACATACACATTGTACACTCACAGCCACTCTTTTTTTCTCTCTATCTCTCATGTAATCCGGCCAATTGAATTTTCTTTTGTGATATGATGGAGAGCATGCGCGAGTTAGCCGAAGGGGGCCGCGTTTTTTGAGAGTGCGGAGATGCCATCCCTCAAATAGGTATAATCCTTGGGAAAGAGCCGTTTATCAGCATGAAAGATATCACTTAAGAGCAAACTTCATATATGGTTAAGAAGAACAAATGAGGGGACCGTGGTTCCACTGAAGATGAGTCAAAGATAAACGCTTTAAAACGTCTCAACATGGCGGCGTCTGCGACAGAAGAAATGACGGAGCCAAAAGAGGTTCACTCTACTACTACTCTCGCAGATATTCATGGAATATTACAAAGCATACAAAACTCAATGAATAAACTTGAGATAGATTTAGCAGAGCTAAAATCCTCCGTCAAGACGCAAGAAACTAAATTCAAAAACACACAAGAGGCGCTAAAAGGTGCGCTTGAGAGCAACAAGCGGCTCAGGACGGAACTGCAAGCGACTAAAGATTAAGTAAAGAAGCAAGACGAACATATTAATGATTTGTATGATAGAATCGATGCGTTGGAACAATATTCAAGAAAGAACTGCGTCGAAATTTTAGGAATTCCAGAGGATGTTTAGGAGAACGAAGAGGCAGTGTTAAAAATTGCTCAAGTGTTAAATGTTGATGTAAAAGTTGAAGATATTGATATCTGCCACAGAGTTAAAACAAAAAACTCGAATCCTATCATAGCAAGGTTTGTCAGCCACAGGGTTAAGAGAGCGCTCTACAAGAGCAGAGTACGAATGAAGA
Organism: Porites lutea; assembly: GCF_958299795.1. NCBI lineage: Eukaryota > Metazoa > Cnidaria > Anthozoa > Scleractinia > Poritidae > Porites > Porites lutea. Next base: position 31,286,498 of record NC_133207.1, read on the forward strand.
CTGTAAAGTTTTCGGAGTTATTTCCAAACGCCTCCGCGCCAGCGAGAGTAGCCTCGGAACGCATCTTCATAAATGAAAATCAAACAACATTTCGCCGAAGGTTAGTGAAAAAGGCGACTGATAAGAAGAATGACGGATTATTACTGGGAGTTTGGACTATTGATGGGAAAGTTTTTGTGAAGACTTGGCCGGATGGAAATCCTGTAAGATTTAGTAAGTTACCTTTGACTCAATGTTAACTACTGCTGGTAGGTGGAAGCATAATGAAACTTTTAAGTATGGGAGGGGCATCTTAAAAAGGTTTCGAATCGAGCGGTTTTTTCTCTAAAGTATTTTCTTTACCTTTAAACGTAATTTTTTTTAAGTGTTTGCGTCCGCAGTAGTTTCTGTGCTAACTTGGTTTGGCTGTTTTCATTTGTTTTGTTTTGTTTCGTTTACTGATCACAATGCTTTAGGTAAGAGGGTATTGTCTTAGATTAGCCTATCTAATGCAAAAAGAAAAAGGAATGAAGGTCATTTCACTCAATGTAAGGGGCATTCGGGCGGCGAACGAAAAGGAGTAGCATCTTAAGCTACCTGAAAGATCAGAAGGCAAAAATCTATTTTCTTCAAGAAACATATTCAGAAATTAATGATGAAGCTATTTGGCAGAGTGAATGGGAAGGTAAAATATTTTTTTCTCATGGGACTAAACATAGCAAAGGCGTTTGCATTCTGATAGATCCTTCCTTGAATTATGTGTTGGAGTCTTCACACGCAAGCAAATCTGGTAGAATTGTCATGATTACAGTTTTGGTGAATGGATTGAAAATTTCCTTTTGTAATATCTATGCACCAAACAACCTACAGGAACAGTTGGAGTTTATTCAAGAGTTGAACAATGACCTAATTTACAAGGCTCAAGCTGCTAATCTTGTTTTAGGTGGTGATTGGAATTGTACACTCTCAAAAAAAGATAAAAAGGGTGGAGTGCCATGGAAACCTTCACAATTTAGGAATATGCTGTTGATAACCATGGAAACGTTTGGTTTAGTAGATATACAAAGAAAACGTCACCCAAACCTCAATATTTATACCTATGCTTCTAAAACTCTTAATGTTAAGACAAGTCGAGATTAGACTACTTCTTAATTAGTGAAATTAGTGAAATTAGGTGTTAATTGGAGGATAAAAGTCTTGTTTGGGAATTAATGAAAATGGAAATAAGACAGAGCACAATTTCTCATGCTAAAAGAAAAGCGAAAAATATGTTTCTTCCCGAAGACGAGATACAAAAGAGAATGGAGGAGTTGGACCAAATAATTTGTAATAGTAACGATCTGCAAAACATTGAAGAGACTCTAAATGAGTACGATGCTCTAAAAGCCGAAGTGAATACAATCTACGAACAAAAAGGAAAGGCAGCAATGCTCTGCTCTAAATGTCTTTGGATAGAGAAAGGAGAGCGCCCTACTAAATATTTTTTCAACCTAGAAAAACAAGAATATAAAAGAAAGACTATTACTGAACTTCGACTTGAGGACGAGAAAATTTTATTTGAAGAAAATGGAATTCTAAAATCAATGGAAGATTTTTATTACAATCTCTATAAATCTAAAGGATCTCTATCTGAGGCTGAATTCCATCAGTTTACGAGTGACCTAAGTCACGCTCGTCATCCGAAAATTTCGGATGACGAGCGGGAAGCGTTAGAAGGTGTCCTCTCCTTTGATGAATGTAAAGAGGCCTTAGAAAGCCTTAATGACAACACCTCACCCGGCGAGGATGGTTTTACCATAGAATTCTTTAAGTATTTTTTTTAATGTTATTGGCCCTGACTTGGTCGAAGGCTTTAACTATGCTCATGAAAAAGGACAACTTTCAATTTCTCAAAAAAGGGGGATTCAGATTCCGATTTACTGGACCTCCAAAACTGGAGGCCAATCACCTTACTTAACACCGACTACAAGATTGCAGCGAAAGCTGTAGCAAGGAGAATTGAACAAATACTTAACCAAAAAAAATAAACTCTGATCAAACAGGATTTATAAAAGATCGCAAAATTGGCGAGAACATAAGGTTGATTAGTGATATAATGGATTATACAAAAACTGAAAATCTATCAGGAATATTATGGTCATTAGATTTTAAAAAAGCGTTTGATAAGGTGTTAGATACTTTGAATTTTGGAGAGAGTGTTGAAAGATGGATTAGCGTTTTTTATGCAAATATTGAAAAAGCAACCAAATGGTTAAGCCCTCGAGAGGAGTAAGACAGGGGTGCCCACTCTCTCCCTACCTCTTTGTTCTCATTGTCGAAATGTTAGCAGCTAAAATTCGTCAAAACAATCTTATTAAAGGAATCAATTTATTTGGAAATGAAGCTAAAATAAGCCAATTTGCGGATCATACTAACTTATTTTGTGCTGATATTAGTTCAGTGGAAAATGCATTTGTTACCATAAATAATTTTTGGAGGCATTTCAGGCTTGCAGCTTAATGTGAAAAAAACCAAAGCAGTATGGTTAGGAAAGTGGTCCAAGGATCGCTCCACACAGTTGCAGTTAACGTGGACACGCGACCCTGTCAAAATATTGGGAATTCAGTTTTCTTATGATGAAAAACAGAACAATTACTATAACTTTGCGATCAAGATCCAAAAATTACAGACTAATCTAGATCTATGGAAATCAAGAAATTTAACTCTATTTGGAAAGGTTCTTATAATTAAGTCGCTCGGGTTATCACAACTTGTCTATTCGGCTTCAGATCTCAATGTACCGATCGATTTTATAAATGATACCCGGAAGAAGCTCTTCAGCTTCCTTTGGAAGAACAAAAAGGATAAAATCAAAAGGGAGGAATTCGTATGCCTAACCTTGATCTCATGTTAAAAGCCTTACGTTTGGCGTGGCTGCCTAGACTTCTTAAGGTGTTTCGATACAATTTTTCAGAGGCCATACCAATATTTTTTAATCGCCTTAAAAGTGGTTTTCTCCTTGTCCGATCGCTATAAAATTTGCACCAGTAATTGGCAATGGATTGAAATTTGTGAAAATATAGTTTTATGTAAAATCGATATTACTATGACAACAATAAACAAAAAAACTTTGAAATTGATACAAGCCGAATTTTGTGTGATCTAGACCGTCCTGCTACTGAAAATCCAATACTGGGAATTTAAAGTTTGGTGTTTAGCAAACAATCTCCGTAAAAAGTAAAAAATTGTCTATGTTTGAATTCGACTAAAACGAAAATATATTTCAAACCTTAAATTTTCAATAGCCGTGATAGATTATTTAATAAAAACGTTATAAATGACTCAAATTATTCTTAAGTAGCGTCAGAATGCAGCTTCATATCATATTTTGATGCTAAGAAATTTTGGTGTACTTTCGTTCTTGCAGAATTTGGACTTTTAGCGTTTTCTTGTATATCTCGGAAACGACTTGAACGATTTTTTTTAAAATCTCTTCACATACTCTTCATAATGTATACAAAAGTGTCTGAAACTTTCATTAAGATTTATTCACTGCAACACCTTAAAATTTTAAGACAAACTTATCCTACGAACCGGTCCAAAATCTGCGGACAATACATATATCCATGACTAGTACGTTTCAGTGTGAGTATTGTCAATGTTTTACATTCAAAAGATTCGATAAATTCAAACTAAAATGTACTAGTCATGGAGGTATGCATAGTGCGCATTAGGGAAAGTGTATTTAGGTGGTTTAACTCATAAGAATAAAACCAACTTACTTCCTTCATTGAAAGAATCTTCATTTGGACTTTCCGCAAATCTTCTGAACAATAGCCGACTTACAGCAAAATTAAGCTACACTCTGTTATTCATGAGATTTTACATTTATTCCTGTAAACTTCATAACAAAGCACTGACTCTTTCAGACTTTGCCAAACAAATAGAATTTAAATACCAGTTAGAAAAAATTGTGATTGATTAACTTTGTGTAGTTATATAGTCAATGTCAATTGTAAGTTACATTCGTCTCGTCCCTTTTTTTTCAACTTTTTTCAATTCCTTAGTACCTAATTATGTGCCTCTTTGTAACTTTAACAGTGTGATTTAAATAAAACAATTATTGAAAAAAAAAATGATGCCATGCTTGATACACTTGTGCTTGTGCTTGTAATACAGTGTATTTTCTTTTTCTGAATAAAGGTGCAGAGAGAGAAGGTTGATTTTCATTTGGAGTCTGCCGCCAAACTTCATCTTGACCTTGCATGTGTGAAGCTGAATAAAAACAACGAGGAATTCCAAGAAGTAACCAAAAAACTTGAAGCTAAAATTGATGCCCTGGAAAAGCAAGTCGAAGACAAGTGGAATTTTCAACAAAAGTTAACCAGAGATTTGAGTGTCAAGCTCAATAGGGAAGTTTTGAAATTAAAGGAGGAATCACCCCCTTTTGTATGGAAAATTAGTGGATTTAACGGGCTGCTTAAGTCAGCAAAGAAGGGAATAAACACTGATGTAGAAAGTAGCCCCTTTTTTACCGGACCTGTAGGATATAAGTTATACGTATATATGTACCCAAATGGGGACGCTGACGGAAAGAACACTCATTTGTCAGTTTATGTCAGTTTACTGAAAGGGAAATATGATGCAATATTGCCCTGGCCTTTTAGCAAAACAGTGACATTTACACTTATTGATCAGCAAGAAAATGAATTGCATGCAAACAATTTTGTTGTGACACTTACCCCAGGTCCAGCAAATGACTGTTTTGCTCGGCCGTTAGATTCTAACGATGGTTATGGGTTTTCTCGCTTTATATCTCACCAGGAACTCCGAACAAGACGTTACATTGTAGATGACACACTATTTCTCAAAGTTCAATGTAGTTCTTCAGATTAGCAATTTAGGTTATCCACAGTAACACCGATTAAGACGTACGCTGCTTTTGTTTCAGTTTTGTCACCTTAATGACGAAGGGAAAATTTTTTGTCAGTACATTTTACGTCTTGTTGGTATCCTCTGATGAAGGCTCGCAAATCAGCTTGTTAAATTAGTGAACATTGAACATTTCAAGAATTTTAACGCAGTTTTCGAATTGAGATCGGCACGGCAGTAGCACGACACTACTATTGTTTAGTTGTAGCTTCAAAAGTTTAGTCCACTTCCTTTGGGGCCGATAGTTAAGGAAAGCGGTAGAGTCAGTGGTTTTCAATGGAGTGTGTGAAGCGAAAACCAAAGTAATTGTGACGACCGATCCATCATCGGAGACCCAGGGACAGTCCCATAGCATGTCAGTCAGGTCGGGAGAAACGGCGCGACAAAGTTTGCAAGCACGGGCGGAAGAGGTTTCGTCGCGCCGTTTCTCCCGATCCGACTGACTGTAGCCTGCGTAGCAAGCGTTTCTGTGCGGTTTAGGAGAAAAGAAAGAGGAAAGAGAGTCAAAGTCCGCGAGAAAAGTGTCGCAAGTAAAAGAGCCCCTCTTTTGGCTCTCGTTTCATTTCTCGCGCGGTCAAAACCGCAAGTCCCCTTCCTCGGTATTTCTTTGCTCCGCGATCAAACGGAAACGCTTGCCACGCAGGCTAGACTGACTGCTCCTGAGTCTCCCAGGATGGATCGATCAAGGTACACGAAAACAGACAAATAACACTACCAGGACTTGAAGTATATACATCAGGTAAACGTAGATGGCCAACTTTGTTAATTCCAGGATATCTCCCTCTCCTGGCCCTTTGAAAGAACGGCCTTGAAAGATCTTGTTAGGAGACGCCTTTGCGTAACAAGGAGAAACTGGTGGGGCCAAGTGACGATTTCTTGCTGAAAATAGATTGCTGGAATAGTTTGAAAAGTGTTACGAAATTTGGTCAACCAATCATAAGTTTTGTGTCAGCTTGTATCGTAATACCGGAACAGTGGCCAAATTATCCTAGACATTCAAACTTAAAACCGCGCTTTTGTGATGTAATGTGTTAATGACATAAAGAGCAAACCTTGCGCACGGTCAGTTAATCTACTTTGAATACTACAGTCAGAGAGAGTAGAAGTAAATTTTTTTTGTACAAGTTATCCTTTCACCGATTTTTGACTGCCAGAAAGATAATTTGCTCCACTTCACAGTGAGCGGTGAAATGTCTGAGGGACTGCTACCCTTTATTTCGTGAGATTTATTGAGATGAAAGAGAAGCATATTCAAGGATGCGCAAAGTAGTCTGCGAGTCTCGTATACTGCTCTAGAATAGAGGTTTCCTTCCTTCTTTCTTTTTTTTTCTTACTTTTTTAATGCTCCATTTCCCTGACCGTTTGAAAATTTTTTGAAACAAAACAAGACGCTTAAAAACAAATATAACATTTTAAAGTGAAGTTTCCGTTCACACCAGTATCTGTTTGTACTTGAAAACGAATGTTTTCTCTCCATTTCAAAAAGAAAAAATATATATATTGTCTGATCCTCTTGCACAACAGAGCCATGAGAGAACTGCATTCGCAAGCCAAGGTTTCTAAAGAACATCAATAATCAACTCACTCCCTCTACTGATTTAGCCTGCCAACAAACCTCCTCACCGTTAGATTCCCCAGGCAAGCGAAAAGACCGAGAGGGCGAGCTTGCTCACAGAGCTTCACAGGCTGTAAAGCTCATAGAAAATTCGCGCAATTACTCGATTGGGAACGTTTGCTACGCAGGCTATTTTTATACCGGTTGGCCCCAAAGTTTGTAATTCCCTCTAGCTCTTGATCCGTTCGAAACCTTCCCAAATTGTCTTCTCGGACTAAAACTGAAATGCAACCTTATTGCGATACGATGATTCATTGATCGCATTTAGGTAGAAATGAACTGACACAAAGCATAGGAGACTTGGACTAACGTTACTAGTTGCGGAGAGTTAATAGGGGATGCCGTGGAGCGCTTATCCAGACCTTAAAATAAGGGGAGCTCGACTCTCAGCATAAAAAACTGGGTAACTGACCATCTACCTCTCCCCTAAGCCTCCACTAACACTTGACTCGCTGAGCAAAATAGTGACTTAAGAGAGGGTTAGGTGGTCAGTTTCCCAGAAAACTCGATTGATCCAAAAATTGTCACGGCGCTGCGGGCCTCTCCCTTGTCTAGAAAAGGCGAGGGTGACGGCCCTCCCATACACAACTGCATTAGCAATATTCCTTTAGGTTAAAACCGTTACCGCCAGTAGTTGTGATTTTTAAAATGTGCTCTTCCTTTCCCCTCCCAGGTTAATACAGACTTTATCTATTTGTGGGCTGACGGTTTGAAATTTATTGACGCGTGTTACATTCGAACCTTATGAATCGCACCATGAGTTATACCGAGTTAGTGGTTTATGCGCTCACCCGCGGTATTGCGGGTGCTAGTTCAGCTAGATCACTTTGTTCCGGGCTTCAGTCACTCTGACCCACCGTTTCCGCAAAAAGGTAAGAAAAAAGTCTCGATGGAAATCATCTCGAAATAATACGATCGTATCAAGCAATCCACTTATGTCCAGGATTGAACACAGTCACAAAAATTTGCTAGCGAATTATTTTCTCAATCTTGGCAAAAAAGATTTGATGGAAACTGCTGCTACTAGAAATGTGCAGAAGAAATGGCAAATATAGCAAGAATAACAAATTCAACAAAGATTGCAAGCTGTAGCAAATATTTGTCGCAGTTTTAGCAAAAACATGTTTAATAGAAACTGCTTGCAGAACTTACTGCGCTTTTCACAAACATGCGAATTCTGAAGTTCAAAAGCCAACTGGCGATTGCGTTTTTCGCTGCCGTCAATCATCTTAACGGACCTCTTAGGAAACAAAACTTTACTTTAACGGGTTCAAAAGGTCAAGGTTTGTGATTGGTGGATTTCGATCCGTTTTGTGTGTTTCTATGTTTCAAGGTTCGTTGCTTATGATCGTAATTATGATTGACGGCAGCGAAAAACGCAATTGTGAAGGGGCTTTTGAACTTTAGAGTTCGCATGTTTGTGAAAAGCGCAGTAAAGAAGTCTAAAAAAATCGCAAAAGCAAGAAGAAATTTCATTGCAGCAACTTTAAAAAAACACCCTGATAAATATCGTAAGAATAACAAATTTAGCGAAAATTCAGACTTAAAAAGAAAGGTAAAGGTCCTCTAGAAGCCCGCAAATTTCGCAAAAACCGCAAAAGTGACCATAACAAACAACACCAACAACAAAACACGCTAACAAATATGGCAGGAATATGTCAAGCAAAGAAATCGTGAAAGGGAAACGACACTTTCCAACCGCCGTAACTCGTACATTCGTGGAGAATACTTCATGGAAAGTGCTGGCCTACGGTATTTACGGACGAGTTGTTGACGTATCAGAAATCGAACGAGTCAGCGCAGCGAACGAGTAAGATTTCTGATATAAAAACAATGAGTGCGTAAATACCGTACAAAGCACTTTCCATGTGGTATTGTGTTTATTATATACATACCGAGACATTCATCATTTTGGCGGCCTTTTTATTTTAAATCTTTCAAAAATGCTTATTTGCCGCTACACACTTGCCGCAAAATGACAACGAAAACGAAGTATCAGCTTTTTAGTAAAAGCGTTTGTTAAAAACATAAATGACGGTAAGGATATGAGGTAATCCAAGAACTATAAGTAATCTTCACTGTTTGTTGTCAATGCACAATTGAAAATGAGTGAATTTAAGTAAAATGGCCGGTTTCAATATAAGCTTAAGCTTAAATGAAAGGCAAAGTAGCTCCGAGAAAAAGCACAACAAAAGCTTACGTCTCGTTCTGTTTTTCCCTTTCCGCTGTTGTTTCGCCGGCTCTCTACCGTTTTCTTTATCGACAGTAAAACAAACGAAACTATTCCACTCCATTTCCGAAATGTTTTTCACTTTTTTAGCGAGAAAAACTCTTTGAGTAAAACTTTTCTCGTTGAATGTGTGCGAAGCGGCGCTGCAAGCTGCAATAAAAGGCGGGAATTTTAACGCGAAACTCACACACCTCTGTGGCTTCTGATTGGACGTATCATTTTTCTCACACGTGAAAAAACATCGTTCGCGATTCTGATTGGACGTATCATTTTTTTCACGTGTGGATACCATCGTTCGCTCCTCTGATTGGCTAGAACTAATTTGCGTACGAACATTTACGACATAGCTTTTTGGTGAGTATTTCTCAGTATGTATATAATATTTCTACAACGATACACTTTTTAAAATGGAGGCGGCGTGTATTTTTTCAACTTTATAAGACTGTTCACAGACACCCCCTTTCGTTTCCCTGCTAGCAAAGGCCTCTATTCCCTGGTATCCGGCGGGCTGGCGGTATTCCGCCCCGCTTGCCGAATACCAGGGAAAAGACGCCTCCGCTAGCAGGGAACCTTTCGTTAAACCGTGCAGTACTCTTGACCTTCCGATTCCTTTGACAATGGGAAAAAATACGGAAAACAGAGCGGTCCACCTTAGCTTTCAATGAAAGGAAGAAACAAAAGAACACGACAAGTTCTTTATTGTACTCGCCTAAGAAACAATATAACAACAAAATTGCAATAGTTCTGTTGTTAGGTCAGTTAATGTTAAATACTGATTAGTTTTAAATTGCTCGTTAACAGTTCTTTGAACCAGTTGGGTTGCATCGAGTGCTGATAGGGTTCCATTAATTTGGTGGATGTACCTCGACTTGAAGAAGCAACGAATCGTTTACAATATATCTCCGGGTCTTGAGGTTTTTGTGCGTTACAAATCTGGCAAACCCAATACTGGGTTTAACCACTTTTCCCGCTACAGGCTTTGCGCAACTCGAGCGAGTGGGATCCGTAGTTAATTCCATGACGATATTCTTTTTTTCTTGTACTGATCCTTCTAGCTGGTCAACAAGGATGAAAGTTATTCTCTGGTGAAAAGGCCAGGGTAATAATGAATCATATTCACCTTCCATTAAAACCAGGAATACTGAGAGATAATTATGTCTGTTTGTAATATCGCCGTTGGGATAAACATACAATTTCAGTTTGTAGCCGTGATTTGCTGAATAGAAAGGCGAGCTCTCTAATACCGTACTGCTTTTCTCCCCCGTTGACTTAGGATTTTTTCAATGTCACTTATCCGCCATGACAATTGTGGTGGTTTTATATACAACGCTGATATTTCCTTCGCTTGAGCAGCCACTTTATCAACAAGGAAATCATTCACTTTCTTGCATTCCTTTAGCTCTTTTTCTAGGCTAGAAATTCTTCCATCGTGTAGCATACAAAGCGAGTCCATTTTCCCTTCAAGTTCTTTGGTCTTCTCTCTAAACTCTTCCTGAGTGTTATGTAACGTGACACGAGCAAGTTCCAGGTGACGGCTGGAGGATGATTGAAGGTGTGATTCAATCTGATTTCTCAGGATCTACAAGGATTAAAAATTAAAACAATACTAGCACACACAACCATAAATATCGCTACAACGAACAGTCCTCGGTTGTTCAAAAGGTAGGTAGCACTATCTACCTTATAAAGCACTATCCAGCGAAAAGGTGTTATGGAAACCAACTGCGCTATCCACTAAATAGATACCCATGTGAGGAAACCCAGATTTCGGAATCCGGGAAATGTTTGCTACACAGCTATTGCCATGTTTCAGAGCAGCTTTAACACTTTACCCCCTAATACTCACACACACCGTTAATGGGGCAGTGTAAAATAAAGACTGCGGACTGATGCGGACTATTGTTTTTAGGGACCGGTCATTATTTATGTGGGGGGGTGGGGGGGAAAAATCATGGGGTGGGCCAGGCCTTTTTTTTTAGAGAAAAGGGGTGGGCCAAAAGAGAATTTCACGATGAGTGGGGGTGGGTCATTGTTTGTTTTGTAAAGAATCAGACTCACTACAATGCATGTGGAAGATCTGAATAAATTCTAATGCAATGCTGGACATAAAATATAACACAACTGGATGTCACATGTAGCAATCCAACCTAAGTGTCAATGAGATCCATAAGCAAAAGCAAAGAAAAGAAAAGCAAGTTCAAGCCTTAAAAGATGTACATTGCTATGACTGGAAAACACTTGTAGAGAAGGGGGAGCTTGACACTCTGAAAGTCCTCGAGTTGGACAAATACATTGAGCATAATAAACTTAGCAAGAACGGAAAGAAATCGACAAAATCAAGCGAATCACAGTACACTATTATGAAACTTCAAAGGAATCTACATTTCCTTCAAGTGTCAGTGTTGGTGAGGACAGTGATGAGAGTGACAGTGACAATGACCTTGTTTTGTGTGATGAAAATGAAAGCGAAAGTGAATCAGATGATGACAGTTATACTGTAACAATACAAGGGGGCACATCAACAAGAAGTGGCCACAGAGTAGGACACTGGTCCACAAGATATGCTGATTTCGTTCAGTGAACAGGAACTCCTAATAGAGGTATAGATTGAAGGGGTTTGGGGGTGGGTCACCTCTTATATAAAGTTATATGGGGGTGGGTCAAGAATTAACTAATGGGCTTAAAGGGGTGGGTCACGTTTTTTCTTTCATGCTAAAACAAAAAAAATCCCCCCCACCCCCCCCCCCCCCACATAAATAATGACCGGTCCCTTAGGGTTAGAAAACAATGGGACTATGGTTGTCACGCTCTCATTTACATTACCAAACAATAGTCCGCAGTCTGCGTTCACTGACCACACCGTTAATACATACTTTCTACGTCACTCCTCGATCACTTTCGATTGTCCATGATAAATCAGCCTGATCCCAATGTGTGGGAGCACTGCAGCGCAAACGCAGAGGGCATGGGTTTTGATCCCGTTGAGGCGCCAAATTTGGTTTTGGGTTTATTTGCAATTTGCTATCATATTTTATTCAGTACCCAACCCAAGATCTTTTTTTTCTTCTTTCAAGAGGTGACTAAATACATGTTTTTGATGATAAGGAAGAGGTTCCAGCACTCTTCTGAATATTTTGGCTGCGGCCTAAAAATTGTAAAGAGATTTGCGATAGTGGCAGACTCGTGCTTTTCATCTTACTAAAGAACAGAATAGAGAGGAGAAGTGTGACGTCAAGTTACCAATGGTAGCCAAATTTTTGGATGACAACAATAGGGCTGAAATTTAGCAAACACGACGGTGACAGTAACGAGAAGGGCAAAAAAAAAACCCGATAGGTTTAGATTAGCCAAACAACAACTATCACGCTTTTTTTTTTACATATTTAGAGGTCTTTGCACGACTGCGACATGAACTTTCTAATTCCACGCACCCACTTTGCGGAGTAGGCAAACACAACACAAAAAGTTTCTTTTTCTTTTTCTAAACTCAGATACGGTCCTTTCGGATTAAATCCAGAAAACTCTTGCCAACATTTGAGAAATTAAATGAAGTTGAATGAGATCGATGAAGTTGAAACAGTGCGAATTTTCGGTTTGTTGTCATCCAAAAATTTTGCTACCACGGCAACGTGACATAACGACTTCTCTCTATTAGCGGGAAGGTCTAGGGGTTAAAGGAACACCCGCACAGCATAATCAAACAGAAATTCGATCTTTGAGTGAGTTGACACTGACCCACAAAATGCGTTTGTTTGAATAAAAAAAGTTATGACTGCATAAATTATGCAGAACACTATTTGTTATAAGTTTATAAAAAGTATGCAGTTTTCAAAACCACACAATAAACTGCCTTTACATCACAGCCCATTACAGTAAAAGGACAAGAAACAGTGATCAATGGGCAGTCGCTTTCTGTGTGTTCTAGAATCCAGGAAATAATATTAAAAAAAAAAAGGAATGACAGAAAGAATAAAATTAAAGAATTGGCATAGTTGCATAGATACAGTAACATCTATTAAATATTCCTGGTTTGATGCCCCAAGATTTTAAAAAATTAAAAGCAACTATTTCCAGACCTTCAGGACCTTCCCGGGCGTGACACAGGGTGGAAGGGGAAGACAACTTCTGATTAGCCTGGTACCAGGCTCCGCTTTGGGGGAAAAAGGAGAAAAAAATCAGTAAATATTTTACCTATTTAAACCCGTTTTTCGCTTTTTTCCCCCACTACGAAGCCTGGTCCCAGAATAGGTCCCTGACTAACTTATAATTGACGTTTTGGAGGTCCTAAGCAACTTTTGAGTAATCAGAGAGATTAAAGAAATGCAACCTGAGTTCAACTTTACATTTTCTGTGTGATTCTTGAAAACGAGATGAATTAGTGTAAGGGGAACAGACAAAAAGGCAAACCTCTTCCCGAGGAACTTCCACTCCACAGGTAGCTGGACATTGCATAGGATACTTCTTACACACATCAATGTGTTCCTGAAATAGATTTTTGGGACTTTTGTACCCACTTTTTTCGGTGAAGAAAGAATGATTGACATCCAGCCGTCACATGATTGCCCCCAGCAGATCGCCCGCAATCCACTTGATTGTATGTTTCAAGCCTCCTGTGCCGTCTCATGAGAAAATTGTGATTATGGCGGAATCGGAAGCTGAAGAAGTCGTACCGTCGCTTGGTGGGTACGATGAAGAATTCATAAACGCTGTAGAAGACGATTTACAGTGTACAATTTGTCATCTACCTTTGAAGGATCCAATGCTGACTAAATGTGGCCACAGATGTTGCCGGAAGTGTCTTGATGAACACTTCAAAAGGTAAGCACTTTTTAGCGATCTGAATAAATAATACTAGATATAGTACCCCAATTTGATCAAAATTATTTGCTATTATTGTATTGGGACAGAGTAAAATTTGTCACCACAACCATTTAAGCTTATTTTGACTTCCCTCTGGTGCGCTTACAGGTGATAAGTGCCCAATTTAAAAATCCCCAGCTGGGCTTCAAGCAATTAACCCCCAATCAATTCCATGCCGAATTTGCGAGCCTGAGAATTCGCTACAGCAAAAGGGAATACCTGTGAAGGTGAAGATGAAGCCAGACTTCATTTCGTTTTTCTTTCATATTAAATTTGGTAATACTAGTGAGGTTTAAATAACAAAAGCCCTTATTTGCAAAAGAAAGCAAAACCCCAAAGGATTCTGGTAGTAGTAGTAAAAACAGGACGAAACACAATGAACTTAATGAAATATGAAGCCTTGATGGATACACGTCAGGATACTTTTCGGAGCATGAATAAGGCCATCCCCTTGAGGCCCTGTACCTCCCCCCCAGTATCATTGCTGTGGAGCCAGGAAACAACAAGACATAAGGGAAAGTTCATTTAATATGACAAGGGGGGGGGGGGGATGAAGATATTGAAACTCGAAGCTTGAAATTTTAGCAGCCCCCCTCGCTAGTGGTTCAATTTTTTAGGAGCCCCCTCCTTGGTAGTCGAAAAAATTTCAGAGCCCCCCCCCCCCCCCTCTCCTCCTTCAATTCCTTTGCTCCCCTGAAAAAAGATCGCTAGACTGTATTAAATATATTTACCGTTATTGTCTTCAATGGATTATACTATGACAAACTTGAGATACAGTTGTGATACAATTTTCTAAAGCATTTTTGGGATGAACAAGAGTGTAATAATTACTGAGACTACATTTGTTATATCTGTAAACCACGTGATATAGCTGAGTTGCACAGGTCATTAAATTGTTGAGTGGAAAACCATCCGATCTGTATGATGATGTCATGTGTTGGTTTTGAAGTATACAAATTTTCGGAGCCCCCCTCCTAGCGCAACAATTTTTTCAGAGCCCCCCCTTCGGGTGTCTAAAAATTTTCGGAGTCCCCCCTCAATATCTTCATCCCCACCCCTTGTCATATTAAATGAACTTTCCCTAAAATCAATATGGTGGAAAATGTGATGTTCAATGTCATAGCAAAAGTAAAACACGGCAAAAAGGATGCACTGCCATGCGACACTTCTATTATTATTTATTAAAATCCAACTCGTGGTATATTATCAATGCTGCGCTCTGATTGGTTGAGCTACTACTAGGCTATATGTTATAGCCCACTAGTAGTGAAAAGTGCCGGCAATTTGGTGGGCAAAAAATGATTAAAGTGTAGCTTTAGCTAGCTAAAGTTGTTTTGTCTCAATATTTTTGACCAACTAGTTAGATTTTCCTAAAACAATTATTCCTCTCGCCCTCGTGGCCTCTTGAGTCAATAGCCCATTCGGCCTTCAGCCTTCATGGGCTATTGACTCAGGGCCCATTCGGGCTCAAGGAATAATTGTTAATAATTTTTGTGAAATGCTGTTACAATGCTCATTGCATGTTCTGACTTAAAGAATGAATTAAAGGCGTTATTATTATTATATTATTTGAAAATGCAAAAATTTGGGTTGGTCAAACGACACTAAACAAGGAAAAAGGGGATGGGACCTGTTTATGGAATGTTGAGTGTGTAGTATAATAATTGAATGTGTTAATTTTTTAAACAACCACAAAACAAGTTTGGTTGCACTAATGCAACGCAGAACTGCAGGGGTGAGAAAACGGGAAATTCCATGAATGTTCAGATGGTTTGAATACCCCCCAAATATCCCTACTCAAATCAAGACACCCACAGTGAAATGCAAACATTGTACAGCACATGAACAGAGCCCTCTCTTGGGATACTATCGTATCCTTTACTGAGGTCTTCTGGGAAGTTTAAATGCAATCCTTGATTTAGTCTCATATTAATTATTGCTTCATTAGCCATTATACTCTGTTGTAACTGATTTGCACAGGTTGGAAGTGAACAAGGAATTGTTAAATTGTCCTGTGGACCGAAACACCCTGATATGAGATAAGGTAGGTGACTTGTGGTATTGTTACTTCGTCAGCGTTGGTGCGGAAATGTTAATTTTGAAAAATCTGTTTTTAAAAGAAGGGTATTTTCAGCACCAGAGAAAGCCTCTGTAGTAGTCTGTATGTTTTTCTTTCAAAACTGCCAGAAGTTTTTTTCTGGTATTTAAATCTTGTTATTATTCATTCAAAATATTTCCCCGATTCTGATTGGCTAACAGCACACGCTTAATTCACCGTAACCAGTTACTGATGACCAAATTTGGAAGAATTTTGTGTTTAGCGAGGAAATGACGTCAAAAATGCAGCGTTCTTGCAGGTTAATGCACCGTTAACCGAGAAGACCTGGGGAGGAGGTTGAGTTGTTTTGGTTGTGAACTTGAAAAATGGCAGACATTTCACTCGTTTCAAGAGTAAGAACTAGGCGAAAAATAGCTAAAAACATGGCAAGAACAGCAAGAAGACAACTCGAAGGGCGACATCTGCTATTTGGAGAATATTTGCGGAGCTGAACAACCCTAAACGTGCACTATTGAAGATGAACTTAACATAGATGGATTGATGGAGGTAAGCATGTTTTAGCCATGTTTTTAAACTAGGAATTATTTTGAATGAATAATAAAACAATTATTGATTACAGCTTTTGTATCATATGAAGAATTATGGAGATTTCGGAGGCTGTTATCCACCTCGGCCTACGACGGATAACAACCTCCTTGATGTCCATAATTCTTCATAAGATACTCAGCCTCATTCATTAATTGTTAATTTATATAAATTATCTCATCTGTAGCCAAAACATTCAAATATTGCAAAATGAGAAGTTACAGAACTCTTTTATGGCTGCATTGCACTGTAGTCTGAGGAAATGCTTGGTTTTCTGAATTTGTGAAAGTTTCAATGCTATCAATATTAATATTGCTCATTTAATAACCATGCGTCTGGAAAAAGAAATTATTGTTTTGGAAAAAGTCTTGAATCTGGCAAGGACAGTTAGTGTGCATGCTTCACTTGTAGGATGTTTTCGCTGATAAAGCTACGGAACGGAAGATTCTTTCCTTGGCAATGAAGTGTCCAAGTGAGGGTTGTGACTGGACTGGTGAACTGAGGAACAAAGAGGTGAATAGACTATACATGTAGCCTGAGACTATTAACTATATACTGGAGGATTTTAACACTGAGCAGGTACAGACCTTTTTCCCAGCAGGTAGTCGACAGTAGCCCTGCCAGCTAGTTTATTTGAAAAAACATCCTCAGGCGGGGAGAAAGGGGATTATCTTCTGCATTAGGGGCTAGGCAGTACAGCTGTCAACTAGCTCTTCTAGAAACCTGCATGATTAGGCAGGTATCCTGTGATTCTGGGAGTTACCTGTAATACATTAAATAAAATATATGTGACAGCTTAGAATGCACTGATGACATGACAACTAGTTGCAATAATATAAAAGGCAACAAAATGCATTTTGTCCACTCCTGCAGGCATATAAAAAATGTGCTTCATATCTTTTTCCAGATTCACTTGGCTTCATGCAATTTTGTGCTTATTTCCTGTTCCAATGAAAACTGTGAAATGAAAGTATCAAGGAAAGATCTTGAAGAACATGCAACCAAGAAATGTCAGTGGAGGACTGTGCATTGTGATCACTGCCATGAACTCTATCCAGAATGTCAAATGGAGGTAAGCAACCACTTTCTTCAATCATGCTTTACCCTCGGTCAAATATAAACACAAAAGAGCTGTATACAGGTGTCCACTACCACTTCTGATCATTACCACTACATCTACTACTACCAATCACTTCCACTATCATTAAAACCACTATCACCATCAATCAGTACTGCTATCACTACTGTTACCATTGCCACTACCACTACTGATCACTATCACTACCATTACATACCCCCCCTCCTCCTAAGGTGCCTTTACATCTGCACAGGCTGTAACCGCTGACCGGTACTCTCCCAGTATTAGAGGAATCTCTATCTTTTTGGGGGGAGTATTTATTCTAAGTTCTAAATTACCACTACCACTACCTGCTACTACTGCTAGCACTTTTACTAGGACTATGGATCACTACTGCTACAACAAAGTCATTATTACCCTGTGATTAAAATGCAAATCCTTCTTTTACAATAAATGTCACAATTAATAAGCCATTCACTCCTGGAAATTTTGCTTGTAAACGTCTTTCTAAGCTTATAGTCAAGATGTTTTCTTGTCTCTGTAGGGTCAGAATGAACCGAAACTGCCCGTGACATTGTATTATTAGTTAAGCACTCCAATTTTTCGGGTCTGTACACAACCTCTTTTCTGTTCCTGATTTTGAATACCAGCTTCCCAAATTTGGAGCATTCCCAAAAAGTAAAATTTCACTTTGTCTCTTCCTCTCTCTTTTTCTTTTGCTGGGTATTACTAGGCTTCATTTCGGTGAGAAAAGTTTTGGGGAAAGCGTTTAGGGTCGTAGGATTAGATGGAAAGAAGTGCAGATGGGAAATGGAACAAAATTTTTTCATTGCAATTTACGGGTTTTTGGCGTTTTTCTCCGGACTGTACGGTTTGGTTTTTTAGGTTTGGTTTGAAAGATCTCTTCCCCTTGCACACATTAGATATCAAAGTTGACTTTAACCGTTCAAAGTGATGACGTCACAAGCATTACAAGGGACATGGATCCGCACGGGTGGTTTTACGGTCGGTTCAGGGGCGAATGGGTTGAACTAATACACACTTAATGACTGGTCAAGAGGGAAACGGGTAATTTTGTTTCCCGAGAAAGTCAATGACATTCAAGGGGGAAAGAAATAACTGTTTCCCTCGGGACCAGTCTTAAAGAGATTTGTTATATAGCTCAAGAAGAAAAAAACTTTTTCATGTACAAAATTTATGAGAATAAATCTCGCTAGTGGTCAACATTCGCTGTTACCCTCTGACATCATAGATTTTGCAATGTTGCCCGTTCAGAGAGCGCGCGCTGTTGGGAAAAAAATTCCAGTGATGTATAAACAACAAAGAGTTTAAGTTTCACGTATACTGCAAACGGCAAACATCAGATTCCAGTTGAGAATTTCTCAAAATAGAATATGAGCAGATAATAACAGCTCGAAACAATCTTTATGGATGAAAAATTGCTTGAAACTACTTATTTATGAGTAGAAATACTGAACGGTAAACGACAAGTAAAGTGGGAAACTTTGTCGCGTGGTACAAATTCGCGTTTGACGTTTGACGTAAACGTGATGATTAACCTCACTAATAAATAATCAACTGACAAATTATAGCGGAGCTCCCGCGCAAAGCGCATGGATCCGTAGTGCCACAAGTGAAAGTATAGTTATCTATTTCCATCCAAGAAATTTTTGACAGTCATATGCCGGTAAATCTGCCCACCTACTTTTCAAGTAACAGTAACCATCTACAGTCGAACCCCACTATTTCGAACTCGGTTAATTCGAAGTCCCCGCTATTTCGAAGGAAGATCGAATTCCCTTGGATTTACCCTTTCCCTTTACGCTTTCCCGGTTATTTCGAAATCCCGCTATTTCGAATTTTTTTCCATTTCCCTTGGGAGTTCGAAATAGCAGGGTTCTACTGTAAATTCATGCCAATTCTTCGATGTCTGTACATATCCCGTGAATTGGTTATCTGACTGTTTTTGTTAAATCTATTTTGCCTCCTGTAGCTGCATATCAAGAACTGTAAAAAGCTCCCAGTGCAGTGTTCTGACTGTGGACTGGAGATGCAACAAGAAGAGGTGAATTACACTGTAACTCTCTCCCACTTGAATATTGGTCAATTTTATTGACTATTGATTGTGAAGTTTTAAGTAATGGTCTTGATAAGAAGGAAAGCACCAGTGGCGATCGCGATGAACACGTCGGAATGCATAAAAGTGCTAAAAGTGCTTACTTTAGTTTCTACTATACTTCTGATTGGTTTAAACAGCAAATTTTATGAAATCTTAACAAAGCAGCTTAGTAGTAGTATCAAGCTTTATTCACGGTAACACTTCATTAAAAATACTCTTCCAGTGAGCCGTTTACATAACAAATTTCAAGGGAAAATATACTAATGCTAAAAATATATCTATATATTAAAAACTATCCTATAATTAATTACACAAAAATTAACCTGACGTATGCATTATATAATATAACTAAAAGAAGTTCTATCACAACTCCCTCAAGGCAATCCCCGGTTCAAGGCAAAGACATGGCGGACTTGAAAGAGTTGAGATTTAGCTCGTCTATAAGCTCATTTTCTAGGCATTCCACATGACTGCCCCCCCCCCCCCCCCCCCCCCTCCTATAGCTAAACGTCCGCTTAGCAGCGTTAGTACGGGGCCTACGTACAAAAACATTGTTCGAGGCACCTCGTACGTTGTAGGAATGAGCCCTGGAGGTTGGTTTGAAGACGTTCTTTATACTCTCAGGGATTTAAAAACACTTACTGCAAGCTGCTTAGAACGTCTTTGCTAATCCTTAGTTTTCTAACCGACTTCCTTATAACTAACCAACAGTATCACTAAGATTGAGGAATGCCTGTCCGACATTGATAAGCGGATGTCCATCAACAGACTAAAACTAAACAAAGACAAGACCGAGCTTCTCTGCTTTGACCGGATGAGGGAATTCTCATCAACGCAAACTACTGAGATTCTTATTCACGCCTTTGTAACTTTCAAACTCGATCACTTCAATTCTGTACTATGTAATGTCGTTAAAAGCGTCATCGAAAAGCTTCAATCGGTGCAGAATGCAGCTGCCAGACTGATTACGCGCTCTAGGAGGTGTGATCACATCACTCCCATCCTCTTCGATCTTCACTGGCTACCTGTTTCTGAACGAATTAAATTCAAGATTCTACTACTTACCTTCAGGGCTCTGCATCAGCAATCTCCAACCTACACTCAAGACCTAATAACCCGCTACATACCGTTTAGGTCGTTTCGGTCATCTTCTACGCTCAGACTGAATCCTGTTAGCTTTATCCTTAAGACCTATGGACTCTAGAGCATTCGCTGTCTCAGCCCCCGAACTTTGGAACAAACTACCTGACAACGTACGCTCATGCGAGAATCTAAGTCTTTTTAAGCATTAACTTAAAACCTACCTTTTTAGGAACCATAATGTTAGTCATTAGGAAGATTTATTTGATTCTATATGTGCTTTATTTAAATTTAAATTTTTTTTAATCAATATTTATTTTAATTCTAGTTTTTTCACTTTGTCGAGAGCCTAGATCATTACCGGATAGGCGCTTTAAAAATGTTCTTCTTCTTCTTCTTCTTCTTCTTCTCCTTTTTCGTATTATTATTGTAACAAAATCTTGTCCGAGTCCAAGTAACACAGAAATACGTTAAATATTAGACTTTTCTCGGCCGTTGTTTGCAGCTCTTATGATTGGTCGAAATCTTTTAACACACACACAAAAAACACCCTTTAAAAATTGATTTTAAATGCATTTTATTTCGTAAACTACTATTTGGTAGATTTATGCATTCTTTGTTTGAAAATGAAAACACCTATGCGAGGAAAGCGTATTGCGCAACAAAAGAAGTTGCTTTCCGTCTTACCCGGATCGTTACTTAATTATTCCAGCTTAGGAATTTTGTAAATGTCCAACAAAAACCCACTGTTCTGCTTGCTTGTGTCCAATATTGTGGTACATGTATGTCACTCACTTCGGTGTTAATGCTTTTGCGTGTGCTATCTATTTAACCAGTTCCCTTTGTTACAGAGTTATTCGGAATTCTAAGGATTTGATAACCTAGCTCGGAGAATAACTCAAATACCCTGTTAGTATATATGTTTTCACCATCCATTCTTGGACAGTGATGGTACATGATGATAAACCTTTTTGAGCTGGAAATTGTACAGTGGGACCTCTTCAGTACGGAGAACCAAGGGATGGACTCAAGCGTTTGCATGAAGTACATAGAGCCTCTGAATTTTGATATTTTCATAAGAACCCGTTGATTAAGTTCAGACTGTTTCATCATGCAGAAGATGTTCTCTCATAGCTCACTTAAGTTTTAACTTCACGTACAATTTTGATCGAATCATCAATACAAGTAGTTCGACAATGTTTAGAAAATACGTGGGGAGTTTAAGATACAGGGTGTCCCAAAAGTTCGTTCCTCTACTTTATAAGTCTGTATTTCAGTACGATTGAACTTGTTAAGCAAATCATTGAAACAGAAGTTGTGTCTTTCAGTCTAATTTACTATTTTCATACTTGTTGTGCCATCTTTTGACTCGAATATTCAATCTGTGTTCTCCTGCGCCAAAGGTGGCCGTGCGCGAGTATATTTTCCAGCCACATATTTTTTGTATTTTATAGCCCGAATTGCTCGAACTCCTTCCTTGTATTTTGTGAATATCACGAAAGATAAATCCCCTTAACGCAAAAAAGTTCAGCTAGGTGAGAGCATAAGCATGTATACTTCGATTTACTGGCTTATCTTTTGTAGAAACTGCTAAAAAAGTGGAAAAATCCGAATGCTGGGTGGTAAAATGATCATGGAGAAATGAAGGTTTTGAAGGCAAGAAACGAAGGGGAAGACCAAAAGTCCTGAAGAAAGCAGCTAAAATAGTTTTAAAGAAGGCTAGATACAAAGTAGGAGACTCAACGAGGAAGCTCTCGCATAGTTAGAGAGCCAAGTCCAGAAAGGGTCATGAAAAGCTGTTTAGAATGTTTAAAATTAGAATCCCCTGAGATGGCAAAAAAAACCTCCGCTTAGTCTGCCAAGTAACGAACATCTGGTCTCAAATTTGTAAAGAAGTATTCAAAAGCCTTGCTGTGGATGGGCCCAATATATATTTTTTTAGCTGCCTAAAATAAACAAATAATGTTTGGGGGTGGACTGGCTCCTGCGCACCAGGTGATAAAAAAGCTCAAATGGATCATCTGTGGGTCTACACGCTCTATCCCAATTCATGCCGCAGCGGCTACAGAATGTGAGAAAAAATCAAAAAGCGCATGCCAGTTAATGAGATTCTGAATGCATGTACTCGGTAGAGAAATAAACATTTTTTAGAAATTTGATTTTAAAAATAAAGTTTTGATCAAAAGTTATAGTGCATGAAATTAGAGGAACGAACTTTTGGGACACCCTGTATAGTAAGGCTCGTGTCTGTACAACACAGGGTGTCTGCTTAATATGGGGTCTACTTAATGAAATTTTCACTTTGAATATTTTCTCGCTTGATGTTCAAAGAAATCACACTATGAGTGAAACCAAGTCTTTCCGTTTCAGTTGCCTGATCATGTTCAAAACAACTGTCCACGAGCAGTAATCCAGTGTCCTTACTACTACATTGGCTGCAATGTCGAGGTATATTCTTTAAATTTGAGGAATTTTCTATACCTTTCTCAAACACACACACACATTGCACACTCACACCCACTCTTTTTTTTCTCGATCTCTCTTGTGCTCAGGCCAATTCAATGTTCTTTTGTGATATTCCAGGTTTGTTACGTTTGTACTTACACCACAACAGTGAGAAAAAATTATTTTATTACAATTTATGACCCATGTATTTTTTTGTTTCTGAATAAAGGTGCAAAGAGACAAAGTTGATTTCCATTTGGAGTCTGCCGCCAAACTTCATCTTGACCTTGCTTGTGTGAAGCTGAATAAAAATAACGAAGAGTTCCAAGAAGTGACAAGAAAACTTGAGGCTAAAATTGATACCCTGGAAACGTCAATGAAAAATTTAAGTGTAAAGCTAAATAGGGAAGTTTTGAAATTAAAGGAGGAATCACCCCCTTTTGTATGGAAAATCAGTGGATTTAACGGGCTGCTTAAGTCGGCAAAGAAAGGAATAAGCACTGATGTAGAAAGTAGCCCCTTTTTTACAGGGCCCGTAGGATACAGGTTATGCGTATTTATTAACCCAAATGGGGACGGTGACGGGAAGAACACTCATTTGTCAGTTTACATTAGTCTACTGAAAGGCAAATATGATGCAATATTGCCTTGGCCTTTTAGCAAAGCAGTGACATTTACACTTATTGATCAGCAAGAAAATGAATTGAATGCGAATCATGTTGCTAGGATGTTTACCCCGGATCCTGCAAATGATTGTTTTGCTCGGCCAGCAGATTCTAACGGTGGTTGGGGATTTCCTCTCTTTATTTCTCACGAGCAACTCCGATGTAGGCGTTACATTGTAGATGACACACTATTTCTTAAAGTTCAGTGTAGTTCTCCAGATTAGCAACTTATGTTATTCAGTGACACCAGAAACCCATAAGGGGTTGAAACTTGTAACTCGCGTTCAATGCTCGTGAATATTCACTTTTTACCATATTTGGAAACCTTAGTGAAAGATTTCCATTTTCAACAAAATGGCTGTCACCCGATCACCATGCGGTGGTGTTACGACTATAGTTCCGCATTTCAAGGTTAAAAATACACTGTTAAAAGACAAAAAATGGAAAGAGAAAGTTCAAAAGAATGCTCAGTTTTCTTTTTCTGGAGGAAGGGAAGCTTTTCATCAAGAAATCGTCCATCGAGGAATTCAACCTTGTTTTCTTTACAGCGGAGCGCATTGTCTGTTTTGAAATGCAACTAAGGCAGCGAAGTATTTGCTGAATTTTCAGGTACATTTTACACTCTATGGCCAAGAAAATTACGTTTTTGAAAGGTAATTTATGTATTCTTAAATTTTTCATAGACGTTTTATACATTTTTCTCTTCGGCGCTAAAGAAAAATTACAATTTGACATGGATTTTGTGTTGATTACCCTGCGAGCAGTGGTTTCTCCAGGCCTGGAGAAACCACTGCTCACAGGGTAGTGTTGAATTTGCCATACGCTCAGCCGAATGTACTTGGGTGTCGGATCCACGATCCAGATAGTGTTATGCGAATTGGTTTAAAAGATTAAATTTTTGGATTTTGAATAAAAATTTTCAAGAAACGGCTTCTCTGTCTATTGTTTTGAGTTTGTTCATTCATAAAATTAGCTCAAAACACGATCGTGATACTACGGCTACAGCATCCAAGCTAACTGAGTTAAAGTTTAATGCTTCTCAAATTCATTACACACATTAATTTTGCGAAAATGTTAGGTTCAGTTTTAAGATACTTTTCGATACGCAGCTAATGAATTTTATTCGAAAATATGTTTTACTGTTTATTGTAGACTTTTAATGTGAGAATTTTAAAAGCCTATTTGCAGTATAAGTTTACTGCGCAGAGAGTCACCGAGGTATCGTTTTTTGAAGTGACAACTTCAAGAAGTCGGGCGGTCGTCAATGGGTTTCTTAATATTACGTTTGGCCCGGGTTGTAAGCCAATTTCCTGCTCAGTATTTCGGTAAGCTTCCTGGTTTCAACCGTTGAAAGCTTACTCGGCTTTGGGGAGTTTTCCCCGTTCTGTCGGCCATTTTTTAAGCAGGCGCGGGGACGTGAAGTGAAATTACGTCACGGTCGTTTACGAAGTTTGATTGGCTGGTTATCTTTTCTTCTCGTTCCAAATATGGTACTTTCGAAAATGAATACTCTTGAGCATCGGACACAAGCGAACATATGAGAGTTACACGTTTCAACCCCTTATTAGTTTCTGGTGACACTCAAGGGGTTTACTGCTTTTGTTTCAGTTTCATCTCTTATTGACGAAATGACTTTTTTTCTCAGTGTACATTTTACATCTACCATAGTATCCAGTGGTGAAAACTCGAAAATCAGCTTGCTAAATTAGTGAACATTAACCATTTCAAGAATAAGAATATTCGAATTGAGATAGGCACGGCAGTAGCACCACTGCTCAAGGCCGATAAGGAAAGCGGTAGTGGTTTTCAATGGAATGTTTTGAAGCGAAAACCAAAGTGATTGTTGCGACCGACCATGTTATCAAGCATGGGCGGAAGAGGTTTCTGACTGCTCCTGGGTCTCCCAGAATGGATCTGTCATGGTACACGAAAGCAGTCAAATAACAAAGTCAGGACCTGAATTACTGATATACATGAGGTAAACCTTGTTAATTCCGGGACATCTCCATTTCCTGGCCCTTTTAAAGAAAGGCCTTGGATGATGTTGCCAGAAGACGCCTATGCGTAACGAGGAGAATGGTGCAGCGTGGTGACAATTACTTTGCTGAAAATTGTTTGCTTTGGAATAGTTTGAAAAGTGTTAAGAAATTTGGTCAACAAATCATAAGTTTTGTATTGCAATACCAGAACAGTGGCCAAATTATTTTAGACATTCAAATTGAAAATCGCGCTTTTGTGATGTAGTGTTAATGACATAACGAGCAAACTGTATGTCAGTTACTTTACTTTGAATACTACAGTCACGGAGAGTAGAAGTAAAATTATTGTTTGCACAAGATATTTTGTCACCGATTTTTGACTGCCAGAAAGGTAATTTGCTCCATTTATGAGTGCAGTTTTACACAGTTTCACAGTGAGCGGTCAAATGTCAAATGTCTGAGGGAGTCTTCTTCTCTTTATTTCGTGAGATTTATTGAGATGAAAGACAAACATATTCAAGGATGCGCAAAATAGTCTGTGAGTCTCGTATACCTTATACCGCTCTAGAATAGAGGTTTCGTTATTTCTGATTTTTTTTTTTACTTTTTGAATGCTCCATTTACCGGACCGTTTTAAAAATTTCTGAAAAGACGCTTGAAAACAAATATAAAAGTGTAAAGTGAAGTTCTCGTTCACGCGTATCTGTTTGTACTTGAAAACGAATATGTTTTCTCTCAATTTCAAAAAAAAATAATGTATAGTCTGACTCTCTTGCGCAACATAGCCATGAGAGAGTTGTATTCGCAAGCCAGGGTTTTAAAGAACATCACTAATCAACGCACTCTTCTATTGATTTAACCTGCCAACAAACTCCCTCAGCGTCAGATTCCCCAGGCCACGCGACTAAGAGCCGAGAAGGCGAGCTTACTCACAGGCTGTAAAGCTCATAGCCTGATTAAAAGCTTTATTAATAAAACCACTTTACGAGTTACCCTTTGTAGCAAGCGTTTCCGCGCGAGTTCGTCGAGAAATTTCGCGCAATTACTCGATTGGAAACGTTTGCTACGCAGGCTATTTTAATACGGGTTGGCCCCAAAGTTTGCAATCCCCTATACCTCTTGATCAGTTCTATATAATGTACCTATCAATGTAAATCCCGTGGGGGGGAGGGGGGGGGGGAGTGCGGACAAGGGGTGGGGATTTGATGCCTGAGACTATCCCCGTGTCGGGCTTTTGATCGTGCAAAGCGACCCCGGGGTCGGGACATTTGACTTTGACCGACAGAAGCCTGGTATCAATTCAGAAGCGGTTACCAAGTCCGTCCCTCGAAGCCTTCTGAAAGTCACGCTGTTGGAGAAAGGTGTGAAGTTTTCATTTGCTTTAATCGCCCTAATCCGATACTTTAAACCGTCATCTAAACAGATAATGTCCATTTTGAGAAAGTTTTTATCTTCAAGTTCCCATCTGATTGTAAAACTCGATTGAAATCGAATTCCACCATGAAAGTCAGAGGATTTTTTACGGGTCACTGATCCGACCTGTTCCGACATGTTGAGCAGATGTTATAAAGCATTTTACGTTTCCTTAATATTATAATAGCACGGTCAATCTTCCTAGAGTGTTCAAAATAAGAGATGCTAATGGAGAGAGAAAATACTTAATTACAGCGAGTAATTTAACGGAGCTTACGTTTAGTAAGGACATACTTTGGAAATGTTCTTTTAATTCGTTTTATACAGTAGTATAGTATTGTTTGTTTAGATTTTTTCCCCTGGGGTGGGGGCTTTTTTGACACTTTTGATTGACCTTTCGTTTCCCACCCTGGGGAATTTGATCAAAAAATTTTCAAATTTGTCAAATCCCCACCCTTTGCATGCACTCCCCCCAATGGGGTTTACATTGATAGGCGCATAAACCTTCCCAAATTTTCTTCTCGAACCAAAACTGAATAGCAACCCTATTGCCATTATATACGATGACTCATTGGAGGGGAAAGGAACATGCCCACTGCATAGTCGCAGATAAACCCGACAGGGGCACCCAACGACAGTTTTCGGAAAAATATCTGTTCGGAAGACGATTTGAGATCTAGAATTTTCGGAACATTTGTTGTAAAATTTCTTGCTTGACTGCCTCTCCTAGGATTTTCGAACATCTAAAACATGGTAAAATTGCCCATTTTCAACGGATTTTTACCCTAAAAAGGTCACCTAAAATTTTCGGGAGCCTTTTTTCTGGCTGAAATTTTCGAACAGGTAAGTTTTGATCCCTATAATTTTCGGATCACTAGACTTCCAGCTAGGAAATCCGAACAGATGAAAAATTTATAGGGGATAAAAATATGCCCATATCCACCGTTTAAATACTAAAACACGTTTAATAATGCTATGTTTAAGTGGTTTTGAACCATATTCTCGTTGGGTGCCCCTGACCCGATCTTTGATTGAGGTAACAATAGTTTCTTCAAGTTGCCTTCCGGAGTCCTCCATTCCCATAAACAGTAAACAGTAGTTTGGATCTTTTCCGTCTGCAAACGGTGGGACTACATGTATAAGTAAAGGCTGGACCAGGGGTTAAGTGAGCTCTGAAAAGAGCTCCTGGTCCAAGTCGTTTACTCTTGCATCGGCCATTTTGAAAACGATTTGTTGACGTAGCGATCACTACCCCGAAAGTGCGTTATGTCTTTTAATTCGCGCGCGACTGGTTTTTTAGCATTGTTGAGTGTTCATTAACAGCCTCATAAGGTGCAATTAACAGATGACTGGCTTTCCTGAATGGAGTGCTACTGCCTATTGTTTGTTCATGAAAACCATTGTTTCGACAAGGACAATGACTTCGCTTCGACTGCGCGCTAAGTTTAAACCTTATGTTTTCAAACTTAAAAGTCTGCAATTTAATCGAATCAAATTTTCGAGAAAAAGCTATCCATGTGTAGGTAACGCATTTGTCTTAAAATATCCGCTCTATAATCTGAAGATTTTGTTATTATTTTTCAAGAAATTCGATGTCCATGCAATTTGGACAAAGGTCGTTTTCCATACTGAAAATACTGTAGAAAGCCTGATTTTCAATGTCAAAAGTCTGCACCTAATTTTCATTTATTTTACTTAAAATTTAGCTGCAATGATAGATTAATCCTTTAACTTATAGAATCCGCTCTATAATGTTAAAGAAGTCATCTTTTTAACAACCAAAATGACGATTTTGGTCACTCTGCTGCGCCGAAGTCGCCTGTTTTCTCGGTTATTATGCCGCTTTCTTGGCGCATTCAGGCCTGATTAGTCCGCCTCAATGGCTCACTGATATGCGTAAATGTCCGACCATTTCTCCCTTACTGGTAGTAAGAAAAAAAAGGATTGAACATAGTCGGAAAAACTTGCTAGACAACTGTTTTCTCAATTTTGGGCAACATGTTTGATGGAAACTACTGTCAGAAATATAAAGAAGAAAATGCGGTATTCGCGCCCTCCAAACGCCTCTTGACGTCCGGTACTCTTGACGTTGCGATTCCTTTGACAATGGGAAAAAATAAAAAAAAAAACAGAGGGCTTTGAGCAGTCCCCTTTAGTTTCCAATGAAAGGAAGAAACCAAAGAACACCACAAGTTTCTTTATTGCAGTTGCCTAAGAAACAATGTAAAAGCAAAATTGCAATAGTTTCTATTTGTAAGACTTGAGTGTTAGGTCAATTACTGTAAAATAAATCACTTTTAAATTGAGCTTTAACAGTTCCGTAATCCACCTGGGTTGTATCGAGGCTGATAGTTCCATTAATTTGGTGGATGTACCTCGATTTGAAGCAGCAACGAATCGTTTACAATATATCGACGGGTCTTGAGGATTTTGTGTGACACGAATCTGGCGAACACAATGCTAGGCTTAACCACTTTTCCTGCAGACTTTGCGCAACTTGAAAGAGAAGGATCTGTGGTAAAATTCATGACGATATTTTTCTTTTCATCTGTTCCTTCTTGCTGGTCAACAAGGATGAAATTTATCCTCTGGTGGAAAGGCCAGGGCAGTAAGGAATCATATTCACCTTCCATTAAAACCAGGAATACTGAGAGATAATTATGTTTGTTTGTAATATCGCCGTTGGGATACACATACAATTTCAGTTTGTAGCCGTGATTTGCTGAATAGAAAGGCGAGCTCTCTAATACCGTACTGCTTTTCTCGCGCGCTCGACTTAAAAGTTTTTCAACGTCATTTATCCGCCAAGACAATTGTGGTGGTTTTATATAAAACGCTGATATTTGCTTCGCTTGAGCAGCCACCTTATCAACAAGGAAATCATTCACTTTCTTGAGTTCCTTTAGCTGTTTTTCTAAGCTAGAAATCCTTCCATCGTGTAGCCTACAAAGCGAGTCCATTTTTTCTTCAAGTTCTTTGGTCTTCTCTCTAAACTCTTCCTGAGTGTTGAGTAACTCGACACAAGCCAGGTCAAGGTGACGGCTGGAGGATGATTGAAGGTGTGATTCAATCTGATTCCTTGGAATCTGCAAAAATTAAAAGCAATAGATGGTTTTCATGCAATCTCGGGAGACACAAATAACAATGGTGAAATGAACAAATGCTGGTGGACAAACAAAGCGAGCTAATGAGCGATCTTTTGTTTACCGTCCACCAGCGTGGCGGCGATGACGTAGCGTGAAAACCACCTATACTGATAACTACAACGAACATGCCTAGGTCAATGTTCAAAAGTTAGGTAGCTCTATCTACCGGATAAATCACTATCCAGCGAATAAGCGTTATGGAAACCAATTGTACTAAAAACTAGATAGATATTTATCCATAGCCAGATTCATGATTCAAAGCAGCATTAACACCTCCTCGCCTCACTTCTCACACACACCGTTAATACGTACTTTCTACGTCACTCCCGATTGTACATGACAAATCGGCCCGTTCCCAATGTGTGGGAGCACTGCAGTGCCAATGCAGAGGCCATGGGTTTGAATCCCGTTTAAGCTCCGAAATTTTTTTTCGGGTTAATTTGCGTGTCTGGAAAGGAACATGCCCACTGCATAGTCGCAGATAAATCCGATCCTTGATTGAGGTGACACTGACTTTGGTTATGATTAAATAAGTTTTGTTTGGTTAGAAAGTTATGACTGAGTTCTTCTTACATTATATTTAAATACATTGTACAAAACACTATTTGTGGTAGGCTTATAAAAAGCATGCAGTTTTTAAAACCACACAACTGAACTACCTTTACGTCACAGCCCATCACAGCAAAAGTACAAGAAACAGTGATCAGTGGGCAGTCGCTTTCTGTGTGTTCTATAACCTAGAAATACAAAAAATGAATGATAATAATAACTAAAAGTGCAAAATTAAAAATTTGGTTTATTTGTAGGACATAGTACAAGATTTGAAAAAATATGACACTTTTTTCAGACCTTCCTGGGTGTGATACAGGGTGGGAGGGAAATATTAAGACAGCTTATGATTGACGTACGTTTTGGAGGTCGTAGGCAACTTTTCAGTATTCAGAGATTAGAGAAATGCAGCCGCGGTTCAACTTTATCTTTCCTGTGTGACTCTTGCATGGAAACAAGATAAATTGGCGTAAGAGGGGAACAGACAAAATTGCAAACCTTTTCCCGAGGAACTTCCACTCCACAGGCAGCTGGACATTGCACAGGGTACTTCTTACACACATCAATGTGTTCCTGAGATAGATTTTTTGGACTTCAAACCAAAGATTTATACATTTTTGTAGATAAGTTTAAGTTTTCTAATTAAGTGCTAGGCAATAATCATCTATAGCCAAACTGAAGCAATCTGGAGAGATTAAACTGATATTTCTACAAAAAACAGGAAATGCTCGTGGCAGTGAATGAAATATCAATAGAAACAACTAAAGGAATTCAAAAAGTTCACATACAGGGACTCTCTTAGGTGAACATAAGTTTTATTATCCCGTATTGTTATATTCCTAGACTTTCACTCAACTAAACAGGGACTGCCATTGGTTGATTCTTGGTCACGTGGCCTTGACTAAAAACAAATGTATCCCGATCGTGATACATCAAACAATGTATCCCGCTCGGGATACATTGCGGCACGTGATCAAAGCGCATGGTGGAAAGTGGCGTGACAAAAGGCGGCAAAAACACCGCCAGGTCCTGCCAGTTTTCTTTTTCGTGAATGCACACAACAACACAATCACGAAGCCTCAAGCTAAAAAGCAACGATTTTTAAAGTTATCCCAGAAGTTCCCAGAAGAAAAACAGCAGCTAGTGGAGGAAAAAGATGCAGATAATATAAGGAAAGTACTTTTGTTTGTAAATCATTCATTCAGTGGTTTTGAGAATTAAATTTGTGTTGTTATAAGTACCGAGTCGACTGTTTTGGTTCGCTCCGGTTATTCTTTTGTTGCTGTTGAAGTGAAAGTCTAGAAATATAACAAAATACTTAATGTCAGGTCCCTCGGGAAACCAGTTAGTTTTGTTTTCCCTCGAGTCCTGATGTTTCCCTCGACTTCGTCTCGGGAAACATCAGGACTCTCGGGAAAACAAAACTAACTGTTTCCCTTGGGACCTGACATTAAGTGTATATTATTGGCATATGTATACCTCCATTGAGGTTGAGACCCACAATACTTTAATGACAGTTAATTTTCATTGGAAAAAGTCAGTGCAACGTACAAAAAATGATGGCTACTGTCATTGTTGTGGGGGATCTAAAGCAAAATAATTGAATTGAAATTAATTTACTGTAGTATTTTCAGCAAAGTTATAATATCACCTCTCCCTGGCATGCAGGGTGTGGCTCGTTGCAGTAGCAACACTTCACCAATCTCCACTGACAAGTTATTGTTACATGTTTGTCAAGGTCTTTTCTTATCATCATTTCATTACAGTTATCATTGGTGCATGAAACTGTTAGTAACAAGCATGATTCCATGTGATTCTGTTGAGAAACAAACTCCTACAGAAAATGAACTGATAAAAGGCTGCTGAACAGGTACACAACATAAAGGTGGAACAGGGGAATCAGGCATTCAAGAACCCACCTTTGCATCCTGCTTGCCCATTTCACCCCTTTTGCCACTCTTTTTTTAAAATCTTTTATGCAGGCTAACTGGTTTACTCGGGTGACTGAAGATTCCTACATAAGGGAACTATAAAATCATGATCTAAACCACCACATGTACACACTTTGGGGTCTGACAGTCTTTATTACAAACATAAACGCCTAAACTAGTACACTTTACTCATTCTAACTTATAATCAAAGTCCTAAAATAGAAACAGATACACGAAACATAGTACGTACACGATAAGAAGACTGTCCGTAGGACTCCCCGGTGGGAGGTGCAAAAGAAAATTTAACTTGAAAAGCTATTGAAGCTTGCTAGATAACACGGTGCTTGCCGGCTTGAAAAGACTAAACGGCATTACCCTAGTTCTCCCATCACTAAGAATTGCTACGCTCTAAACTTGTTGCTTAATGATTGGTTACTAAAAATCTTGTGACTATAGCAGGGTTGTGGTAATTTTACTAAACTGGTGTACTTTTCCTATGACCAAGAAAACCCACCAGGCCCCCCTGTGCGAACGTCGGACGGTGTTCTTGGTTTATATTAATACAAGTATCAATATCCACCTCAAATTTAAAAGCAACCTGGCAAGAACTAATACTAGGAATTTCAATTTGAAAGTAAGTACTGGCGTCAGAGCTGGAAGACAATACGGAGAATACAGTTTGAAAATAAATGAAGTGAAGAAAATGTAAATGACCTCAGGGAATCATAGGGTGGATAAGCCTTTTCAAAAGAAAAATATGTTATTTCCGTGTATTATGATGTATAAAAGGAGAAAGCCCTTTCTAGTAACTTTCCAGGGTGCAAGCAGATGATAAACGAGGCCTGAGTTTTTAGTAATTGCTTGTTTGTATTTCTTAGATCATTTTATTTGCCTATGGAAATAATTTTATCGAGGTCACGGATGAATCCCATGAAGACAAGACATTTTTATGTGTTTTACTGCTCTACTATGTCAACAATTTTTGCCGATTCACGAATGGAGGTGCGAAGATATCGACGCATGGATATTAACGTGCTTAATGTCGTGCCTGAGAAGTTTTATCTTGACTTAAAGGTTTAAAAACAATTTGCCAGCGTGACCGTCAAATAATTTTATAGTTGCAGTTACAGTACAGTGGCACCCAACGTCAATTTTCGGAAAATATCTGTTCGGAAGACGATTTGAGATCTAGAATTTTCCGATCATTTTTTGTAAAATTTCTTGCTTGCCTACCTCTCCTAGGATTTTCGAACATCTAAAAATTGGTGTAATTGCCCATTTTTACCGAATTTTTACGTTAAAAAGCTCACCTAGAATTTTCGGGAGCCTTTTTTCTGGCTGAAATTTTCGAAAAGGTAAGTTTTGATCCCTATGATTTTCGGATCTCGAGACTTTCAGCTAGGAACTCCGAACAGATAAAAAATTTTTAGGTGATAAAAATATGCCTATATCTACCGTTTAAATACTAAAATACGTTTAACAATGCTATGTTTAAGTGGTTTTGAACTATATTCTCGTTGGGTGCCCCTGACAGTAGCCAGGGGTTAGCTTCAAGGAGTGATACACATTTTGAGTCCATATGATTCCAAGCTTGCTTTTCTTTCGCCTCAACGGACAAATGTGACTTATGATCAAATTATCAGCTGAATTATTTACCTCAACGGGCAGAGAGTTAGACACAACGATCAAATTTAACGCCTCAGGGGCGAAGAATACTTTGATTTTATAGGCCATTTTACAGTTATGGAAATGTAGTTCCAGGCTTCAGAGGCTATACATCGCTTTATTTCTGCAGCTCAGTTCAGCTCTGTTTCGTATGTCAAGGCGACCACACTCATCAGGCAATTATAGCGAGTGATCGTTAATTTTACATGCTGACATCAGACAATTAGCCTGTTCCAGGCGTTCAGATAGTAGAGAGCGGCGGTCAGTGGGGAGCGAGTTTTAACTTACAATTTAAAAACTGTACACCGGGAAAACAGGGGTGTTGGGAGAAACCAGGGGGGTGGGAGAGCGAGTTCCCTTCCCCTTTCCCCCTCTAGTCTCCCCCTCATTCTTTTTTTCTTCGTAAATTTTTCTCCCGCGCTCTACTATCTGAACGCCTGGAACAGGCTAGCTGACAATACCGCTCTGGCAAATTACCGTTGACTTCAAATGGGCGATAATGTAAAAATGGTTGCTAGGTGGCGCACGTGGCTGGTTACGTTACGTTATTCTTCAGTTTCTGAGAGTAAATCTATTTCTGTGAGGGCATGAACCTACTAATTTGTTTCTTTTCTTTAGGGTAAATAATATAAGTGCTCTTTGCAAATTATTAAAAATTCCTCTTGAGGGCACAGATTACATTCCTGAGTACCCTAAACAAAAGAAACGAATTATCACGTTCTCAGAAACTTTAGAAAAACGTAACATAACGTAACTGCACGTGCTACCTAGCAACATTTTTATATTATCGCCCATTTGAAGTCAATGACAATTTGCCAACGCAATATATTGTCAGCATGTAAACTTAACAATCACTCCCTGCAATCGCCTGATAAGTGTGGTCGCCTTTAGACCATATGAAACAGAGCTGTAGCGATAAAGCGATGTGTAGCCTCTGAGGCCAGGAACTACATTTCCATTATATCATTTATTGCTACTGAAAAGTTGAACACTGTAGAAAAATTATGCTAACCAGTTAGCTGACCAGTTCAGAAAATACTTTGAAATCTATATTTTTTTACTTCAGCAGCTGTACAAGTTACTGGAAAAACATGACCCAAGTCCCAAGTGTTTGATTGCCACAAACCGTTCTGTGTTAATGTGAGTAGGCAGGCGAAGTCTCGAGAGACAGAGCTTGTGTACCCTTGTCAATCCGTGATGGTGCCGCAACGTCTTGTGTGGCTGTGTAGGCCCACGCGCGAGTTGCAGTCCCTATTGCACACGATGAAGCTTGAGGAGGGCAGGGTGGAGCTGTTTTTGCCGCGATCGCGCCTCTGTTCAGCTTTCTGGTGCCATTTCATGTCGGCTTTCTAGGTTCCTTCTTTCACTGTCTGTCTCCACCGGGCACGATCACGCGCAGCATCTTCCCAGTTGTTTCAATTTCGCATGCTTTGAGGTCACGTTTGCATGCATAGCGGGGTGCTCGACCTTCCTGACTCCCGTAGGCAATTGACCGTATAGAACTTCCTAGGGGATGCGTCCATTATCCATGCGATGAACATGCCTGAGCCATCTCAGGCGGCCCTTACTGTGTAGGGAGTACAAGCTGGGGGTTCCAGCACGTGACAGTATCTCATTGTTAGTGATGTGGTTTTGCCATTTGACGCAAAGGATGCGCCTGAAGCATCGCAGATGGAAAGAGTTCATGCGGTGTTCCTGTCTCATGTAGGTGGTTCAAGTCCCACTGCCGTAGAGCAATGTGTTGAGAACGGATGCTTGGTAGATGTGCATTTTGGTGCTTTCAGTCAGGTATTTGTTTTCCCACGCTCTCTTGGTCAAATTGGACATGATGCCGGTGGCTTTGCCGACTCTTTGGGAGATCTCTGAGTCAAGGCCCAAATTCATGGAGATAGTAGAACCGAGGTAGGTGAATTTGTCTACTACCTCGAGAGTGTGGTCGCCGATTTTGATTTCAGGGGTATGGCTGACATCCCGGGTAATCACATTGGTTTTTTTGAGACTGTGGGGCCAAAGTGCCACACGCGCTGGCGAATTTGTTGATGAGCCTCTGCAATGCTGCCTCGGAATGCGTTGCGAGGGCAGCATCGTCAGTGAGGAGCATGTCACGCACCAGTACAGTATTGACGTGGGGGTGAGCCACTTTGAAGAGTTTTCAGTCGGTACGGATATGGAGGTACATACCGTCTGTGGAGGAGTCAAAGGCATAGGACAGGAGGAGAGAGAAGAAGATTCCAGAGTGTCGGGGCTACTAAGACAAAGCCTTGTTCACGCTGCTCTTTATAGGGGAAGGATTTAAAGTAGGTCCTTCAACGGATACGTTGCCCCTCATGTTTTCGTGGTACCACGCCTCCGCCGCTTGGTGGCTCACTTGACGTCATGAGTTTGCTGCAAACTTCAAAGCCAACTCCTTGTTGGCGTGGTTCTTCTGGCTCCTTTCTTTTCCAGAATAAAATGTAGTTTTCCTCTCGTGGAGATCCGCTGGAGGAAAGCCTGGTTTCTTGAAGGGCTGCGATGCTGATATTGAGTTTAGAAAGTTAATTGTTTGTCGATGATAGCAGTCTTTCATGAGTCATCAATCTGTTGTAACTCACTGGAAAGTCCTGGGCACATGGTGCGTACATTCCAGCTTGAGATTGCTTTATTGCTTTTCTTTCTTGATGTGTCTGGTGCAAGAGTGATCCACTTGTTATGCCGGCCGCGAAGCACTAAGTCCTGAGAACCCATCAAGGCAGGCGGATTTTTTTAATGTGAATCAGAACAAACCAGTATACATTATTTACCAACACTAGGCCCAGACCAAGAAGACAAAAAGGGAAAAAATCTACCAGTAAACCAGTCATTCAGATCAAGGAGCGTGTCTAAGATCCGCATAATTTTTCATTTCATACACAAGTCGAGTTCATTCAAAATATTTCCCCCTTCAACGAAACAGAATTACTAGTGATCAACGTAACGTTTCCGTCTTCATAACATTTGCTGTTCATTGGCAGTTTCAGGTTATGACGAGATATCTATCCTCGCAGGCATTTCTCATTTGGCAGTTGTCATCCGTTGAGTGGCTGTTAGTTGCTTTCCTTGCTATGATTTTAGGCACTAGAAATACGGCTATTTCTTCTTTGTATAATGTGTGAAATCTTCCGCTTTTCTGATATCACAGCCCTGCCAAAACACCTGAGCCACCTTGCCGTTTGTCGTCCCATTTTCTGTTGACATCGGTACAATTTACATAAATTGTACTCATATCCGAAAATATCTTTCAAATATGGTCATCGTATCTGGTAATGAAGGATTAGTAGAGGGATTTATACCAACAAGAAACGGAGAAATCTTTTGAATATATAATAATGAACGAGAACACTGGTAATAGATTTTGCTTATTAGCACTGGATTCTTCTCATGTGAGGTACCGCATTTGCAATTGCAGTACATAATTTAATACTTGTCACTTTGGCTGAAACACTTGTTGGGTTATCCCATCTGTAATGTTGATTTACATATAACCTGTTTCCAGAAAATGTGGGAGCTATGACACCAGGGAAGGAGAGAAGGAAGGCAGGCAGAGAAAAAAGAAAGAAGTGGGTAAGGAGCTTTTGACAAAATATGATGAATATAGACTTTTTTTGGCTTGCATGTTTTCTTTTCCCATTTCAGACCACGCGATTATACCCAAAGAGAACTGTTTCCTTCAAATGTCGTCCTATGCACCTGCATCCACGTACATATGGAAGTACATAATTTATGAAAAGAAAAAAAGGCACATTCCCTGGCGAACATCACGTGGTCTGAATTGGGAAAGCAAAACATACAAGCTAAAACGGTCTATTCAGGGTAACTACTTTCAGAATACCACATATTTGCACAGTGTGTAAATAAGTAGGTACTGATGAGAAATACAAATTCTCATTAAGTATAACAATGTTATGTTGTTTTATTTTAGTTGTTCTAAGCCTTACATCTTTTTCTCCAAGTGCACCTGTCCACTCACAGCCATGGTTTGGACACTGAATGATAAATCACAGAATTTTTCTTTCGATAGCCTTGTCCGGAAAAACATCCTACCAAGAGTAATGTTAGTCAAGAATACAGTATATAGAACATTATTTATTATTATCTTCCTTTACAGTACATTAGTCTTTTGCAAATGACTCTTTATACAGTTATCTAACTGAAACAATCTGATTTATCCTCGCCAGTCTGGTTTTCGAAAGAATCACAGCACAGACACCGCTCTCATACAGATAATTGACGAATTGCTCTTCCGTTTAGATAAGAATAGAGTTAGCGGCATGGTGCTGGCAGACTACTGTAAAGCCTTCGATATGGTAGATCAGGTTTTTATTAATGACCTACCGCTTCATGTTAGCCTGTGTATACAGACGTCCCCCTCCCTCAGAGAAAAATTGGGAATTTTTCCTGAGGGAGGTGGGGACGTCTGAACACAGGCTACTTTATGTCGTCCCTTCTGAAATAGATCTTTACGCAGACTTTGTTAAAATCACATCGTCATCAGACTGTGGCAGCATCGGAAGACTGCAAGAATCTCTTAATACATCTTTATTAGGAGTTTTTAAATTATGAATTATCTGCCTCTTAAACAAAGATTACTTTTGTACAATGCTTTGATCAGGCAAGGAATTAATTATGCTAGTGTCCTCTGGACGAATTGTGATAAAGAGAGCCTTGGGATTGTCCTGAAGCTTCAGAAACGAGCAGCTAGAGTGATCTTGAATGCCCACCCTCAAGCACCATCAGTTCCCTTGTTCAATCGGCTGAAATGGTTGCCATTTTAAAAAGAAGCTTTAATATCTAAATGTATCATTTGTTATAAGCGATTACGGGGTGACATCCCTGCTTATCTAAACAATCTTCTTAAATTAAACAGTAACATCCATAGTAGACAAACCAGATACTGTAATTTTAACCTAACCTCTCCGAGAAATAATCGCCAAACTGAAGGAGGAAGAACGATTACCAGCACGACCTGTAAAGCATGGAACAGTTTACCATTGTCTTCAAGACAAAGAGACTCGGTCAATTCTTTCAAAGAAGCATTGTGGAATGAATTTTTCACCCAACAGCAGACTCTTAATTATTTTCTTATTTAAGTTGTTTGGTAAGTTCAGACTAGATTATACAGCTATATCTTGTGTTTTATATAGTTTAGTAGTAGTAGTATAGTATTTACATATTTAGTTGTTATCTTGTATTTTATTTAGCTTAGTATTATCTATTTAATTGTTTATCTCATTTGTCTATTTATTTTTCATTTATTATTTAAGAGGGCCACAAGTTTATTAGCTCTGGCTATTTAGTGCCAACCCTCATTAAATAAAGTCTTTAGTTATCTTATCTAATAGGCTGATGTTACCAACACATCATGCTGTCATAGTTCTCAATGTGGAATAAAATCACTCATGATAAAACCCGTTTCAAATGTCACGTTACTGCATGCCGTGCCGAACTTAAATGCACAAATTCGACTTTAGCACGTAAGTAGCAGGACTTCCGCCATCTTAGCACGTGGCATAATGTTTGAAAAAAGAGTTTTTTTACATATTATCAGCTGTAGATTTTACATCCCGGATGCTCATTTTCAACTACAGTCGAACTTTCCGTAAGCGACCACCCAAAATGCGAAGAATTAGTGTTCGCTTACCATGAGAAGTGGTCGCTTAAGAGAATAGGTAGTCCACAGGGAGTCCCTTCCAAGAGGAAATCCCGATATATTTACTCTTTGAATGAGAATTAATTGTAGGCAATTTTGTGAGTTACGATATGTGTAGATTGATGTTCTCTCTAAAGGTCTTAGATTTTGTGACTGAAACTAAGTGTTTAGGAATTATTATTGACAATCAGTTGTCTCGGCTTAGCCATATTGAATTAATTTGTAGGTCCTTTGGCTAGAAAGTAAATCAGCTAAAAAGGCTCAAGTATTTAACAAAGGATACCTTACAGTCTATTTACTTTACAAGTTTTATTCCCACTGTCACTTATTGCAATTTAGTTTGGGGTACCTGCTCACCTACATTATTGCATGAAGTGGATCATACTGATCCACGCCAGGGCAGCTAAGATTATATAGGCTATCTGATGTTAGCACCAAGAAGATTTAATAATAGCTGGATGGGAATCAATTAATTCCATGTACAAGAGAAAGTTACTGACTTTTATGTATCAAGTTCACAAATCTGAGCTACCAGATAACATAATTAGGCTTTTTAGTAGTAGCAATTGCTGTTATGATCTACGCAATAGCATTAAGTTTGAGGTTCTCCGCTTTAACCTAGAGGTGGGCAGGAATTCAGAAAGATATAGGGGAGCTTTGCTCTGGAACCCCATCCCAGATAATTTTAAAAGAGCACCAAGTCTAAACATCTTTAAAGAGCTTCTTAAGAAAAATAGACCCTTGTTTGACAATATAAATTCCAACAAGATGAAAAAGTATTTTAATTGTTCTTAACTTTTAGTCTTCTATCTTACTAATGTATATTTATTCTTTTTATATACCTGTTTTCTGTATATTTTCTATTTTATTTGTATATCATCAATAGATAGTTTATCAGCAGGTCCACATCAGCTTTAGCTGCCTGTTAAGTTAACCTGCTTTACCATATAAACCATGAATGAAGGTTCTTCGCATGCTCTGAGTAGCGTAGTACACATAGTGAACATAGAGGTCAACTGTGAGTCAAGCGAAGAGGTTAACAGCAATGGAAAATTATAAAAACATCAGCCCAAAAAGTGGTCGTGGTTGCTCGCTTATACGAGAGGTTGTAACTTTAGTGCTTTGACTGGAAAAGTTTTGGTGTTTTGGATGGGTGGTCGCTTATGGGAGGTGGTCGTACTTGGAAATTCGACTGTAAATATCCTTAAGAAATGGTCTCAGGGAGATTTTATCTGATCGAGGCTTTTCTGCATAACATCTTACCTACTACTATGCTTTTAAAAACTGCCTACTGGTTCATTATCAATTAAGTATGACTTGACTTGATTGTTATTTTTATAAC
Source organism: Porites lutea (assembly GCF_958299795.1). Taxonomy (NCBI): domain Eukaryota; kingdom Metazoa; phylum Cnidaria; class Anthozoa; order Scleractinia; family Poritidae; genus Porites; species Porites lutea. Next base: position 31,327,814 of record NC_133207.1, read on the forward strand.
TTCATTATTTCCTGCAACACTGTAAGAACTTACAGTCATGTAAATAAAGCTTAATATTAAGCTCGCAGTACCTTCCCCATCGTCTTGGATGGTCGCGACCCATCGTGATTGGGCGCGTTTCTATTTTCCCAACGCGTCCCAGAATTTAGCAATGGTCGACGATCACTCCTCACACGTGAAAACTCAAATTTGTACTGCCAAGGAGTGTTGGGGATCACTAAGTGACCTTTCAGTCTGCTCGGTCCTAATCCCCTAACTACTAAGCTCGGGCTTAAGTCTATCCCTACATAAATCAAAATGACATCTGAGAGAGACTCGGCGATTCTCCTCTTATATCAGCAAAATCCTGACAGTTATGTGAAAAAGAGCTTAAAAACAAGTCGGTACGCGTCGCCATTTATGGAAAGAGGGAAGGATCAAGCTATAATTATTTATAAGACTAAATTTTCCACAGACCGCAAATGACTAATCAGCCTAGCAAATGCTGACATGTGGAGAGAACATGTGCAAGCTTCCCACATCTTACCATATATAAGCACGCAAAGGATGAATTAATTGGCGCTAAAAAAACTCTTTCCTTCCTGGTTAATTAGAAATCCACATGATAAAATTAACCCTCTCTTTTCTCCCTGTCAATCATTATTAGAAAAGAGTAAGCCTAGAAGCCGCTGCTGGTCAGCTTTAGTACCGGTAAGACGACAGTGTAATGGTGGATTTCTACTGTCGCGTAATTTTTACGTGCACAGGCATGTAAATTTTACGTGCGTAAATAAAATAGAGGCAATGTACGGAAGGTCGCGCGTAAACGTAAAAGTTTAACCTCGCTCAAGTTTCACGTTTACGAGTGGCCTTAACAGATCACCTACTTTATCTCGTATTAGGATGTTCCGGTCCACAGGACAATTTAACGGTTCCCTGTTGAGCTCCAACCTGTAAAATTCAAAATAAAGGGAATGGACGACGTGTTGCTCTATATTCACCTTAACAATGACCTTTACTTGAAAACAAGCATCAAACTATGAAGATTACAGTACCACCATTTTCCATGGTGTGCCAAACTTCTTGCATTCCGATTTTTCTCTCTTTCTTTTTTGAGCAAGATCTCGGAAGACGTTGAGAGCGAAACGTAACAGTCTCGCTCCGATCTCTAGTTTATTTTGGTGATCATTTTGAGCAAGAAGGAATTTTTTCGATTGAGAAGATGACTCCAATGCAAGCAGTATTACCAACATATAAGGAAGCTAAACTTTAATAGTGGTACTAAGACAAGGACATAATAATATACAATAGACCTTGTCACGGTTTTCGACGCCATCTTGACGAGTAGGCAAACGTGTGAGAAATTATAGTGTTTGTATGAGAATCTAATGTCGAATAATTTCCGTAAAACCGCTGTTCTGAAAAAAATATCAATTGTAAACTAAAACTACAAAGCAAAGGATTGTCCTAAAAAAATTGGGGGGCGTATCTGTGCTTAAATTTCTCCAGAGGCCCGCTTTAGATTTTCCATATATTTGTCTGTAATTTTCCCGGAACTTTCTTACAGATAAATGTATAGAAAATTTTAAAAAGTGGTTCTAGGTCTTCTAGTGCATGTAACGCCCTCAATTTTTTTCTGGAGAATCCTTAGAAGTGAAGCTTTAGTTTACAAATCATATCTTTTTCAGAACAGCCGTTCTACAGAAATTATTCGACATTAGATTCTCATACAATCACTGTAATTTCTCACGCGTTTGCCTACTCGTCAAGATGGCGTCGAAAACCGTGACAAGATCTATTATTGAGCTCCATTTGAGCTCATTTTTAATCCGATTTTAAACTTTCTTCAATTCCAGAAAGCGTGACAACAGGGTCAAAAGTTTGTTTTCAGACTTCCTTTTCTCAGAAATATACCGTGTCTACCATGGCCGTAAAGCGCAAAGACATCACATGACTTATTGAAAACAAAATCAGGCCAACAAGTAAGGGACTCAAGCTTTGAAAAAACTCCGTGTGCAGCAAATATAAAAAGAAGACAACCTATGATGAATAAGATCCTATGATGTATCAGTTGGCAACCTTGCCAACAATCAGGATAATTAATATGAAGCCCCCCCCCAGAACTCGCTCGATTCCGAAAATTGAGTTATGCTCTGTTTTTAGGTTAATAAGGGTCTTGAACTAAAATCCTTTCAAGTAAAACGTTTTTCTCGGTACCTTTTTAATTTATATGTTGACCCTTTGCACAGCTTCTGTATTTGTTCGTTTGCTTTAGTCTCCTTAAGTCTCAACGTGAGAGAACTAATCGAATTTGTAGGCAGTACTGAGAAGTCTGATAATCCATGCAGAAAGCCGTTTTTTCTTAGAATACATTGCATTTAATTGCGCTTTATAATATATTAAAAGCGATACTATGATCTTATATCGACAACGATGGCGTGCACTTTCACTAGGTCACTGCTAATAACCTTTCTTTCTAACAAAGTCTCTGTCGGCATTGCTTCGCTACCTCATGGTTTCGTAAGCATGAACCCTCTCTCGAAACCCTGATGGAGGCTAAAATAAAATATTCGCTAGATAGGCTAACTATCTGATGACACAGACATGATAATACAATTGAACATTGCGATACCATCCGTCACTAACCTCTTGAAGTGTTCATCAAGGCACTGCCTACAAAATCTATGCCCACACTTTCCCGTCTGTACGGCCTCTTTCAGCGGTAGGTGACAGATTGAACAGTGCAAATCTTCCTCCACTGCATTCACAAACTCATCTTCGTATCCGCTAGGTAAAGCTTCAGCCATATCCTGTAGGAGAAAGTTGTCTCTTAGCTCTGGCAATACGGGAGGGAACGGTTATTCAGTCGGTTGAATCAGGCGACGCAGTGGGTGAGGTCTGCAAGACACAGAACGCATATTTTTCGTCTGTCAATCAGGCTCATACCAGGCGTGGCAATTAACTAACATGCATTATTGCTTACTGCTTACACCCAAGGGGCTTACAGTCGTGTCCGCTCAATACAGGTATAGTTCTAGAGAAAGGTTTGTTCTACAAAAAAACATGGGAAGAAAAGTTCGGACCTCATTGAGCCTTACGTCCGCCTAATGCCGAGTGTCCGCCAAATTTAAATACTGACTTTAAAGTCAGTATTTTAAAAATGTCAAAGTTTCTCAACATTACTGTCGAACCTCCATGTGCGACCACTTCTCGTAAACGACCACCTCCCATAAGTGATCACCCATCCAAAACACCAACATTTTTCTTTACTTAGAACTTCTCGTATTATAAAGCGATCACATTTTGGGCTGAAGGTTTTGTAATTTTCATTGCTTTTAACCTCTTCGCTTGAAGCTGCTTGACTCACGGTTGACCTCTATGTTCACTATGTGTACTACGCTACTCAATATATGCGAAGAACCTTCAGAGAGAACATCAAATTACACATATCGTAACTCAAATTATTGCGTACAATTAATTCTCTTCCTCTTGGAAGGGACTCCCTGTGGACTGCCTATTCTCTTAAGCGACCACCTCTCGTAAGCATTTTGGGTGGTCGCTTACGGCAGGTTCGACTGTTTTTATCCGGGTTCGCGTGGACGTGGCCTTAACCGGGACAAGACACGACATAGCATAGAATGAATGTGAACTGCGGAAGTACAAATTTAAGAGGTTGTCTCAGTAAAAACCGCCCACTAGCCACTCAATTTCGCGTGAAAAATAATAAACAGATCTGTTTCACTCTTGAACTGTTTGCAAATTATTATTTTTTTGAAATCCCTAAGCCTTTCCCTCAAAAGTCACGTGAACCGTCGATTGCTATTTCTTGGGTGTACATATAAGACTATTAACTCGATTTAAGGTGATTCCCTAGTTTTGCACTGCGCATCTCTTACTGCGCATAACAAGATGGCCACCGTAAAAAAGAGCATGTGAAGTAATATTATTAAAATGAAGTTGACTGAAGAGAAACGCTATTGGATTTTTGCTTGCTGTTGTTTCTTGCCGAGGTGAGACTCAATGTGTTGCGAATGTGCATAACGTAAGCAGTACGCGTCTTGCTGAGTTCGACCTCCTCTCGGAGAACCTCGATAGTGGATGTTTAACTTGTGCTTACTCACTTTGATTTTCATTTAAACACTTTCTTTATCACATTGTGTCCTAAATGTGATATCTCGATGTAAATTCTGTAAAAACGGATTTTTTAATACTTTCTTCCCCTTTTCACATACATTCTATTTTGAAACTCGCCCCAGTCCTCTCTCAAAAATCGGAGAAAATGCGTTTGGTGCGCACTTTCTGCAGCTCTACCGCAAAAACGAGTACGGTGACCCCCATTTTTTATTTCATGATTTTAATAAGGACAGTGCTTCCTTTCGATGAGAAAAAAATTTGCACAAATCTATGTTCTGTTTTTTGGCAATTTTACTAAAATGTACGGATTGAGCCATCACGGGTCGAACAGCGCGCGTCCAATTTAATTCTACTTTGGAGCGTAAAGTAAAAACAAGGGCATTAAAGGGCATTTTTCTGGTACGTAAGTAGATAAACAATACATAAAAGTCAAATTCTGTGTGATGTCATATGCATCATCGAAAAAATCTCTCCTTTTTGTCTAGTTTTGCGCTGCCCGCGGTTTTTGTAAAAGGGTCCTAAATAGCCGTATTTGTCAGCATTGTGACGTCAAAACGAGCACGGTGACCCCCACTTTTTATTACTTTTTTATCATCTTCTTGACTTGTTACATCAGTGTACCAAGTTTTAGCTAAAATCTATGTTAGGTTCTTTTACTATGGAATCACCTTAAGATTTTTTTTTTTCACCGGCTTGGACTGTTTGCAATTCTTTTTTCTCTAAAATCACTTAGCCTTTCCCTCAAAAGTCACATGAATTAACGTGCCCTAAATTTAACTGATTTGGGGATTACAAGCTCATTGTTTGACTTAAATTATAAATTTATTAATGGAAGCTTCGCTTTTAGCCCTGGCTAAATTTAGTATTTACCAAATCAGTGAATAGCAATTTTCGCGCGTTCAATCCTGGACGCAAGTGACGATTACGGAGGCCTTGATCTAAAGATAAATACTAAAATAGTCATGTGGACCTTGTTACTTAGTTATCCTCTTTTATCTTATCGCTTTGTAGCAATCGTAGTTATATTTATTGGGACTTTTGAAGTATCTAATTTTCATAAAATAATATAATGCATACATATCGTAAATTGTTAGAACGTGTATTCACTGTGTATTTATCAAGTTTTGTTCCTTTTTCCCTTTAATTTTCTGCGCGCATTATATTAGCTCGCCAGCTATTTGGTCTGTTTGCTGGAGCATGTGGAATTAAGATAAGTCAGGAGGTTATGGGCTTCTGGATAAATATAGTTGAATAAACAAAGAATTTAACGAGTTTCCAAACTCCTTGAGGTCTTTTGTGTAACAAAAGTGAGCTTACGCAATAGGACGGGAGAGGAAAGAAGACGGCAAAACTTGTTTGACCAGCGTGACAATAATTTTGTTGGAAAAACGGTTCCGCCGAACTTTATCCTCCTTTAAAGAAGTCTTTTTGTAAAAGATCAGAAAACATTAACTTAAGTGAAGATCACCACAAAACACATAAGTAACATGCCTGTCACGTTTGTTACACACAAGCGTTTTGCCGTCCTGTTGCGTAAACTCACTAATAGCCTGCATGATAGTCTTTGGAAGGGCATGGGGAAAGCGCACAAAATCCTCTTTGCAACAAATGCTTTTAAAACTCATCGAAGCCGCAAGAAACCCCCTCCCGACCCCTCCCACCTCAGACTGGGCACCGGCTGAGACCCCTTAAAAATGGAGTTTAAATACATTTTATTTCTTAAACTGTCTTTTTTGTAGGTTTATGCATTCTTTGTTTGAAAATGAAAACATTCCTATGTGAAGAAAGCGTATTGCGCTATAACAAAAGAAACTGCTTATACAGAGCCTCTGATTTTTGATATTTTCATAAGAACCCGTTGATTAAGTTCAGACTGTTTCATCGTGCAGATGATTCTATCTCATAGCCCACTAGTTTTAAATTCACGTACAATTTTGGCCTAATCATCAATACAAGTAGTTAGACAATGTTTAGAAAGTATGGGGGAAGTTTGAGATATACTAATGGGCTCGTGTCTGCATTCGCCACACAGGGTGTCTGCTTAATACGGGGTATTCTTAATGAAGTTTTTACTGTGAAGATTTTGTCGCTTGATGTTCAATGAAATCAAATTGTAAGTGAAAACCAGGTCCGATCTTCCGTTTCAGTTGCCTGATCATATTCAAAACAACTGTCCACGAGCAGTAATTCAGTGCCCTTACTATTACATTGGCTGCAATGTCGAGGTATATAATTTATATTTTAGCATTTTCTATACCTTTCTCAAACACACACTCAGGGTCGGCCCGAGGTGGTCGGGTAGTGGAATACCAAAATACCCGAAATAAAGGTATACGTTATACCCAAAATTAGTCATGAGTGAATACTTTATACCCAATTTTAAGTATAAAAATACTGTAAACCTGAAATTAAATACTCCAATATACTGTATACCCAAGAACCCTGGCCGACCCTGACACATTGCACACTAACACCAACATTCTTTTTTTTTCTCTCTATCTCTCTTGTACTCGGGCCAATTCAATTTCCTTTTGTGATATTCCATGTTTGTTACATTTGTACTTCCACCACAACAGTGAGGAAAAATTATTTTATTACAGTGTATTTTTATGTTTCTGAATTAAGGTGCAAAGAGACAAGGTTGATTTCCATTTGGAGTCTGCCGCCAAACTTCATTTTCACCTTGCTTGTGTGAAGCTAAATAGAAACAACGAAGAGTTCCAAGAAGTAACCAAAAGACTTGAAGCTAAAATTGATGCCCTGGAAAAGAAAGTCGAAGAAAAGTGGAATTCTCAACAACAGTTAACAAAAGATTTAAGTGTTCTTAACCGGGAAGTTTTGAAATTAAAGGAGGAATCACCCCCTTTTGTATGGAACATCAGTGGATTTAACGGGCTGCTTAAATCAGCAAAGAAAGGAATAAACACTGGTGTAGATAGCCCCCCATTTTTTACCGGACCCGTAGGATACAAGTTATTTGTATTTATAAACCCCATTGGGCAAAGTGACGGGATGAACACTCATTCGTCAGTTTATATAAGTCTACTGAAAGGGAAATTTGATGCCCTATTACCTTGGCCTTTTAGGAAAACAGTGACATTTACACTTATTGATCAGCAAGAAAATGAATTGCATGCAAACAATTATGTTTTGATGTTTACCCCAGATCCTGCAAATGCTTGTTTTGCTCGGCCGGGGAAAAATTCTAACGATGGTTGGGGATTTTCTCGCTTTATTTCTCACGCACAACTTCGAAGCAGGCGTTACATTGTAGATGACACACTATTTCTTAAAGTGCAGTGTAGTTCTGCAGATTAGCAACTTATGTTGTTCAGTGACATTCAAGTCGTTTACTGCTTTTGTTTCACGTTCATCTTATTGACGAAATGAAAATTTTTTCTCAGTACATTTTACATGTAATATAGTATCCTCTGGTAAAGCTCGCAAATCAGCTTGTTAAGTTAGCGAACATTGAACATTTCAAGAATTATAATTTTCGAATCGAGATCGGCACGGCAGTAGCAAGACACTACTACTATTTACATGTAGTTGTAGCTAAAAAAGTTTGGACCACTGCTCGGGGCCGATAAGGAAAGCGGTAGAGTGGTTTTCAATGGAATGTTTTGAAGCGAAAACCAAAGTGATTGCTGCGACCGATCCATACGTTGTCGGCCAACCTTGTTAATTCCAGGAAATCTCCATTTCCTGGCCCTTTTAAAGAAAGGCCTTGGACGATGTTGCTATTAGGAGACGCCTATGCGTAACGAGTAGAAAATGATGCGGCGAGGTGACGATTACTTTGCTGGAACTTGATTGCTTGGAATAGTTTGAAAAGTGTAACGAAATTTGGTCGACAAATTATAAGTTTTGTTTTGCAGGGTCTAAAATAGTTTGGCCACTGTTCTAGTACCGCGTTTTTGTGATGTTTTTTTTTTGAATAACATAAAGAGCAAACCTTGTGTCTGTCAGTTTTTTTAAATACTGCAGTCAGAGAGAATAGAAGTAAAATTTTTCTTTGAACAAGATATTTCGTCACCGGTTGTTGTCTGCCAGAAAGATAATTTGCTCCATTTATGAGTTTTGTTTTCACAGTTTAACAGTGAGCGGTCAAATGTCTTAGTCTGAAGTGAAGTTCCTGTTCACACATAAGCTCGCTCAGCGTTAGATTCCCGAGGCCAAGCGAAAAGATCCGAGAGGGCGAGCCTACTCAGAGGCTGTAAAGCTCATATCCTGATTGAAAGCTTTATTAATAAACCCTCTCTGTGAGTTACCCTGCGTAACAAGCGTTTCCGCGCGAGTTCGCGGAGAAAGTTTACTCCATTGGAAACGCTTGCTGGGCAGGCTATTTTCAGGTTGGCCCCAAAGTTTCTAATTCTCTATACCTCTTGATCAGTTCGAAACCTTCCCAAAACTGAAATTCAACTTGGGGCTTATTGCGATACGATGACCCATTGATCGCATTCAGGTAGAAATGAAGTGACAAAAAGCATAGGAGGGGATATAAATGGACTAACCCTACAAGTAGCGGAGATTTAAATGGAGGATCATACCAAGCAATCCACTTATGTCCAGGATTGAACACATTCGCAACTGTTTCCACAATTTTGGGCAAAAATATTTGATGGAAACTATATCAGAAATGAACAGGGGTCTTACCGCCATCTAAATACCAGGGAAAAGACGCCTCTTTCGTTCCTTTGTCAATGGGAAAAAATACGGAAAACAGGACTGTGAGCAGTCCACCTTAGCTTCCAATGAAAGAAAGAAACCATAGAACACAACAAGTTCTTTATTGTATATGACTAAGAAACAATATAACAGCAAAATTGCAATAGTTTCTGTTTGTAAGAAAATAACTGTAAAATAAATCATTTTTAAATTCACCTCAGTGCTCGTTAACAGTTCCGTGATCCACTTAAGCTGATAGGCCAGGGTGAGGTGGGTTGGTACTGATAGGGTTCTATTAATTTGGTGGATGTACCTCGACTTGAAGCAGCAAAGAATCGTTCACAATATATCCCCGGGTCTTGAGGTTTTTGTGCGTCACAAATCTGGCAAACCCAATATTAGGCTTAACCACTTTTCCTGCTGCAGGCTTTGCGCAACTCGAGAGAGTGGGATCAGTAGTTAATTCCATCACGATATTCTTTTTTCCGTCTGATCCTTCTTGCTGGTCGACAAGGATGAAAGCTATCCTTTGATGGAAAGGCCAAGGCAATAACGCATCATATTCACCTTCCATTATAACTAGAAATACCGAGAGCCAATTATTTTTGTTGGTAATATCTCCGTTGGGATAAACATACAATTTCAATTTGTAGCCGTGATTTGCTGAATAGAAAAGCGAGCTCTCCAATACTGTGCTCTTTTTCTCGCGCGCTTGACTTAGAATGTTTTCAATGTCATTTATCCGCCAAGACAATTGTGGTGGTTTGAGATACAATGCTGATATTTGCTTCGCTTGAGCAGCCACCTTATTAACAAGGAAATCATTCACTTTCTTGAATTCCTTCAGCTGTTTTTCTAAGCTAGAAATCCTTCCATCGTGTAGTCTACAAAGCGAGTCCATTTTTTCTCCAAGTTCTTTGGTCTTCTCTCTAAACTCTTCCTGAGTGTTATGTAACTTGACACAAGCAAGTTCAAGGTGACGGCTGGAGGATGATTGAAGATGTGATTCAATCTGATTCCTCAGGATCTGCAAAGATTACAAATTTTAAACAGTACTGACAAACAATGTACCTACGACGAACAGTCCTCGGTTGTTCAAAAGGTAGGTAGCACTATCTACCTTATAAAAGCACTATCCAGCGAAAAGGTGTTATGGAAACCAACTGCGCTATCCACTAAATAGATACCCAAGAGTGGGAACCCAGATTTTGGAATCTGGGCAATTTTTGCTTTTCTACGTTACTCCTCGATCACTTCCGATTGTCCATGACAAATCAGCCTGATCACAATGTGTGGGTGCACTGCAGCGCAAACGCAATGGGCGTGGGTTCGGATCCCGTTGAGGCGCCGAATTTGTTTTTGGGTTCATTTGGTTTCATTCAGTAGCCATCACAGATTTTTTTCTTCTTCTTGCAAAATGCGACTAAATATACAGTAAAATTCCGAAAATAAGCTCCTCCAAATATAAGCCCCCCAAACTTGTAACGCAAAAAGCCCTCCGTTAAATCGCCCCTCCAAATATAAGCACCCCGGGGGCTTGCACTTGGAAATTGCCCTCGAAGCAAAAACGGTAAATTTCCTTCCAACTATAGGGCTAGCCCAATCGATTTTGAAACGCAAATTTCCCTCCATAGATAATCCCCTCCGAATATAAGCCCCTCAAAAAGGGCCTTTGAAAAATATAAGTCCCGGGGCTTATTTTCGGAATTTTACGGTATGTTTTTATGACAAGGGAGAGGTTCCAGCACTCTTCTGAATATTTTGGCCGCGGCCTAAAAATTGTAATGAGATTTTCGATAGTGGCAGACTCGTGCTTTTTCTCTTACTGAAGAACAGAATTTGAAGGGGGGGGGGGGGGGGGGGAGGGGCTAAAGGAACAGGCGCACAGCATAATCGAACGTAAAATCGATCTTTGATCGATTTAACACTGACCCACAAAATGCGTTTGATTGAATAAAAAAGTTATGACTAGGTTCTTTTTAGACTTTAATGTACATAAATTATGCAAAACACTATTTGTTATACGTTTATAAAAAGGATGCAGTTTTTATAATCACACAATAAACTACCTTTACGTCACAGCCCATTACAGTAAAAGGACAAGAAACAGTGATCAGCGGGCAGTCGCTTTCTGTGTGTTCCAGAATCTAGAATAATACCAAAAAGAGGAGTGTTAGAAAGAGTAAAATTAAAGACTTGGCATAGTTGCAAGATACAGTATCATAAGACAACTTATGATTGACGTTTTGGAGGTCCTAAGCGACTTTCGAGTAATCAGAGAGATTAGAGAAGTGCAACCTGAGTTCAACTTTACATTCTGTGTGTGATTCTTGAAAACAAGATAAATTGGTGTAATAGGGGAACATACAAAAAGGCGAACCTTTTCCCGAGGAACTTCCACTCCACAGGCAGCAGGACATTGTGCAGGGTACTTCTTACACACATCAATGTGTTCCTGAAATAGATTTTTGGGATGTAAAACCAAAGATTTATACATTTTTGAAGTAAAGTTTGAGGGTAGTCCAATCACTCGTCACTAGTTCAAGTAATGTATAAGCAGAAGCATATAACCTTCTGGTGAAAGTCAACTTGCATGAGTGGTAAAGTGGTGAGATAAGCCTTTGAATTCACGTGATTGGTACTAGCAGTGAATGGGTGATATTTCAGTGTGCTAATATGAGGTATCACATAGTTAAACTGCATCTCATTTGAAAGATAATTGGTGAACTTGCATCTCATTAGAGACAGTTAAAATTTGTGAGCAAAGTTTTCGTGAGGGAGGCCTTGTCAAGTGGTTCCACTGACATACAAACAAATTCTTAAGTGTTGCTAATAAGATGCTATTTCACCAGTTGTATGACTCATACAAGTCACACCACTTGACAGGACCCCCTCTCTGCACTTGTCTAATGAGATGCCACCAAGTACTGTACTTTACTTTATTTCACTCTAACGTATCACTTTCACCACTTGAACCAATCGCACAACTTAATGACACATACCACTTGAGTCTTGGACCCTTGGTGAGTATTAGACATCCTATATGGGTTAATGTGTTTTCCTCCATTAAAGTTGAGACCCATAAATAATAATGACTGCAAAAGTCAGTGCATGCAACTGAGTATCATTTTGCATAAAATGATAGCAAATGTCATTGTTGGAAGGGGGCAGGGGAGAATAAAGCAGGATGATTGAATTGAAATTACTGTAGTGTCACCCTGCTTGCAGAGCCCCTTTGATCTTCCTGAGTGAGGAGGAGAAAAGGTGTCTCTGCCTGAATCACATCAAACCTTTGGGATCGCTGCAGCCCAAACTACTGGACCAATCTTGTTCTCTCTCTTCAAACTAGTTTTTTTGAGTGTAGCATCCATTTATTGACAAACCAATGGTTACAACCAGGCCTCCTGTAGCAAGCGGGCAGCTATTACAGTGGTTTCAAAACAAGATGGCAACCACCAGAGTTCCGCCGTCTACTTGATTTGCACGTCATGATCACTGGCTACTCTTGAACCCCCTAGCTTCAAGGGCCCTCTGGCCCCTTGATTGTCTGACAGCCACCTACTTTTCCAGAGTTGGCCGCCTACTTCAAAACATTTTGAAACCCCTCCTATTAGGTCTGGGTTAAAAAATATATCCCAAGTCGCCCCAGGAACCTACCTACCGTACATGCTCAATGAAGATCTTTCTCCATTCATGCAGAATCTTCCCAAGTATGCCAAAATCAAACAAGCTTTATAAAGGCTTCTGCTGGCAAGGTGCTGTAGGTTTGAAGGAAAGCTATAGTAAAATGATATTATTATTTACCTCTCCCTGACATTTAGGGTGTGGCTCATCGCAGTAGGAACACTGCACCAATCTCCACCGACAGCCTATTGTTACATGCTTGTCCAGGTCTTTTCTTATCATGCTTTCAGTGCAGTTATTATTAGTGCAAGAAACTATCAGTAGCAAGCATGACTCCATGTGATTCTGTTGAGACAAAAAAACTCCTACAGAAAATAAACTGATAAAAGCCTGCTGAACAGGCACACAACATAAATGTGGAAGGGGAAAATCAGCTATGAAGGAACACTGCTTGCCCAGTTAATCACTTTTCCACTCCTTTTGAGTTTTTGTCATGCAGGCTTAGCTGGCATGCCTGGGTGTCTAATTAATAGAAAGTTATAACAATCTCAAAAAATGACATAATATTTGATAATTACATCCTGGCAAGAACTATCTTGACATTAAGTATTAAAATATAAGACTTATTAAGTGTGGCCTTTAGAAATTTGCGTAAAAAATAATTGATTTGCTTTACTTACAAACTGTAGAGTGACTAAAAACTATTAAAAGAGAGAGGACTGGGTTAAGATTTTGTGATTTAAAAACAAAATTTGATAAGTATTGTCAATGGGTAACTGACATTCCTGCACAGTATGTAAATGTTAGTAAGCATAGGTGTGAAATACACATTTTTATTAAGTATAACAATGTTTCTATGAATTATGTCATGTATTGTTTTATTATTAGTTATTTTATAATTACATCTTTTTCTCCAAGTGCACCTGTCCACTCACAGCCATGGTTTGGACATTGAATGATGAATGACAGAATTTTTCTTTCGGTAGCCTTGTCAGGAAAAACATCCTACCAAGAGTAATGTTAGTTAAGAAAAAAAAAGCATATTTTTTTATTATTACCTTCCTTTACAGTACAATTATCTTTTTCAAAAACGTTTTGTCTTTCAAGTATTACAGAAAGCTGTTCCTTTTGGGAACCAAAGAGGTTTTATTATGGGACAAAGCTTGGGTTCTTACAAAGCTCCAGGACTCACCAAAAACATTTTGGGTCCAGAAGAGATTAATATTTTAAAGACATTTTCACACAAGATCAACAGGTGTCAAAAATTGCCACTTTTGGGGCACATCCCTTAGAAACTGGGCTCTAATGCAGGCCTAGTTAATGTTTAAATTTACATCCATAACAGTAGATTCAGTGGCCTGAATTGAGACCTTGAAAGCATTTATTATAGTATTTCTAAACAAATTCTGTCAGTTATTAATACCCACCCTCCCTCCCAAAAAAATTCCACAAGATACCTCATACCCTTCTTACCCCTCAAAGCACCCTATATGTAATCAAAGTGCTATGTGTAATAACAATAACACAAAGCAGAACTCAGAGTAGCCCGACCTAGGCAGATGTTTTTAGGGTTTCATCACAATTAGTTTCTTTCCCTCAAATGACTGTCTGCTAAACTGAGCAGCCACTTATATGTTTATAGGCAAGGAATGAATGATGACCACTAAGAACATCTGTATGGGTGGCTAAACTCAGAGGGGCAGAACTCTGAGTTCTGCCAGTTTAATCATCAGACTGGCCTCCCACAACCAGTCAAAAAAACATAAAGAACCCTGTCAGAACAAAATAGTACTAACAATAAAACAGTACAGCTACTATAATAGTCCTGCCACTGGATCCAAAAACACTGTAAGCCAGCATGTACAAATCAAACAAATATAATTTAGCTATTAAGCGTCATGCTATGTGGATGCCTAAATGTTTAGCTAAGGAAACAGGTAATGATGACAGTCAGATACTCACTTTGTTATGGTCTAACTTCACACTGTCCATAGGGCAAGGAAAATATTGTGCATCTTCAGTGTCTGGACAATTACCCAAGTGATTTGTTATCACTCTGAAAATCAGACAATGATATAGTGTATGATTCCATTCAGTAGGGGCAAAAGCTAGGGTGCTAAAGAAAGTTGTACTCATATGATGTATTTGTAACTTACACCTTTATAGAAATCATTCTTTGGATCTTTGGGTAGCCTGTCCCAGGTGTTCAGATCGTAGAGCATGGCGGTTAGATGGTAGGTTACAAGGAAGCGAGTTAAATTGTACACTGGAAAAACGGGGGGGGGGGGGGGGGGAACGAGGGAAGAATGGGCCGATAGTGTAATACCTTATATGCACATAAGGAGAAAACTTGTAGAACAAAAGGTGGCCCAACCTAGGGGGGTCTAGGGGCATGCTCCCAGCTCCCTCAGAACATTTTAAAAATATATACATATATTTTTTTCTGCAGGACATTTTCAGTGAACTAAAATGCAGGAAAATGCAGTAGTTTGTTGTTTATTTTCCCTATCTCTAGCGTTGTCAGTAAGGTACCGTGTTTACAGGGAAAAAAAAGGACAGTGACGCGACGCCGTCAGAATTATGGAATAATAAAAGGATATGTAATGGTAACAGGACTGAGTGGAGTCCAATTCGGGCTGTAATCATACGAGTGATTAACAAAATCGGACGACCGCGTAGCGGGAGTCCGATTTGTTTAATCACGAGTATGAGTACAGACTGAATTGGACGACACGAAGTTCTGTTACTAATTAATCATAACTTTAACAAAATTTGTGATACAATAGGCTATTTTTTTAAACCAAAACACAAGAAATTCGAAATTTTGTTTTGCTAGCAGTGAAAAAAAAAGCCATTTAAGCGCGCGCGTGATCGCGCGTACTGTCCAATTACTTAGGCATGACGCGTACTGTCCTATTAAGGCTGAAATCAGGGCAGTTGAGAGCCAATCAGATTTGACAATTATGTTATAGTTATGATTAGGGAAATACTAACACAAACACACCAATGCTGTGCGAAAAATGTATCAGTCATCCTGATTTAATGATAAAAAATTATTTTTTCGAAAAAAAAAAAATCAGAGTTTAGAAGTACATGAGTACGCACAGGCGTATTAAAAAATATACTAGTATGTGGGTGTATGGACGCTATAAAGCTCCTGCTTACCCAACTCGGTACCCAGACAAAGTTCACAGACACCCGAGTGACACCCGCTTTGAAAAGTGAAAAATATCTCAGATTAATATTAATGAGAAAATATATTTCACTCTCTCCGTTTTGAATTTTTAGTACCAAGAACACTGAAGAAATACACATTCAAGAAATGAAAGAAACAAAAGAGCTTGATATTCAGAGTCGAATGTTAAATGCGTAATAAGCTTAAATTAATTTTCAAACCTTGTTGATGCATCTTCGAGGCACTCGCGACAGAATCGGTGTCCACATCTCGTTTGTAAGGGTTCTCGCAGAGGAAAATTACAAATACAACATTGGAAATCCTCATCGACAACACTTACAAAGTTTTCCTGATAACCAGCCATGTCAATGAAGCATATATTTAAGAGATCACTCTTAACTCGTTCGCCGCGCTCTGAAGAGCGGGGCAAACACTAAACGGAACCACATGGGAAGCAGCTGATATATGCAGCGCGAAGCCCTGGGAATGAAGAAAAAGTCCGCATTAAAGAAGCAGGGTGGGGAGAGGTTGGAAAATTTAGGGTCAGGAAAAATTATTGGAGTTCTACTGGTGCAAATTTGAGGAAAACAGGAGCGTTCCTGGGGGGATTTACTGTGCTGTTCAGAAAGAAAAAGTATGTGGCCACGTTACCATGGTAGCAAAATTTCTGGGGGAGTTTAAAGTTTACTGTGCTTTTCACAAACACGCACAGCCTCGTTCCCAGTCGTCCTCGGGGATTTCGGATGTGGCGTCCCCTGTCAAAACACGCGAACTCTAAAGTTAAAAAACGAAGGATGAAACACGGAAACACACAAAACGGATCGAAATCTAGCCTGTGTACAGACCCCCCCTCCCCTTAGGAAAAATCTGAGAAGGGGTCCCTTCTCCGATTTTTCCTGAGAAGAGGGGGGTCTGTAAAAAAGCTAATCGAAATCCACCAATCACAGATCACTGTTTCCTAAGAGGTCCACTAAGATGATTGACGGCAGCGAAATACGCAAACGTGAGTTGGCCTTTGAACCTGAGAGTTCGCGTGTTTTTGAAAAGCGCAGTAAAAGCAGCGATGTTTTTGAGCAAGTTAACCGGAAATGAGCCTTTTCGTTTACGAATATACCTTGACACAATCAAATTTGTACTGCAAAGAGTCTTTACTCCAAAGAGACGACTTGCCCAAGAATTTGTTCAAAATCACGGCCGAAGATCGAAGAGTGCAAAAAGTCCACTTCCGGTTGTCGTGCGTAGGTCAAAAACGTCGATCTTCAATGTCGAACGATGAAATAAAAGTATGGGCTTCCGCCCGGGCTGCCGCTTTAGTTCAGGGCAATTATGCACTAAAAAGTCATGCATGTATATATACAGAATTTTTTCTGCCATATTTGCAGGACCACTGTTTGTTGAGATCCAGATTATGTTACCATGACAACGTGAGGTAAAGCTTTTCCTCTCTACAACAGTACCACGAAAACTTAACCAGCGTTTATATTTCTCTCTTTTGTCGAACCTTGTATAAAAAAATTGGTTTCAGTTCTCTAATACTTACTTATCCACTGGATAGTGAAAGCTAGAAAAAAATTTTTTTCGTTCCCTTTCCCCTTTTTTTCACGAACGCAATTCATCAGAACCGGCCGGCTAGACCATTTGGCCTTCAAAATTGTCTAGCCAGATCAGTAAATTCTTAAATAATTTACATGAATTCATGTTTTAAAAAAGCCAAGAGAGAATAACTCTTGAAAAAGCCTATTTCAGTTTCGAAATGACCCGTTCGGTCGGTTAGTTGTGACGTTTGGAATGCGCTCTTAGTCTAAGGGGCTGTCCACACTTGGTGCTCGGGAACCAGTACCTGGGTACCGTCACAAAATGTTGTTGTGTTCACACTTTGAGTACCCGATACGCGACTGTGTACTCACACTTTGAGCACCCGATATGTGACTGTGTACATCGTTACTCCATTTCACCTAGACGCCATTATGGAAGCTGAGCTTAGCTTCGAGAACAAAGCAGTGGACTGCTCGGATCTTACAAAAATTGCGTACACACAGGGACCCGGGGCCTACTTTTGTGCCCGAATACAAGGACGAGACCTTTGTACTCACTCAGGCAGCGGCACCGTTCCCGAATTTAGGCCCTTATTATTTAGGCCATTTTGTGCTGTTAAAAGTAGCGTATTATCCTACTAGCATTGCTCGATTTTTTTTCAAAATGATGCTCGTTTTTCCCAATTATGCTCATTTTAACAATACAATACAGAAATTACAACAACAAACAACAAACAATGGCAAACAACGGCAACAAACAATGGCAAACTCGTTTAACCTATTTACATCTAGAAACTTGGCGAAGTGCATAATCCATTATAAATATTCTGGCTATCACTGTCTTGCAAAGTATATGCAGTGATAGATAAATGTAAAAAGGTGACCTACTGAAACAACAAAACTGTCTGACAATTCAGACAATTAACGACCAGCACGCGGTCGTTATCTTGAGAAACCGGGCTAGTCAGTGCACCGGGTCATCAGATGTTTGCAAAGTATTCCAAAAAACTTTACTAGTACTAGTAAAAACATTTTTAGCAAAAACCTTTAACAGTGAAATTTAAAGAAACAAATTTATTAAATTACATAATGCATACTAATAAATGGAGAAATGGGCAAAAAAGAAATGACTTTTTAGCTAGAAAATGCATTTATCAGTATTTAAATAATATATAGTTCTGTAGAAGGAATCCTCGGTCACTTCCTGTGGGGCTTAGGTCCCATGAATGTGACAATCAGCAGACAAAAAATTGATTTTGTCACTTAAATTCGCCTGTAACAGTGATCTCGGGCCAAAACCATTGGTTGCATGATCAATAAATGACACTTAACTGCTGCAACTGTGACAAGTGCAAATTATGCTAGCAATGCTTTTTTCTGAAAATATGAAAATTGTGCTCGTAATGACGAATTATGCGAAAAATTATGCTAGCACAATCGATAAGGGCCTAGACGAATATTGCCTGCGTCGCAGACGCTCTAAACCTTCTGAAAAGAGCGTTTGGTTTAGACGAGTGCGTGGGCCGGCTGCAACGCAGGCTAAGACGAATTCTTCTATCGTGGGTATGCTTGAAAAAAGAGTGTTCACATTAGTGCCCAGCTAGGACCGTACTCGGGCACCGTGCCCAGGCATCAAGTGTAAAGGCTGCCTGACTCAAATCGAACTTTTCATGTACAAAGGAAATCGAACTGTGGTCTTATAAAGAACACGCACAGCTCAAATGTCCTTGCAGGGGCATCACAGTATCTAGCGGCGAGCAGTTTTTCCTTGACACCATGATTCTTCAGCTTGAAATTTCAACTTTCAGAGCAGAACCGATCTGCAACTGACTGTAAGTTAGCAACTGATTTAGCACATTTAGCTTCATTGCGTTTTTAAAAATATGGTGAAAGTTTCGCCTTTTTGCATTTCAAATTCACGCAAGGATATAGTCTAAAACAAAACTGAATGCAAAGCTGGCAATACGGCAAAGGGCTAATCAGTATTTGAGGCCAACTGATTTGGGCTAACAAAATTTTTTTTTCTTATTATTATTTGTTTATTGATCAGATTACCACTAAAAGTGGCAGGGCAGCCCGGATAGAAAGCCAAGGGGCTTATTACATTCAGGCTACCCATTTACAAACAAAATTCAGAGTTATTTAAGTATACCTATATGACAAGAGTAAGCTAAGTATTAGTAATAAGGTTAAGAGGTATAATTATCAATCAGCAATATCAAATTAATTTAGGGTATCTAATTATTGATTCAGATTGATAGTTCAAGAAAAATAAAATTCTAGTTAATAGTCTAAAAATTAAGTAGGAAAAGAGAAAAACTAACACTCAAAAAGAAGAACTAGGTTATACAATAAATTATTAATCAACAATATGGAAATAATTAGGACAAAAGCTTGTTGAACTAAAAATCTGAGTAAGTTTTTTCTAAAGACATTTTTTTGAAGATTCGTCTTTGAGTTCAGCAGAGAGGGTATTCCAAAAATTTGGGCCTTGAAATGCTATGGTAAATTTCCTACAATTGGTTCTAGAAAATTGAGATCTGTAATTCATGGCATTTCTTGTATTGTAAAAATGAAGTTGAGAACTAGACAAGAACATACCATGGAAGCCTACTGGGAGTAACTTATTTTTAAAGGAAAACATAAATAAGCCGATCTGTAGCATATAGATATTACTTAAATAAAGAAAATTATGCTCATAGAATAATGAAGCACTGGGTGCATCAAAACAGGACTTGGCGATTCCTCTCATGATACGTTTCTGCAATATAACAAGTCTATTCAAGGCAGTTTTATACGTAGACCCTTAGTAGTCTTATACGTAGTCTCCCATAACTCGCAACATATCGTGAATCATTCTTCAGTCTTAGTTTCGGGTCAAATTTTGCAGATATACAAGTCTAAGAAATTCTTTAAATCACATGTTGTGCTCGAGGGGATCGGGGAGAGACGTGGGGGGGGGGGGGGGGGGGTCTCCCATTTGAAAGTGACTCAGACGGGGACGATTGTGGTCTAGGGCTAGGCCTTTGGTAGCACGTGGTATTAGTACGACGTTTGAAATTTGTTTTTTTAAATCTATATATCCTTTTCCCTGCTGTCGATTTTACAGCTGGGATGTTGGATTTATTTTAAAAATTGTGCTAAGAAATTTTGGAATTCAAGTCAGTATTTGGCGGACAGGAGGCTCAATAAGATTCGAACTTTTCTCCTCATACTTTTTATAGAAAAAACCTGTGTCCAGAGAACTACACCTATATCTGTATTAAGCGGAGCCTACTAAAGCCCCTAGCCCCGTGGGTTCCTGCACAATAATGTATGCTAGTCTATGCTAGGCATTTGTTATGCATGGCATAAGTGCAGACTGGCATAAGTGTGATTAGTATGCTACACAGCCGTTTTTAGTGTCGTCACGCAACGTGACGACACTAAAAACGGCTGTGTAGCAGAGTAAAGTGTGATTGGCAGTCAAAATATGCGTGCTATGTATGAGAGATTCCACCCATTGCGTCGCGTGATTCACAGCCCACTGAACATCCTTAATTCCCTACCGAATAGCTAGAGGTAGAATATGGCTGAAGCACTAGCAGTTACATTACCTAGCGGATACGATGATGAGTTTGTGAATACAGTCGACGAAGACTTGCACTGTTCAATCTGTCATCTGCCATTGAAGGAAGCCGTACAGACGGGAAAATGTGGGCATCGATTTTGTAGGCAGTGTCTTGAT
The DNA here is from genome assembly GCF_958299795.1 of Porites lutea. NCBI lineage: Eukaryota > Metazoa > Cnidaria > Anthozoa > Scleractinia > Poritidae > Porites > Porites lutea. The sequence goes on from NC_133207.1 coordinate 31,348,656, forward strand.
GAACACTTCAGGCGGTTGGTGGTTCTATTAATTGTTTGAGTTAAATATTATCATGCCTATGTCATCGATAGTCAGTCTAGCTAGATGTTATTACTGGCTTCGAGAGAGTGTTTATGCTTACCGAAGCATGACCCAGCGAAGCAATGCCCAAGTCTCGGCGAGCTACGTGGATCTAATACGTCGACAGAGACTGATTTTGTAAGAAAGCCCTGACTAAGTGAAATCGCTCGTCATTGCTGTCGACCTTAAAATCATAGTCTCTCTTAACTGTCCTAAGGCTAATAAAGCGCAATTAAATACGATGCACTCCAAGACGGAACAACTTCCTGCACTGATTGTCCGAGCTACTTCGTCGACTGAAAATTCGCTGAAATTCGCTATGTTCTGGCTTACGTTTGGGTGAGCGAACAAACATGGGAGCTGTGCAAAGTTTTAACACATAGCACAAAAAAGAAAAAAAAAACTTTTACTTGAAAGGTTTTTAGTTCAAGGCTTTTATTTATAAAACAAAGCTGGCTCAATTCTCGGAATCGCGCAAGTTCTATTCATATTAATGACCTGTCATTAATTATTCTTATTGTTGGCTTGGTTGCCGAGGGTCAACTGAGACATCATAGGTTGTTATTTATCATAGGTTGTTTTATTTTTTCAGTTGCTACACAAGGTTTTTTTTTTTCAACGCACGAGTCCTTTACTTGTTGGCATTTTGTTTTCACTTAGTCAAGCGAAGCAACAACAACAATTAGCAACCCAGCGATTGCTAATTGATTGCAACAACAATTAGCGGATGAATTACATAAACCAATAAAACGATGCAATTGTTTTTCGCGTTACCCACGGTAGACATGCACGGTGTATGCTTTTCAGAATCTTCTGAGGAAAGAAAGCCAAATTTTTGACCCTGTTGTCAGGCTTTGCAAAACTGAAGAAAGTTTGACTACTATCGGCTGATAATGAGTTGAAGTGGAGTGCAATGATTTTACAGTGGAACCTCAGTCGATAAAACGAACTTCAGTTAGCGTAGTCCTCGGTATAACGATCGATATATACTTTTTTCGACTTTTTGCCCCAGTAATAGTAAAATATATGGAAAAAAATCTTTTGCTAGTGCCTTGGCCCTTTGTTATATATCGAAGTTCCACTGCACATAATTATGTCCTTGTTTTGTGGTATACAAAATTAAGTTAAGTTTAAATTCTCAGTACTGCAAGCAGTGGACTGGAGCCGGTCTACTTCTCTCCCAATCGAAATTTAGTACACCATGGACAACATCTCGCCTTACTGAGGCCTTGCTGCAGCCCTGCAAGGTTTCTGATGCTGGTTTTTTCTATAGGTTGGAGCTCAACAGGGAACCGTTAAATTGTCCTGTGGAAAGGAACATCCTAATACGAGATAGGGTAGGTGATCTCTTACACTGCCGGTCGTCTCACCATGCACGTAGTATTGAAGCTGACCAGCAGCGGCTCCTGAGCCTGCTTACCATGTCGTTTAGTCTTTCCTACTCACTAACTTATATTTAACAATTATTTCTCGAGCCCAAATGGTCTCTGAGTCAATAGCCCATGAGGCCGAATGCCGAATGGTCTGTTGACTCAGAGGCCATGAGGGCGAGGGGATTAATTGTTTTTAGTAGAAAATAGTTAGTAAAAAATATCGAGACAAAACAACTTTAGCTTGTAAAGCGCGATTCAGCCGCCATTGTTTTGGTAGTCAAAGCCGGCGCTTTTCGCTACTATTGGGCTGTAACATATAGGCTTGTAGTAGCTCAACCAATCAGAACGCAGCATTGATAATAGACCACTAGCTGAATTTTACTAAATTGTAATTAGCCAAAGCTGACCTGACACTGCTATCCTTAATAGTTTAATGAGTATCTTTATGGCATGCAGGACCAGGCCTCACTTTATATATTTTATAGACAATTCATAATTTTTTCCGGGGGATTTCTAATATTAACAACAACAACAACAACAACAACAACAACAACAACTTCGTTAACAGCAATGAAATACATAAAATAGCACACTACCTACATTTAGCAATTAAAGCATGTGAGGTAGGCAGTGTTGGGACGAAGCTACACACGTGAACTGATACATTTTAGACATCATCACAAGGTAAATTTAGGGGATTTACAACATCAAGGAAAAAAGGGTAAATAGGATAACAATATGAAGAATAAATTTGTAAATGAGTAAATAAATAAAAGTTGCAATACATTGGATTAATATGATCCTCTTTTTCATTCATTAATAAAGGTGTCTCAGTATATATATCAGCATATTCATCATTATGGCTCTTGATTTATTCTAATACCATTCTATTCTTTTCTATCCCCTAATGAAGACTAGTTTTGTCTAGTCGAAATATTGGGCAAATAAATTCATATCCCTCGATCAGCTGTCCGATCAGCCTTGCCTTCAATTTTAATTTCCCTCTCTAAACGTTTGTCCAAGTGGTCCTTGCCAGAATTGTTCACCAAAAAATTTGCTCGACTAGACAAAATACCCCGGAAAATGAATGGGTTAAAACACCATGCTCGCAGTATATTTATTTGAGCAAACAAACAAACAAATGAACGAACGTTAATTTAACTCTTTATTTTTTAGGACATTTTCCCTGACAAGGCAACAGAAAGAAAGATACTTTCCTTCATCATCAAATGTCCAAGCGACGGTTGCCAGTGGACTGGTGAACTAAGGTCAAAAACTGTAAGTGGCGCCACTCCATGTTGTTTCTACCACCGTGATTTAGCATTAAAATAGGAAGAAAATGAAAATAAGAATATGAATAGAATCGTTGGTCACATTGTAACTAGCGCAGAAGTCATCATGGCTTCAAGAGTTGTGTATTATCAGTTGTCATAATACTTTCAACTTATGCTATACATTTTGCAGAGGAAAGTGCATCATTTTCGTGCATAACTTGTTAGGTTCAAGAACTGTCAAATGACTTAAATATGCAAGACATCCTTTGATCAACTAGTTTTTTTTATAGGAGATGGACTGTTGATATTAATAAGTTGACAGTTTATTTTTCTGGAATCAGCTGAATCAGCACTTTATTGCTCGGACATCTTGTCCTCAACTTGACATTGGTTTTCTTTTACGATCAATTTTTACCTTGAGAGTTAACTGCATGTTAACGAGCAAGACGTATATTACAAAGGTTAAAAGGGACAGAGTTTAAAAAGTGGAGATAATCTGTGATTAATCGGAGAAAGAAGAACGGGGGAGAAAGTAAACGGGTCAAAGAAAAGGAAAAGGGAAGACGGAGCTGAAGACTGAAGTCAGTGAAACTAACCAAGACAAAGAGACGAAAAGAGAAGGAAAGAGCGAAACAGTAAGAGATAAAGCTAGTACGAAACTCTAAAAGGAAAGTGGAAGCCCTTCTAAATAAATCGTCTTGTCCTTCTGAGAGTTCTCATCACTCCTACTTCACACTGATGGAGCTCGGAGCACTGATGGATGCATATAACATATAACCTGTGCAGAACTCGTGGCTCCAAACTGCTGGACAAGCTAAAATCACTGTAGAACAGCGAAGAAAGATCTCATTTATTTAACATACATCCGTTTGACTAAGTAGGTTGAATATGACTGAGCCCGGGAGAGTGTAGCATAGTCACTTCATGGTTTGCAAATGACGTCGCTAAATTCAAACTACAAAACTATCGATCCTACCGAGATTTTACTTTCATGATGTATTAGAGCAGCTGAAAACTAAGTTTCAAACAAATTTTCGTTTCAAAAGGGTTCTTGGTTTTGTAATAGAGTACGTACGCCTGAATTTCTAAGTTACAGCGTGACGTGGAATTTAGGGCGTATGGAAAAGCCCGAATCCGGAATCCGGAGCCGGAAACGGAAACGGACCGGAACCGGAACCGGAACCTAAGAAATAAAACTTGGAGACGTTTCTGTCTTAAGAGTGTCACTAACAATTATTGCTCGATCAAGACTTTTCATCCCCACATTATATTTATTTATTGTCATTATATTTTTTACTGTCGCATTTTTTGCGTACGGCGCAAAATTTTTCTTCGAGAATTTCATATACGCGTAAGCGTTGCATTTTGGGATCATGATTGACATGAGTACTCCTCCTCCCTTTGCTGCCTTTTCCTCACAATGGTTGAAACACAGAGCCCTTTTAACAAATGAGTAACTTAGGCTCCGGAGAAGAAAATGAATAACACAGCGGTCTTAAACATCACATAGTAATAATGGCTGTTTTTCGCAGTCAATCGGCTTCTGATTAGTTGTAGTCTCGATCTGTCGAAAATTCCTCGACCTACAGCTGCAGTCACAGATTATGACTGCTAGGAATAACAGTAGGATGCACTTACCATTTTTTTTGCAAGTCACTTTCCGAATGTGAGTATACCTTTGGTGTCACGATCACTGTGCTGAAAATTTCTCAAAACAATGATAACAGAGGACGCCATCTTGAATTTTATTCCCACACGGGTATCGGGAACCGGTTTCAGAGCTTCCCAGTTTACCCTGGTCTCAATGTAAGTTCCGGTTCCGGTTCCGTTTCCGTTTCCGGATCCGGTTCCGGATTCCGGATTCCGGATTCCGGCTTTTCCATACGCCCTGGGATGACATGACAGCCGAGAGAGCTGCAAAAAGGTGACGTATTTCGGGGAATTTTGCTATCTAAACAGTTCATGTATTAGAAAAAGTATTACTTTAATGTTTATGAGTTCCTCGAGGAATAAATTCACGCTTTTGTACCAAAACTCGGTAACAGATGTTTTTGTTGGTTTCCGTCCGCCATGTTGGTGCCCATCCAGGTGGGCACCAGCGTGGCGTCTATATACAAATCTCTATAAATTTAGGTAAAACATTTCTTCAATGGGATATCTCGTATAAGAAATATTCTTCTGGCCTGAATATTGGCAAGGGTGTTTGCATATTTACCTCCTTTCATTTCCCAGATTCCGGACTTTGTGAAAGGTTTTGATTTTTATTTTGATATATTTTGAGTGGCGTGACACTGAAAACCAGCAATACAGCGGAACCCTGTTACTACCGTCACTAATGGGCCAAAAAAATTTGGCCGTGATAACGGGTGACCGTATTAGCGAGGTAAGTTGATGGTAGTAGTAATAAATATAATAGGTTACAATAGCTAACAACAAAACAGCTTAGTTTGGGCATAATGTCAACGCATGAACACTAACCAATTATTTTCTTTTTAAAAAAGAACCACTTAACAACGTGTCCCCTCAAAATTGTGTTTTGCACAAACGAAAACTGCTTTAACACTATGACAAGGAACATTCTGCAGAAACACGTGACCACCACGTGTCCATGGAGGATTCTTCTTTGCACTCACTGCAGTGAATCACATCCAGAGTGTGAAACTGAGGTAAGAATCTTGATTACTAAATTGCCCTGCTTTTGCGAGCTTGTAGAGTAGAAGGAGCTTATTATTAGCATACCGTTGGCATCTGCAAGAAGACTATTAAATGAGGTGAAATCTGCTGTTTCAAAAACAAGCCAGCAACAGCAACAACATCAACCGCAATAAATGGTAACCTGCATTAATCGGCCACTTGCCAACCTTCCACAGAGTTATTTTCATTTTCTTCTAGTTCACCTGTATTTAGTTAAATAAGCGGTCAGTTGGCCTTTCCAGCTGTATCAGCGGTGACCTCTTAATTCAGGTTTCGCGGTAATTTCAATGATTTTATTTTCTAGGCTCATCATGCCGAATGTAAGAAATTCCCATTAAGCTGTTCTCAAAACTGTGGAGCTGTCATTCCGAGAGAAGAGGTATACAAGATTTACAGTATTAAGCGCATTCGTTGAAACAATAGCCAAATAACCTTTATAAAACAAGGCCTCAAGGGAACATCTGTACCCAATCAACAGCTGCCTTAGATTCATTTATACAGCTTGTGTTAGCTGAAAAATCAATTTTTCTTCACATTTCGTCTACTAACTTGTTGTATTGATTTTTCCCTAAGATACGTAATAAAATATGCAAATTAAAAAAAGAAGGTTCTCCGGAGTTAACACCCGCAAAAACGCTGAATATTCACTAACGAAACAAAATCTAATTGGTATTTGTTATGCACACACCTATATTTATTAAAAGAGATAAATAATTTGCATGTGTGCCGTCTCTTCAATAAAACAAAGTTTTGAAAATGAAAGGTTCACTTGATAAACTCGTACACACGCACAGCTGCAATTGCAGCGTCATTCCTTCCTCCCAGAATGAGACTAGAGAAAATTAATATAAAGAAAGTCCACCAGACAAGAAAAAGTCTTTGCATAGCTTCCTTGTAGCCTCAGGCAACCGTCCTTTTGTAACGGTTACACTGACCTCCATTCTCCAACCTTTCTCTGAAGCAGGACAGTCTTGCCAAGTTGAAGGAAAGGTTACTTCCTAATTGACGTCGCCTCCTCCTCAGATTGGCGAGTAAGGCACATCAGAAAAAAAAACTAAGTTATTTAAGAGACTTAATTGTCAAAAAAAAGTGCCCTTCTCAATTTATTTTCCCTTCATTCAATTCATTTTATTCTCAGATTTATCTTCGGCTTATTCTAAACTTTGACATCAGACAGTCACCCTGCAGCCGACATGTATGATGAGAGGGGGCTGGATCAAGATGGAAAGCAGTGCATCGCGCGCTTTCCCTTCTTCTCTAAATCATCTTGGCACTATATTGCTGACGCGGATACATTCTGTTTTTAAAACAGCTAATTTTCGAGTAAACAGTCCGGCTTCGATCGACGTCTGCACTGATTCCCAGCTGAGTCGACAATATCTCGTTTTAATTTGCAGATTTCACCTCACATTGAAAAGGACTGTCCGCTCTCAATAATTTCCTGTCCGTATTTTGACCATATGGGCTGCGAAGCTAAGGTAATACTAACACAAACAGGTGAGCTTTAACACTTTTAGTTAATTTTTAATATGTTAAATTATTATTAAAATCAAAATCTTTCAGTGGTTTTCCTGCAAAATGCCAATTGAAGAAGAAATTTTACTCTAAGGGAATCCGATTCACTATCTCTACCGTCTCCGAAAAGTACTCGTACTTTATGGTCTTCACTTCTTTTCGTGCCTAGCTTCAAAACTATGGAACTCTCTTCCGGATTCTTTTAGAATTTCTGACTTTTCTGATTTCATGCGCCAGATTCAAAAGTATGTATTGACTATTTTTAATAGTAGTACTGTATTTAAAACCATACTTTTAACTCGAAGATACTAGCTTATCTTTAACTTCTCCAAATTCGAAGTCAAATAAAGTATATGTATATATGTAATGGTAACTTCACAGGTTTTCAGGCTTCAGCAGTAATCATCTTTTATAGCGACAGTGCTGTTTGGTATGGTCCGAAATTATAGGATCACACTCATTAGGCGGCTTCAAAGATTGAGCGTAAAAATTAAGAGCTGGCAGTAAAATTTGAATGGTTGTAATAGGGATGCGTTACATTCAAGAGATTGTATTTAGGTAACAGATGGAATGTGTCTTGGCGGTTTTGTTACTCTAAAGTTCCGAAGTTTCTGTGGGGGTATGAACTCGCTAGTTCATTTCTCTTATGGGGGATTGTATGTTGTATCCACTTTCTGTAAGAGCTTTCTGGTAAGGGGCAATGGATTCGTCAAATACTTATTTGCTGGATGAAATGCTAGTTAACCTTTTGCTTATGTTGAGAGGGATATTTTTCAGTAGTGCAGGGGGGTGGTTGCTCTGTTGGTCGGGACATACGGCAGTTTGTTATTAGGCTTCATGTATGGCTTGTAGCTCCCGTTTGTGATGCTGAAGGTTAAGAAAGTTGACAATCTTTTTGTTAGCTTCAATTGTGACTTTAAGACCATTCGATTTGAACACGTTGCTGACTTCTTGTTGTTTGTTTGTTTCAGTTTCTTTTGAAGTTGCCTGGAATAGAAACGTAAACCCTACAGCAACACTAGCAAAAAATGTAATCTTTGTCTTTATGAAAAATTCATCAACATTTGTAAAAAAGAGCTGTGTAGCCTAAACAAGCGAAACGAACAAGCGTCTGAGTTCATGCCCCCATAGAAACAGATATGTACTCAGGAACTTTAGACTAACGTAACTAAGACACAATCCATCTGTTAGCTAAAGTTAAGTCCGGCAATCTCTTGAATGTAACGCATCCCCATAACAACCATCCAAATGTTACTGCCAGCTTTAACTTTTAACGGTCAATTGTTGAAGTTGCCTGATGAGTGTGGTCCTATAATTTCGAACCATTCGAAACAGCACCGTCGTAATAGACGATAATTACTCCTGAATCCTGAACTCCTGTGAAGTTATAGTCAAGGGTCTTCGATCAAATGAATTGAGCGCTCTACGAAATACATTCTACCCAAAATACAAGTATTTATTTAAGCAATAGACCACACTTTCTATGGGTTTACCGGCGTGATAACCCACGCAGGATCATGTTGGGAAAACAAGAAGCGCTTTCGAGTGTTCTCCCAACATCCGAAAATCCCAACATCCGAACATCGCCAAATCAAAAACAATCCCTAAACTATGAGTTTACTGGCACAATAAACCATAGATTTTTAACCAATCAGAACGCGCGTACTATCTTAGTTATTTTATAAATATGTATATTCCCTAAATTGCCTGATGAGTCTGGTCATCTTTTGACCTTACGAAACAGATCTCAGTGTAGCATCAAACGAATGAATATCTTCTTAAGTCTGATTGACATTCAATAAATTTATCTTTGCTCCTCTAATGAATTATAAACGGAATATTCTAAAATACAGAATTACATGGAGGGGCTTCTTTTCGGAATTTTAAGGTATACATGTACACAGTCGACTCCTATATCTCGAACCCTCGCTACTGACACGAACCTCATGCCAACTCGAAGTATACTAATTTTTGTTTCTCTTCAGATCATTTCTATATAATTTTACCCTCAATAACTCGAACCATGTTTTATGCGCGTGACAAGTAAAAACTGACAGACTTACTGTAATGATTTGATTTAGCTCCCGAAGCGCTTATTTACTTTTGGTGCCTCAAAAGAGGGCACTCATTCGGAACAGGGTGCTTATTTCTTTTTTGAGAAACAACCGAATGTTTAAAAGAAACTTTAATACTTATTTAAAACGAACAATAACAGAAACTGTAACAGTAACAAATACTGACGGTGAATGTTCAGTTAACGTGAGGGACTTAGCTTGAAGCTGATAATAAACTTTTTGGACATGTACCGATGGAACTTTCCTTCCTTGTAATAACCTTTCTTAAAAAAGCCCGCAGTGAGAAGAAAGTGCAAGTCAAGGTGACTGGATCAAGGAGACTGGAAAACAGACTTGCTGCCCCTGGATCCTTTCTCGCCAGAACGACCATCCGAGCAATCGCCACAAAATTTGAAGAAGAGATCATTCGTTTGAAGAGTTTATGCACCGTCACATGGACATAAGGCCACTGTTTTTGTAATGTGGCATTACCGTTCGTTTGTGAGCAATTAAAGGAAGATGAACCTCGGTTGATACGTACCCGCACTCTAATGCAATATTAGAGTAGGGGCGCTTAGCAGAATGGGGGCGGTTATTAACAAAAACACATTCAAACGGGGCGCTTATATTCGAAAGGAAGCGCTTATTGGAAGGAGGGCACTAAATTGAATCATTACGTTAATCACGGTTTTGAAGGTAACCGCGTGAAAATATACAATGTTGTGTGTAAAAATTATTCTTCCTGTCGACTAAAATTTCCCATGAAATATTGCAAATAAATGTCTGGACAATCTAAAGCACGCGACCGCACAAATTTAGGCACAGGTGCGGCCCCCATGCATTAATTGTTAGTACAATCCTTTGCTGTGAAGCTTAAGTTTACAATTTTTTTTTTGAGAACAGCCGTTTTATGAAAACCATCCGACAGTAGATTCCGATATATACAAAACCCTTCACCCGTCAAGATGGCTTTCAAAACCGTCATCAGGTCTATAGCGTACGGCAAAAGGAAAATTGAATTTTTAATATTTCAAAACAATCGTGTATTCTTTGCCTCTGCTTTTTTGTCAGTCCAGGTCAAATCAATTACAGAATGTTCTGTAAATTCCGTGTTTTAGAGTATTCCGTATATTCCGTATTTTAGACTATATATTCCGTGTATTCCGTCATTCCGAGAGAGCCACCCGAGTTGAGCGCTTTTTTGAAATCCACTCAACTGAACTGAATATGTATGTCCTCACATATAAAAGGTATTTAAAGTTTTCGGATGTTTCGCAATTTTATACCAATAAATCTAGCAAAACAACGTATAAATGACAAGTACTTGTACTATGTTTATACTTTACATGATACTATGTATATACTTCAGATTCAGCGAAGAGAGGTTGAATCGCATCTTCAAGCAGCCATGAGACTTCATCTTGACTTAGCTTGTGTGAAATTATGTGACACACAAAAGAAGTTCGAAGAGACCACAAAAAGGCTTGAGGAAAGGGTCAATGCTCTGGAGGAACACATACATTTTTCTGAAGAAAAGTGTGACACACAAAAGAAGTTTGAAGAGACCACAAAAAAATTTGAGGAAAGGGTCAATGCTCTGGAGGAACACATACATTTTTCTGAAGAAAAGTGTGAATCATTTGCGTGGAAGATAGACGGTTTTAGTGAGGTCTTAAGAAAAGCAAAAAGTGGAGAGGAAGCCACAAAAGAAAGCTCTCCATTTTACATATGTGGATATAAATGCAAGTTGCAATTGTATTCTAATGGCAATGGCGTTGGAAAAAATACTCACCTGTCAATTTTCTTTGTAATAATAAAAGGAGAATACGATGCCATGTTAACCTGGCCTTTCCAGAAAAAGGTGACGTTTACGTTAGTTGATCAACAAGAAAATGCAAACGACAGGGAGAACATTGTTAAGTCCTTTACTTCAGACTCCAAACGTAGAAACTTTGAGAGGCCTGTAAAAGAAGAGAACATTGGGCGGGGCCTTGCTAAATTCGTATCCCAGGAAGAACTGCAAAAAAGGCGCTACATTGTAGACGACGCTATCTTTATTCAGTTTCACATTACTTCACCAGAGTAAATGTAACTGTCGTTTTAAATTCGTGAGAAGTAAAATCTTATACTCGGTTAATTCACTGGTTTACTGTTACATTATTATGCATGATAGTTCGACAAAGATCTTCTTGTCATCTACACTGTGGTCCTCTTTTTAAAAATCAGATTCAATCGGATGGTCTCAAACTTCAATGTAGTACACAGCGTGCATGTTTCGTGATCTACATTCAAAATTCGTGCGGGGGCCATAGAATGTGTAGTCTACGTATTAAGCGGATGTCCGTAAAGCGGGGTTTGACTGTACTATCGGAGATGGCTAATGATCTTTCCACCAATGAAAGTCTGCATGAATTTTAGTCTTATTTGAAGCTCTGACTCGCAGCGGGTCGCATTCCTAGTCACGATTTTTTTACGAAGCTGGTTCGGGGTATCGATTTAATTTTTGTTTTTAATTTTTAATCCCCGTTTGTCTGCATAACTTAGGCTTCTCCACATCATTGAATCTGAAAGAAAGAAGCCTAGCTTCAATTCTCCCTGATTACGATCATCGCGGGTCCCGGGTTTCATCGCGATTAGCGTATTGGACAGTTGGATAGGAACTCTACCTGTCAGAGTTTAGTGCTCAAATACTGAAAGTCTGGGGCTCACCCCGAGTTTCGAGGGTTTGCGAGACACGTATTTCAAGTTAACTTTTAAATCTCGGTCTCCCTACTGGAAAAGTGAAAAAGACGTAGCCTGTATGTAGTGCAAATACAGTCATCTCTCCTCACTTCTCGCCGCCAGGGGTGTCTCGTGGAAGAGACTTGCGAGGGACGTGTCTCTCCCCTGTGAACTTGCGGAACGGGGAGAGACGGCTGTATTCGCAGGCTAAAAGAGGGTCTGCTAGGGAAAAGGTGACCCACTGTCGTCTTCTCGCAAAGTCTTGAATTTACACAGTGTCACTTGTACTTTTGGAAGTTTAATGAACGTACGTTTTAGCAGCCTCTAACGTTTTCAATGATTTAGACGACAGCATTAAAGTACTCTGCATTAAAAGAAAGGATTTCAAATCAAAATTGTGGGCAATACCTTGTAGACGTATCATGAATCAAAGCTAGATCATTTCAGTGAAATTATTATCTAGTAGCGTTCATACTAGTATTTTTTTTGTAATACTTTTCTTTCTGTGTTTCTACTATTTGTTAGTTGGTTTCGAAAATAATCTCAATAGACCTCTTTAGCTTGTATGTTTTGTTTTCCCAATACAGGTCAAGTGATAATACTCTAGGGAACCGTTTTTTTCAATTTCCTCTTATTCACTTGCATAATCATGCAAATATACGCATAATTTATGAAAAGACAATGGGTCAAGTTCTCCTGGGACCCGCTCTATTGGGAAAACAAAACATACAAGCTAAACAGGTTTATTGCTCGTGTGATATTGTTTATTTTCGTTCTCCGTACGGTAAAATACTGTCTGTTTCAAAGTTCTGTTGCTCATCAGCTGGATTAGCTTTCAAGTGTTTCTGGGTAACCGTTAATTGTTTTAAGTGAAGTCTTGCCTTAATTTTGGTGTAAATTAGTGAGAGTTCAACTTAGGTAATAAAGTTGTTGTTGTAGTTGTTGTTGTTGACTTCCGGATAACCCAAACCTTTGAGGTTAATTTGTCCGGAAGAAAAGAGTTTTACCCTGAGCGATACTTTGTAATGCGCAGAACCAAGGGAGAGATTCAGCATATGAATAAGACACTCATATGCACTATAATATTCTTACACGAGTTCGAATTATCAAGGGTAATTAGTTACAATAAATCGAATGGAAATTAATTCTTGGTTAGATTTACGCGAGATTTGATTTGACCTGAGCGGTCGTCCCCCATCTTTCCTGAGAGCCACGCGCAGCGAGCGAAAAAAAAATTGTGAAAAAAAAAAAATTAGAAAAAGGAAGAGAGATTGAGAGAGAAAAAAAGGACTTGCGCCCTAGTTCCTCGTGGCCTAGCCGCTCGTCCCTCGCGCTTATAATTACTCTCGATCTACTGTGACTGAAAAGACAAATAAGAGACTGCTCGCAATCTAATGAGAGTTACCAATTCCCCGTTTTTCTATTAACCTGGAGTCAACTGTAGTTTTAACTACAAATCGATGTGATTACGAACACCTGGACAGCTAATTCTCTTGGCCCAAAAGGTACCAAACTTCATGGGATCTCCTCAAGGATCCCCGTGTAATGAAGGCCCATCACGGCTCTGCCCCTGTAGTGTTAGTATAATCCTTCTTTTTGACTGTACTTAGACATTTTGTTTTCTTGCGCTGTTCAGAAATCAATGTTTTATAGTACTAATTTAATGAAGACATCGTTCAAGAGGTTTATTGAAAACTATGATGTTAAGGATTATTTATCAAGGAGTGTTGACGCTCGTTGAAAAAATTTCCGTGTAAAGGGGCCTTAATAGGAGCTACTCTATTTGGCTAATTTATGCCTGCTAGCAGAAGCCACCTTTTCTCTAATTTTCCCGATATGAACTGACTTACGAACATCAAGTTTTACCAGGAGAGGATGGTTTTACGTTATCATGTAGCCATGTTTCGTGGTTTTTGTGAATAAAAGGTTTTTTAGGACGAAGTGCTAAAATTTAGGAAAACTAAAATTAGGTTTAGCACTGCACATCCTAACTTGTACCATCCATCTTAGCTTGCTATCCTATAACCAGACCGGGCGCCAGCCATGAGAACTGATAAAAACTGACGAACGAGGAGTCTTGGGCCATTCACATGTTTTTACTAAAAAGAAAAGAAATAAATCAGGGGAAAGATGCATGGGGAAATTTGTCTACCGAAATTTGATCTCTTTTGAGTGAATGGGCTTGTCGACCAGACGTGTGTTGGTTGGTAGCTCACAGTAGCTCAGTGTGTCCAAAACGGGGTTTATAAGAAAAGTGACGCTTTTGACACCGTGATCTCAGCTTGAAATGAATTAAAGTGCAATGTGAAGTCAAACTGTCTTCCTCTTAGCTGGCTTAGCCGAATCTTTCGTCCGCTTGATGATTGTCAGTTTCACACTTCCAGGGGATGAACTCGTTATAAGTCTTATAAGCGGGGACCGTAAGTTCGTGGTCTGAGCTGTTTAGAGTAACTTTAGTCAGATAGAAGTGCATGTTTAGTAAGTGTGAGCTGTTATTGTGCTTCTGTGGGAAAACTACAAAAACCGGAAACGGACTTTCAGAAAATCTACAGCAAGAGCGAAACAAAGCAAACGAAAATTAACTTATATTATTTGGTTCGTCTTTGGAACGGCCTTTCGGATTATATTTCACATTAGTCTGTAGTTTCGCGGGCCCTCTAAAATGAGATTCCCACATGTTAAAGGAACAAGTAACTCAGTGCGAAATATTAGATACACGGGGTATACGTAGAATGTCGTGAAGAATGAAAATACTACCTACCAAAAGCAATTTTTTTTTCCAGGAAAGTGGCTGAGCAGTACGACCATAAATTTTCCAGCTGTATAACTACACAAAGTCTGTTATTAACCGAACAATTATCTTTATCCTAGTACAATCATGCTCTACTGTTACTCAGTACCAGTAATTTCACAATCGTTCTGTAGCACTTTAAGCATCATTTGGTTCTGATCTTAGTATATAGTTCATAATTGTTACTACTATAATCAATACACTACTCAAACCTTGGATATCATCTCCTCCTTGATCCTTGCGAGAGAAGACGACATGTTTAAGAAAAGAGTCAGGGAGGCCATCGAAATATTTTGTCGGGCTAAATCTTTGAACAGGAACGCCAGTTACGAGCTCCCCGCGATCTACAAATCACGTATAAATCACGTGACAAAAAGTCCAACAACTCCATCACTAGATAACGATCCCACGATGGAGTCGAAAGCTTGTGCATACTGATAAGTTTTCTATCCTGGGATTTGAGACCTTGTTTGCTCTAGTCTAATTATTAATCGGCTGATTTAGCAACAGAACGGGAACGTCAGTTGAAGACAGCAAAGCGCGCGGAAAGGACTGAATGCCACTTCCGGTGCCCAATTTGCCGCTCTGCCATTGGTCAAGCCACCTGTTTGACTGGCACGCGCCGTCGTCAACTGACGTTCCCGTTCTGTTGTTGAAGTAAACGATCGAACGTCACGGCTCGCTTTCTTGGAAAAGTAGCAACGAAGTCATGTCAGGCACTATTATCATTTGGCTGACAGCCAACATGATCTGATTAATCACAAGGTCTCATTTTTTTCACTTGGCTATGACGCTAAGGCAACCGTTCTGAGACAAAATGGCGGAAGCTGAAGCAAATCCTTCGTTTGGCGGATACGATGATGACTTTGTTAGTGAAGTTGAAGACGAATTGCAATGTGCAATTTGTACGCTACCACTGAAAGACCCTATTTTGACGAAATGTAGTCACAGATTTTGCAGAGACTGCCTTGACAGGCATTTCGCAAGGTTAGTATCACCACTAGACTTTTAAGAACATATCCCTTACTTCAAGTTAGATATTAGCTCCATACAAGAGATGGTAACTGGACAATAACCCTCAATCTTGCTCTGTATGAGTCATTGCTTTATTTATGTTATGCAAGAGACTCTCTTGTGTTATGTTGTTCTGTGCCTGTGAGCATTTATCAAGCGATTTGGACCTTTCGCAAGTATTTTACGGGATTGGTAAGGCGCGTCGATTTGAGGAGTACATATAGTTATGGCAGCGTTTTCGCCTTCTCGTTTGCGGGGGACACTTGTGGAAAAAAGTCTTGACTTAAAAGGACTCAGGAAAGGCAGATAAAAACAAACAAAAGTCATGAAACTTTTTTATATCAAGTAAAAAGCAACTTAGGAAGCAATTTTCTTACATGCCCTAATCCTAAGCCAAACCCTAATCCTTCTACATAATAACGTCTTCGACAGGACTAAATTAACATTAGCATGAACTTGACCACCTTTATTGAGTCTGAGTCGCTGTCTGATGATTTCTTGGAAATGACAAATCGAGATAAGTGTCACCGAAAAGAAAGAAATCAGGATAATTACAGGAAGCAGAAGCACGTACTCTACTGATTTTGTGTTACATGATTATGCTATGTATGAATATATTTCTTACTATTTTTCGCTCGTTTTTTTTTCTATAAGACTTGTATTCAGTAAAGTATTGTTTATTCTAATGTTTAGAGTAAAAGGGAAAAGATTTTAAGTTGTTCCTTAGCGACATGGAAATACGTCAACATAGACCTCACGCAATGCTAATATCTTAAGACATACAAAAGAAGGAAATAACGTTTGTATCTATCATCAATTTCTATAGACTCAGCCGGCTATGTTGATCAACTGAACAGGAAGGTTCAGAATGATTATTGTCATGGATGATTGTTGCAGCTGCAAGGAAGGGAGAAAGACCGGTCAGTGGGGGGCCATCCAGAGACGAACGAACACAGGCTTAGATCCAATTGTCCTCTCTTGATCAGGCTCTATTTTGAGTTGTTGATATAACTCGGTCGGGGGAAACGCAGCCACGTAATAGAGAAACTATCAGTGATCCTGATCTCAAGTATCCTTGGTACCAGAAGTTTTCTTCTCAAGTGCGGCTGGATGCTTCGGTGTCGGCCGGAGGCCAACCAATCTTCGGCCGAAGTCCGAAGTCACGAGCGGCCGGAAACCGCGCATGAAAGTCTCTGGCACCCAGGATAGATCTCAGAGGGTCTGAATGGGGGGGTCCACTTGTCGGTTGTCGGTTAAAATTCAGAAATTTTGTCGGTAGTCGGTTAAAATTTTCGATCTTTGTCGGTAGTCGGTTAAACTTTTCGATTTTCGCCGGTTGTCGGAAAATCTCAGTTAATAAGTAAATACGCTTGTTAATTATTTATATTTTTTATGTATTTCACCCACTTTTCAAGACTTTGATCCCTAAGGAAAGAGTAAAACTTGCAAGAATACATCAATTGATTGCGCCTACACCGCTCATTATCTCTTGTTTTTTATGCAACATGAACGTTTATTTCATCATTGTTTGCCATTAAATGAATAATTAGTACTGATAAAATCACCCAGGCTTTTATTGTAAATGCGAACTTGGTTTCCCTGTCGACTACAGGGCACAGTAAAAAGTAATCAATTAATTACTTACTGGACTCTAGCCTTTTGGATACTTAAATTATTTTCATTGAAAAACTGCAAGGGATGACAGGCTGCACATCTATCCCTCTCATGTTTTGGTTCTAACAAGCATGTCCTTTGCCATAATTTTCCTTTCTCAAAGAAATAGAACTTTAGGTGGTTCTTTAAAATTTTGGCAAGGTAGTGGTTGGTTTTGTATGAGATTCCACTTTTTCATTAAAGCTTCTTTTTTATAGACACTAAGGGCTGGTATTGTGTCACGAAAGGCCATATTTCAGTCTTTTTCTTCCTGGTTGTTTTTTTTCAGCAGCACTGCCTTCCTTTCTGTGAGTTTTACTTCTAATAGCAATTTTTCTTTCAAAATTGTGTGGCTAGCTTCTGTCCATCAAGCGCTTTTGAAATCTGAAATACTTCCTCAGAGGAGTTTGTTCGTAGGATTCTCAAGGCTTCTCGTTTGTCAAACAGGCGCTTTAACAATTAGTGGGTGATAAGAGGTGAAAATGTATATACTGTAAGGTTTCCGTTTCAAAAACGTCTTTACGTCAAGGATAGCTTTTTCTCATTTTTTCGCTGAATGTTGTATCTTGGTATACAACCGTTTCTAAAAAGGATGTCTCATTTTCAGATCTTTCGGCCGTAAATTTCATAGGAGGGCATGTAAGTTTAATTGTTCCACGAAGAAAGCTACGATGTCTGGTTTACTTATGTCCTATAGGGGAAAAATGTGATTAATGTAGCGTTTTCAAACAGTTGGTTTAAAGACGGTTTTGCTTAAACTTTGTGTTTCAATATGTGCCATGAAAATGTTGGAAAGGAAACTGCTGTCTTTGTGCTCATCGCGGTAACGTGGGTTTGTACTGATAGTTATTTACATTAAACGGGAAAGAATTTTCTTTGAGGATTAATCTAAGCAAAAAACATTCGGTTTTTTCACGTTTGACTTTTCAATAAAATTTATAAAGTCGGTAGTGTCTTTAAGGTGTGACTTTGTAATTTTGATATTGGCTGTAGCAATGTACCTGTATCAACAACAAAAAAAGGAAATTCTTTCCCTTAGGCCATCTGATGAGTCATAAATTTAAAGAGGTTACTTACTTCCTCGAGCTAACGGTTAGATTAAATACAAAATGCTTTTTTTTCTGGAAACAAATATTGATAATACCAGCCCATGTCGGTAGTCGGTTAATATTTTTCCTGTCGGTAGTCGGCAATTTTTTTCTCATTTTGTCGGTAGTCAGTAATATTTTTCGCCCTTTGTCGCTAGTCGGTTAACCCCATTCACACCCTCATCTCAAGTTATAATTTATTTCCTTCCGTCTCATAAGGAAGCACGGTCTCACTATGCGACCTAAAATATCCTAGCTAACCTGCCGGGGTATCACGCCTTCCCTCCGGTTCTCCTTAGAAGGGAATGATGCCCAGTCTACTATACTGACACGGCCAACTTCTACTTAAGCCGTTTCCTTCTTCTTTCCAGTAAACGCATGTCTGTTCTTTCTATGTATTACATACATAGCTTTTAAAAATATCACGTATACGTGAATGTTTTAAAATTAGCGGTACTTTAATCTCAGATTTCGACATATCTTACTGCATTTTACTGCATACAGCTTTAGAAGGAGTAAAAACGTCATAATCGTCCCGCGTTTTAATAATAATAATAATAATAATAATAATAATAATAATAATAATAATAATAATAATAATAATAATAATAATAACTGTTTATTCACAAATCCAAATCGAAAAAGTGAAAAGGAGATAAAAGAGGTTATCCCTTTCTAGTTTATCTCCTGTTTAACTCGCAGTTTCTTAAAAACTCTATTTATAGAGGCGCTCTTCTTTGGAACGTTGTCTCCACTCATTTTACAGACCAGTTTACTGTTTTTTATCGCAAAGTGAAGGACTCTTATTTTAAGGAACTCGATTTTAGCGCACAGTCGTTCCAGTCGCTGCCCAGGCACTACCAAGATTTTAAATGTTTTGAACTATTTTATGCTGTATGCTGTAGTCAATTTACTTAGACGTAGCTAATGTAAATTAATTTTAACATCGTATTTTTTTTCTTTTAGAATCTTACTGTATATTTTTAGAGTTTTATTGTAGTTGTATTTTGTAAGTAACGTTGTTCTTATTTTTAATATGGTTTTATTCATTTGTAATTATTTTTACATCACCCCAGAAGCTTTGAGCTTTAAATCATATCGTGTTTATATAAACGATATGTTTGTATGCATGTATCTATCATATCAATTTTTTTTAAGATTAGCGTCACTGTTCAAACAACAAACATTTGTCGAGCAAACAAAAAAACAGAAGTCTCTGATCCTCCGCGCGAAGCTTGTTCAGCAACACATCCGGAATGAGTTTAGCAAAACGCTACTCCGACCTCCACCACGGTAAAACGTATATGAGGCGTTTTTTTTCATGGTTTATATTTTAGGGGGATTCTATTCACCATTAAGCAAAACACATGGACAATGATGTAACTTAACTATCTTAGCGTTCAGTTCTCCAAATAATGAACTTCTTTCTGCTTTGCGCCAGAGTAACATCTGTATACAAATGCCCGCAGTAACACCAAAGACATTTCAACTATTAGAGAAGGCAGATCTGCTCACACTGCTAAATAGTCGCTTATAGAATCTGTGCATCCTTATGTATAAAGTAAAGCATAAACTGTGCCCTCCATATATAAGTAACATCTTTAAAGAACCAAATAGTAATTACAATCTGAGGCAAGCAGATTTCTCTATACCTAGGTATGAGACAGTCACCTACGGCAAGCACTCTATTAGATATCTAGGGTCTAGGCTATGGACAAAACTACCCAAAAGTATTAGGGACGTCACAACCCTAATGTCGTTTAAAAGCGAGATACGCCAACACAATATAAGTGAACTTTTAGATGATGGCTGCGCAGGCTGTAGCCTTTGTTGATTTTGACTTCTGTCTGTTTTTACTATAAATCTCGTAATTAGATAACTATAGATATTTTACCTACTATTGTATATAGTTTTTAGTTTGTATATTCTCCCCTAATTGGTGTCCCCAAATTAGTAAGGGATTCTTTTTTCCCTGGCTAGACGGCTTTTGACACTTTAATAAAGTTTCTATCTATCTATCTATCTATCTATCCATCCATCCATCCATCCATCCATCCATCCATCCATCCATCCATCCATCCATCCATCCATCCATCCATCCATCCATCCATCCATCCATCCATCCATCCATCCATCCATCCATCCATCCATCCATCCACCCATCCATCCATCCATCCATCTACCTACCTACCTACCTATCTATCTATCTATCTATCTATCTATCTATCTATCTATCTATCTATCTATCTATCTATCTATCTATCTAAATACTTCGAAATGTACAGTTTTCAACGTATTTGATGATGCCAAACTTCTCCCAGAAAACACGAAGGATTTTATATTATCTGAAAAGTTATAGAGAGGGGATATCTTCTGGCTCTACCCTACCCTAGCACTCTGAACTTTACAAATTTGTGGAAAGCGCAGTTATAAATGTGGTATAATAGCAGCCGGGTAAAAAAAAATGTTGGGACTCACAAAAACCACCAACGGATAATTCTTAGGTAGATAATTCTGATAAACATAGATGTTTAAATGACGTTACTTTTTATAGTATGCTTTTGTTTCTCCACAAAATGCTCCTCCTAAATGCCCCGTTTTCCCCACTAAAATGATCGGTCTTGCTCATAAAAGTCACTAAAATACCCTGATAATGCTCATCGTACAGAGGCTTTTTCTCATTAATTCTAAACATTTTAACGGGGTTTAACGCTAACAAAAAACGTATAAATGGTATAATAACAACATATCCAAGCTAATAGCTTCCTTAAAACCTAGCAAAACCTAAAATTAATCCTCTACTGACTATTTTCTGGAATTTTGAGTTAAAGTCTTCATAAATTTTTTGCGGAAATAATTCTCTATACATATTTGTTTTTCAAAATTGCTAACGTCTTTCCTTACCATCTCAACAGTCTAGAACGAAACAGAAAACCGTTAATTTGTCCTAAGGATCGAAACAACCTAACACGAAACGAGGTAGGTCACACGTGGAACTTGTAATAAGTTTGCTACAGTAATGTTCAAGAAGTTTACATAGTGAAGGGATGAGCAGGGTCTTGGGCAAATGCAACTTCAACATAATTTTAACACGTACTAAAAGGTTGAGGACAACCCTTTCCCTCACGTTTAAAGACCGTAAAAATTTCAAGAAAAAAGCTAATTAACGAAGCCCTATAGCCACATACGGGAGGAGCTTCAAAGCGGTTAACCAGGGAAGCTTCATTGGTCCAAAAAAAAAAACCAGCTGAATACAATGTTCACATTATGCGACCCATGGCCAGCGGCCTTTTGGTCGAACGGGGCTAACAGCTGTTCAGGGCTACCATTACCAGAGTGATATGGTTGTGTGCTTGCAAAGGGTACTGGTACTTCTGTTTGTTGTTGTCGCTTTTTTAACGTGGTGTTTTTTTTTTTCTGGAGGGCTTTTTCCCCCTTAATTCCTTCTGCTGACTCTTAATTGAGCCGCGAGGTTTACGATAAATGTATTGACAGTTAATGTCCATCGGTGCTTCTAGACTAGTCACGAGCCCGAACTGCAGTGTATTTATAAAGAGGTCGTTTACTGTACACTACTTCCAAAATTTTGGAAGCATACTGCAATGCCCGAAAAATAACCCTTCCAATGTTAACCGCAAGTAATATTAATAAAGAAACTAACTTATAGGCTTTGCTATTCTTCTCCAGTGTTGCAGGACACTTTTGCTGATAAAGCCACAGAAAGAAAAATTCTCTCCCTTTTAATAACATGTCCTAGTGAAGGATGTCAGTGGACTGGAGAACTGAGATCAAAAGATGTAAGTAGTAACGGAAAGTGCATTCGTGTGCTATTATTAACTTCAAATTCCAAACACAGTCCTTTAATATTTATTGGCCAGAACATTACACAACAGACTCAGTTACAGAGGAGTTAATTATTACCAGAAGAAATCTATTTCTGTGAATCAGTTTAACATTAATTGGCCGGAAAAAAAAGTTTCCCGGCTTCCGGGTATTAACATTATTATCATTATTATTATTTGGGGAGCAAAGGATGGCGCAGAGGTGAGAGCGCTCGCCTCCCACCAGTGTGGCGCGGGTTCAAATCCCGGCGTCGACGCCATATGTGGGTTGAGTTTGTTGTTGGTTCTCTCCTTTGCTCCGAGAGGTTTTTCTCCGGGTACTCCGGTTTTCCCCTCTCCTCAAAAAAAATCCAACATTTCCAAATTCCAATTCGACCAGGAATCAGATCCTGTAATTCCGTTTAACCTTGAACCTGGTAGACGAAGAACCACTTTGTGGATGTGCTACCTCAAAAATCATTATTATTATTATTATTATTATCATTATTATTATTATTATTATTATTATTATTATTATTATTATTAACAAAGCGATAGACAGTCTGTAACAGAAACAACGAAAATGATATTCTTAAACGGGAACAGACAAACAGATATAGCTGAAACGAAATGATAAAATACATCTCCTTTTTAGTATCACTTTTTGGCTTAATTTAACAAATAATTTCAAAATTCTCTCCGTCAATTCTGAGTTTTTTCAAAAGCACGTTTTGTGGAACTCATTAAACCAGGCATTAAAAAACTTTTGACAAGCGCTAAAGGTTAATTTTGAAGATTATTTCTTTTGAATTACTAAATATCTTTTTCCTATTTCTTGTTCTCTAAAGGATCACTTAGCATCGTGCCTTTTCAAGTCTGTTTCTTGTACCAACAAAAACTGTGACGTGAAACTAACAAGGAATACCTTACAAGAACACGTGACCATGTCGTGTCCATGGAGGATTGTTAGCTGCCAATACTGCTTATTTTCGACCCATTCAGCCTGTAAAACCGATGTAAGATAAGTGCACATTTGTTTTAATATCCGTGACAAACAGACAATCGAAAAAGTAATTATGATATATGTAGTCTATTATATTGGTATTTCAATGTTTTAAGTGAATCAATTCAAATACACACATTTTATGCCATAATCGTGTAGTTTAGCTTTCTTGTTCCGTTTTTTAGACAGATTTTGTATAAGAGCGGTCCCTACAACCTAGCTGATGTGTCACTGCTTTGCTATGAATATAGCAGAACCTAATAAAACTGCCCGTTCCCAAACCAAACCACCCCCAAATCATCTTTACCTGTCTATTATACGCTAAGGTATCAGTATAAACGCAAATTTATTGATTTTGATCCTTGTCACTCCACAAGTCAGGCTCCCCTAATTAATAGCCGTGTTAAAAGAGTCAGGACGCCGTGAAACTTTCATTGGACACTTTTTTCCCCATGATCAATAATACTGAGCTCTGAAAGAGTTAAACTCGTTAATAATTTCGACTGACTATCAAGAGGGACAGAGTCATTTAGGTGTAAATGTATTGTAATAAAATTTTGATTATTAAAGTAACATGCTAATATCACATTTACAGTTTTTAAACGCTTTGTCTTTTAACCTGATGCATTGTTTAAAGATTCATCAGAGTAAATGCAGAAGATTTCCATTAGATTGCCCTGAGAGCTGTGGAGCTGTCATACCGAGAGGGAAGGTAAGGTTGTAGCCACAAAGATCTCGTCTGACATGTGGCCCGTATAACACAACTTCAATTTAGTCTGTCGCCAGTTATTGATTTTCGATGGATATTTATTTACCTAACTGATAATACAATTATAAAGAAATTATATCATTTTCTCCAAAATTATGTGCTTGCTCACTAAGCTGGACTTTTCAACTAATTATATCGTATTTCTCGTTTTTTTACAGATTTTATTCCACATTAAGGAACAATGTCCTCTGACATTAATTCCCTGCCCGTATGCTCAGATAGGCTGCACTACAAAGGTAATACTTTTCACGACGTACTTAAGTTGTCAATAACCTAAGTAACGTGTGAAAAGGACAAATAGAGAGATTACAGCCTTGTGACAAACAAATATGTCCCCTGGGTGTTGGACATAAAGTTACAAACAACAAATTTAAACTTTGAAAAACTGTGCATGCTTGGCTGAACAGTTTTCAAAAACTCCAGTTTTAACCCGTTTTAAGGTGTTTCCATACAGTTTCTCGGAGACCATACCGATTCTTTTCAGTCGCCTTAAAAGTGATTTTATCCTTGTGCGATCGCCACAAAATTTTCACCAGTGATTGACTATGAATTGAAATTTGCCAAAATGCAGTTTTTAGTAAAATCGATATCACTATGACAACAATAAACAAAAAACTTTGAAATCGATAAAATCCAAATTTCGCGTGATTTTGACCTGCCACTGAAAACCCAACACCAGGAACTTAAAGAGTGATGCTTAGCAAATAACCTCCGTGAGAAGTAAAAAAGTTCTGTATGTTTTAATTTTTCAATAGTCGTGATAAATTGTTTGATAAAAAAGTTCTAAATAACTCAAATGAATCTTAAGTAACGTCAGAAGGCTACTTTATATTAGATTTCAATGCATGGAAATTTTTATGTATCTTCTTTCTTGTGATTCTGAAAATTAACCTGTTTTCTCACTACCGGCCTAAATTTCAGACTATTACTTCGAGTAGTTTTTTACTCCCTCAGTAACGTCTGAATAAACCGGCCGTTAGTGCCGTGCAGTGACGTCACACCCGAACACCGGGTAGTGATTTGATGGGTTGGTTGTCCAAACATTTTCATAATTAAGTATGATTATGAGAAATTTTAGCGGGATTGTCGTTTGATATTCGGCTGATCGCATGCCTGGCATACTTGCGTGGAGTTCAAAAATTTCGACTGATCCTTATCGTAAACAGCAAAATAATAAATTGCCCTTGTCTTCGAAATTATGAATTGTTAAACTGAACTATGAATGAAGAATCATTGCGCAGAGTCGATAGGTTTTTCATTTAGAGCCGCCTTGTGCACGGTTTGAGCAGTGACTTTGTTACAATTCGACCTTCTTGTCATTTCCACCGTCAAGTGTAACGATTCTGTTAGCTTTTCTTTCTTCTTCGTTAAGGACCAGTTAGCTTCTTTTAAATTAAAGCAAACTGTTGTATTTTTGAAGTGCTCCATGTGTGCATTTATTTCATTGCGTGACTGCAATCGAGTTTGATTCTGGTTATCGCATGCAGTGATGCAGCTGACAGTTTAAATGTTAAACATGAATTACAATCACTGAAAAGAGTAAACCAATTCTGTATCATGTAGACTATTTTTCCAGACATTTCTTTGTTTGCCAGTTGAAAATCGTGTTTTACTATTGCATGAATTAAAGCAAAGGAGTATTGACGTCACTGGACGGCATAAACGGTCGGTTTATTCAGACATTAGAGTGAAAACGACTCGAAGAAATCGTCTGAAATTCAGGCCACATTTTAAATTCCTGGTGTCGGATTTTCAGAAGCAGGAGGTCTAGATTGCGCGAAATTCGGATTTTATCGATTTCAAAGTTTTTTGTTTATTGCTGTCATAGTGATATTGATTTTACTAAAAACTGCATTTTAACGTACTTTAAGTCTTACTTAATCACTGGTGAAAATTTTGTGGCGATCGGACAAGGATAAAATCACTTTTATGGCGATTGAAAAACATCGGTGAGGTCACCGAAAAACTGTATCGAAACACCTTAACAAAGGATCTGTTCGATTGATCGTACTCCAGAGTAAGAATCAGCAGACATTTGTGAAAAATCTCTTCAACCGCAAATTTTTGGACCATTCGAATGCTACGACATCCATCTTTATTATTAATGTCCACCAGATTTCTGTATTTTTTCGTGTAATAAAAGCCAAAACAAGTGATTTTTATTCCTTCTTTTTCTTTATTCTCTAAAATGGTCAATCGAATGGCCCTACATAACCCAATACTGTTAACTGAAGTTTTTTTCGACCTTGTTTCAATTTAACCGACTGCCGATTTGTTTTTTCAGATTAAAAGAGGAGAAGTCGAATCTCACCTGCAATCTACACTGAAAATGCACCTTGACATAGCTTGTGTGGAGTTGGGTAATACCCAGAGGGAGTTGGCGAAGACCAAAGGACAACTTGAAGATAAGTTTGTGAGATCTCAGCAAGAGTTCAAAGAGATCTCAAGGAAACTTGAGGGAAAGATAAATAATCTAACAAGAAAACTTGAGGTTAAGATTGATGGTATCGAGAAATTGGTGCTATCTTCAGATGAACAAAATTATTTCAGTTGGAAAGTCAGTGGCTTCAGCAAAGCCTTGAAGAAAGCTAAACATGGGGAAAAAACATCAATTCTAAGTGATCCATTTTTCAGATTTGCTTACAAATTTAGGTTAGTTTTGGATCCAAATGGTTACGGCATGGGAGAAAATACACACCTGTCGATATTCGTCTTTGTCATGAAAAGTGAATATGATGCCATATTATCCTGGCCATTGAATACTACAATCACTTTTAGGTTGATTGACCAACAAGAAGACGCAAATGACAGGGAAAACATCGTGAAGTCCTTGAGAATAGCTAAACATTTGAGGTGCTTTGCGAGGCCTATGACAGATGGCTACAAAGGGCGTGGCTTAACAACATTTGTATTGCACAAAAAACTGAAAGAAAGGCGCTATATTCTGAACGATTCTATCTTAATTCAGGTTCAACTAACCCCACCACAATAGCCGTTATTCAATCTGCCACAAAAAGGCGTGCTTTAGAGAAATGACCAAGGCTTTGCTTCTTTGGGAGAATCCGAGAGTTGACTGATTTATGATATCAGATTCTTTGGATTCGTTACAAGAACTCCCCTCCACCCGAAAAAAAATTCGTAAGAGATTGTTTAGCGTGCCAGCACTATTTGCACGAACCGGCAAAAAGAAGGGTGGTCTCCTATTTTCACAGAACTTGTCAGGTAGACTTTGTTGGATTTTGCGCCCAAAGGAGGGACGGATCTATGCCTCCCCAAAACAGATTTAGATTCAGGTTCGGACCCAGTATTTTTCTTTGGAGGAGTTGCACCACTAAGGAATGGCTACGTAACTGACTGGTGACGTAAGCAAAATTTAAAACCGAATACGAAGAAGAAAGCTTTTGACTAGGCAATAATATAATGTGAACTGCTGAGAATACACATCAAACGATATGGCAGATTTTGTATAACTGTATTAGAAAGCAGTAGGTCATCTCAGGGGGGAGGGGATGCGCACCCCTTGCACCCTCCCTAGATCCGCCCCTGAGATAGAATACAGTATATTCGGCGTGTGAATTCTTTCGATTGAAAACTCGTTCTTGGAAAGCAAAAAACGAAAAGTCCGTTTTGGAGTCAAGAATCCAGAGTCAGAGTTGGATGTAATTTCTGTTTGAGCGTATTTCCTATACAAATTTCACTAGTACCTTTTACAATACTGTAATACCTTTATGGTCATGCAAATAAAGCTTTTGTTGTTGTTCAGTTGTTGTCGCAACGCTGTGGCGCTGAAAGTTTCTTTTTTTTGGGATTGTTTGCTCCGAGCTTAGAATTCTGATTACATGAACAACTTTCTGCCCTGCTCTAACCGTTGTACATGTAAGTACTTTTTCATCAGATACTTAAGCAATAGACCACACTTTCTATGGGTATACCGGCGTAATAATCCACGCGGGATGTTGGGAGAACACGAGAAAAGACAAGCTTTTCGAGTGTTCTCCCAACATCCCAAGTATGTTACCACGCCGGTAAACCCATGGAAAGTGTGTTCTATTGCTTCTATAAAATAACTTTAAGTTTCCTATGAGTTTACCGGCACAAAAAACCATAGGTTTTTAACCAATCAGAACTCGTGTACTATCTTTAGTTAGTTATTTTATATAAAGATACACCGTTTCCTTGTACGGTTAAATTGCCCGTACTACCCGTAGACGTAAATACGGATAGATAAGCTTAGATTACCTCTTACCCCAGCGAAACGGATAAGCTAGTGATTAAAACGACGATGCCATAACCAACTATCGAGAATCATTCATGGTCGCCTTTTAAAAAACTACAGTCGAACCTGTCTAATACGGACACCGAAGGGACAGAGCCAAGTGTCCGTATTAGAGAGGCGTCCGTATAAAAGAGTTTACTACTACGACGCCACTTTTATAATTCCACTTACAGTTTTACATGTTCAGTAGCTAAAACCAGGCTCACACTCATCTTAAGACTCCATTTTAATTCACAGTACAATGACACTCTCTTTCAGTAGCACACAACATTATACATCTCAGCTACAAAGTAAGTGCAGTCGTAGACAAATCACTGTTTTAAAACGAAGCGAGCTACAGCACAATGCGCATGTAAAAAGTTTTAAAGTAAAGCACAATTCTGAAAGCGTCTTTAGCTATTTTACAAGTGCAGTAAACAGTAAATAGAGTACAAAATGTAAAAGAAAAGATCTTAATGCTATCTGTAGTTATTCAAGCCTTAAAAAATCGGTTATGTTTCTCTGTACTCCTTTCGCATCTCGTTATTTGATATACAGCAACTGAGCTTTTGAAATCACCTTGCAGAGCTCATCAGTCAGACGGGATTCACCCTGTGCAGATTCACCTGATTGGGATCGAGATTCATCTGATCACTGCAGTGTTCGTAATCATGATAAAGAGGTTAAGTTTATACGAATTTACTCTATGGGGCCGAGATTTAGTGTCCGTTGTCCGTAAATAGAAAGAGTCCGTACTAAAGACTTTTTTTTAGAGAAAATATATGAGAATTTTGTTGGGACATTGGAAACTGTCCGTAATAGAGCCAGGTGTCCGTTTTAAAGAGGTGTCCGTACCGAGAGGTTCGACGCTACGTGGCAAACATGTTCGCCTACTCGTATCCCTAGAGAGAAACGATGTATCTAAAGCTCCCTCATTGTCGTCTGTTTTTTATCTATGAAAATTTTCCATGAGTAGCCGGCGAACAGCAGACGTATTTCAGGTCGTCGCTTTACTCCATCCGGTTCATTTCTCGGCGGGTGAAACCAGAAACAAAAGCGGAAAACACCGGAGAAAAACTAACACCAAAGCCAGGATTCGAGCCAGGACTCCAGTTAGGACTTTTCTAATCTTTCTGTAAGCAAAAAATGAATAAATAAAAATAAATAATAAGCAAAAGTAAAAGAAAAGAAAAAAAAAAGGACGCCTAACCTAACTCGTAACCTCCTAACCCCAACCCTAACCTTACCCAAAGATAATCCTAACCAGGGTTTTCCCTTACGCGCAAATACGCGTCAGAGACGCGTTGTTTACCCGAAAAAGAAAAAGAAAAAAAACGCAAAACACCAAAGAAAACCGGTCCTCTCAGACGCACATGTTCTAGAGCGATAGTTTACTAATAATTAGTTTAAAACTGCGTAGATCTGCAAAACATCTTTTTTGAGAATAAAATGTACAAACTTTTGAATCTCCTTCTTTTGTCTGATTCCTTTTTTAAATCTAAAAAGAGCCATACTCACTTGGAATGGTCCTCAAGCTTGCTTTTTTGATGTTCCGATCGCGAAACTACATTGAAACTCCGTGCAGAGGCTTTGGAACTAATGTTTCATTGTGAGGTATTCTGGGACTTTCTGGGACTGGAAGAAAGTGAGTTGAAAAAACATGGCGGATTCGGAAACACAGCCCGGTGAGCCCGTTAAGTAAAAGAGGCATTTTCTGCCTGCTTGGTTGAAAGAATTTACATGGTTGCGATATCTGTAAGTCAACAGGTAAGAGAAACCCTTTCACAACTACAAGCTGTAACAATCTTCAGAAGTCGGCCCTGGAAAGGCACCAAGATACTAAAGATCACATTTGAGTAGCAGTGACCTCAAACTTTGAAAAAGCTGTCAGGCGACAGTCTCAAATGCGAAGAAGAATATAGACAATCAAACCCTGGAAAGTGCAAGGAGGTACATTGATCAGCATAAAACAGTGTATCTTATGACTAAGAAAAACATTGCTGCTGATAACTTTATTCGAATAATTGGAACCTCAAGCTGCGAACGGTTGTAGTGATGATTCTGTTTTTACAAGAAACCCGAAGAAGGTTTCAGAGATTTCCTGGAATTTGAAACAATGCTAACCTTAGGACTCCCACTGTTCCCTATGGGACCCTCACCCTTTGGTTAAAGGAGTCTTCGGGACTCCAAAAGAAAAGTATCGAGGGAAAACCCTGAATAATCCTAACCCTAACCCTAGCCCTAGCTTAACCCTAACCCTAACTGTAACCTCACCCTAACCCTAACCTAACTAACCCTAACCCTTACTCGAGCTTTCTTTCCATGATTGCCACGAAGACCCTCCTCTTAATGGTCATGGGATTTGCAGGACGTGAAAATGGCGGGAAAGCGAAAAATTGTCGAGTCCTGGCTAGGTATATAGGCATCCTCAAAAAACCGGATGCTCTCGCAGGCTATTCCGTGAGGAAATATCAAACAACAATCCAAGAGGCCGCGATGATAAGATTTTTTGTTATATAATAGATAGGCCTTACTATTTTTGACCCCTAAATAACAATCACTTAAATCCCCATACAAACCCTTATAATATTTCTGTTATGCAACGAATCTCACTCGTGAGCTTGGGGAATCGTGGTACAAATCGCAAACTGAGCAAGGAATGTTTCATGCTAAGTGACGCGGCCAGACATATATTTTTACATAGGGTCTTTATGGAGATCTGCTCAAGTAGCCTGTGTATAGACCCCTCTTTCCCCCCAGGAGAGGGAGGTCTGTCCATAGGCTATATATGCTAAAGAAAATTGATGGGAAACTGATGGAATTGATTATTTGTCAGACGTTTTTACCCTTGTGAAGTTTAATACTTCTTGTTGCACCTACCACGAAAGCTTAGAAGGCACAAGACGAATCTTCGAACAACTTTGTCGCAAGAAAGATTGAATCACTACAACGTTCACAAGGAAATGACTGACAAATTGAACACGGCAGATTTTGGAAATCAGTTTTTTTTCAGCATTAAATGACAGGCAAAATCGATTTTGAAAATTCGATGTCAATTAATAATTTCTCAAACCATTTATTCAACGCTAAAACAAAGTGACAAGTGATAATTTTCTCCGAAAGTGCTCTTGGTTTTTGGCCATCTTAGTTTTCAAAGGAATAACACACAAACTGCGGTTACAAACATCAGAAAGAACAAACGCATTGTATAACTGACTTTTATAATACCGAACTTGACGTTTCGTATGCTTCAACATACATCTTTAGAAGTGACCGTTAACAAGAGTGGCAACTAAATTTAAATTGAAAAAAAAAACCAAAGTGGGACAAGTAACTAATTCACGTGAACGAAAAAAAATATATGTAACAGATGAGAAAATTTGCATGAAATCAGTATGCAGAATAGTATAAGTAAAGCTTTTTGCTGCTTATATTTTCATTTAGGGCTGGTTTTAAATCCCTAATAAGAAGAGTCTCCTTGATTTTACAATGGGTATCTGATTTCTCTTGAAGAGATGTCAAAATGGTCCCATTTCAAATTGTGACCAGTTGAAGTCAGTGAAGTGAGGTGTTCTGCAATAGCTGATGAATGACCATTGCTGGTGATTGCCTTGAAGTGTTCATTTTTTCTGTAATGCAATCTCCGTTTGGTTTTGCCAATGTAGAAATCCTGACAGTCCCAGCAACTAGCTTTCTACGTGTATACATCCTCGGAGAGACCCAGGGGCAGTCAGTCGGGTCGGGAGAAAAGGCGGGACGAAAGTTTTCAAGTACGGGTGAAAGAGCCCCTGGGTCCCGTCTCTAACCGAACCATTTCCTAAAATTTAAGCGGATGCCGGCTCCTGATTGGGCACCAAAAAATGCTTCGTATTATTGTGCCCAATCGGCGAACAGTTTCTCCTGAGTTCTTTTCGTGTGTTCGTACACGACGGCTGTTGTCTCGCCAGAGTTGCCCGTATATGTATGTATGTATTCTACTTTCCTAACCAGAAACGAAGGAACTACCGATGAGTCGCAAAAACGTTTGGGATGCTATCAGCAGGAGCAATTCAATTTACCCCGAGAATATTCTGTTTTTGACGGATCACAACGTATCGTAAATAATTGGAAGTTTGGAATGTGGCGGCGACGAGAAAGTCAAATAAGCAATAGCTTGACAAGGCAAAACAAGAACTTTGCACGTGCATCACACTTTTTCGTACATTTCTTTGCCGTCCACCGCACGATTACCTGTGAAAATGGCTAATTTCACGTTTTGTGAAGGACGTAAACAAGCAATGACGAACCGGCTCTTCATGAACTTGGATATGGTTGATGGAAATTCAGCTCCAGGAGAGTTCTCTTGCATTTGACAAAGTAAGCGAGTTGGAATAATCACTATAGAGACTGGAAAAATGTGAATTCACTTTTCCATGCAACCTTTTCGTGGCTGTACGTCAGCCGTCGTAGTATCTTTTAAAACTCCCTAATAGCCCCAAGACGTGACCGATGCAGGCGTGAATACCTTTTGTAAGCTCAAACTTGTACGTTTGGAAGAGCGTCTTTAGTTTTCGGGCAGACAGTATTTCGAAATCAGATGGGGATTTTACATCAAACTGAAAGTTTCCTGACTGCGTGCATCTCTTTGATGCATGATCCAGACAAGCCGTGATCGCGGCAATAGTAGTCATGTACGAACTCACGAAAAGAACTCAGGAGAGACTGTTCGCTGATTGGGCACAATAATACAAATCACTTTTTGTGCCCAATCAGGAGCCGGCATCAGCTTGAATGTTTGGAAATAGTTCGGTGAGAGTCGGTACCCAGGGGCTCTTTCACCCCTACTGTGAAAACTTTCGTCCCGTCTTTTCTCCCGACCCGACTGACTGCCCCTGGGTCTCCGAGGATGGTGGCAGGGCAGCATCTGGTGAAAACATGTAAGCAGAAAGCATATTTTCAAATGAGACTTTGTTCAAGTATTGCTTCTCAATGCCGAGGGAAAAATACTTTTTGTCATAAAACTTCAAGCTTCAAAGCAACAAGATACTTCCAAATTTCGTTCTGCCATCCTTCACTGAAGAAATGGACCCATCAAAAATGTGGGAAACTCATCCAAATGACTACTGGGTATTTTCCAAGATGGTGGACCTCTTATTACTCATTCCCAGGTCCTACACTTTCCAAGATGCCGGCTGAGTCAATTTCCCACCCTGGGGACGTTCAGGATGTCAAATTCCCTACCCACGTGCACTTCATTAAGTCTAATTCCCGTGGGTTGCCCGCCCCCACCCCCCCAACCCCAGCCTGGGGCAAACCATTCAGGTGCATAAAACACGAACAAAAATGCAAAAACGCATTGCAGGTTATGAGTCTCGCTGCTTACGCAAGCGAGACTAATAATCTGCCAGAAAAACAACTGAAAAGAGCGTGGAAACGACATTGGAAAGGCTCACGCAAATGCAATGGCGGAAGTTCCAGTTAACCGGCCTGTACCTTGTGGTTATGACGAGCAATTTGTTGATCCGCCTGATGAAGACCTGCAATGCATAATATGTTATTTACCGTCGAAAGAACCAGTTCTTACGAGATGTGGTCACAAGTTCTGCGGTCAGTGTCTGGAGGAACACGTGCGGAGGTATTGATAGTGTAAAGTTAATCTGAATTTAAAATTTTTGTTATCATGCCTAGTGTATTGTATTTCATGTTGCATTACATCATTATCTGTACTGTCGTGCCTGTTGTACTTGTACAAGTACATTCTCTCAAGTGTCTAGAAAATGAAGACTTAGAAAACGCAGCTCTGCTATACTCGTCATAATCGCATCTACTCTCAAATACTTAATCATCGATCCCGAACGACACATCTTTAACCTAAATAACATGTGTTAAAAACATTTTACTTTTGATATAAAACTGAAATACAATTTTTAGCCACAATTAACTATGGAACATGTAGGATTCTATATAACTACAGCTTGCTGTGATAAAAATTGGTGAGCGAAAGACGCTATTGCGTACGAAATGAGCGTAGTAATTTATGACCACAGGGTAGTTATAAAGATAGCGTAGAGGCTAAACCGGCAAAGTTAGTGGTCAAAACGTGCGAACTTGTATTGTAATTTGAATATATAACAACAAACACGAATAAAAGACCACCATAAAAGCCGAAAACAGCAGTTCGGGAGAATTGGCAGTGATTCTGAAAGAAGAGAAGCTGATGTCGGCGTCGAATAATGGGAACGTTTATTTTTTTTAACTCATTTGTATTTAATGACAGAAAAGTGTTTTTAGTGCCGCCGGCGCTGATGAGTCATGGTGAGTAAACGAAAATTTTGTGTTTTAACTGGCCTCCCACGCGGCCGTTCTTGGGGGTTTGTCCAGCGTCTCGTGCTGTTTTAAGGTAACTCGACCCAGTTTTTTTGGGGGGGTACCATCCTACTTTGAAGCTCTCTGGTATCCCCACCTTTACTTTTATCGTAAGTCTAACACATAGAATGGATAACATATAGATCAATCTATAGTATAAAATAAAATTTTTGGCGATCGGTATAAATGTCACATGGTTATAATGCCACGCCCCTTTGAGGTCTGAGTCGAAAATCTGCTGTTGCCGGCATTTTTTCGTGAAAATCTCTCGGCTACACATAGTGCGCATTAGTGCCTTGCGCTGAACAGAGTTTCACCAAAATCGCAAAGACCCAATTCGAGAAATTCAGCGGTTTCCACATTTAGGTCATAATATATACGAAAATGATAAGCAAACTTTACACGATTATATCCAATAAACTATGAGATTCATCCCTTTATTTTGGGCATCGTTATAACAGATGGGTCCTTGCAAGTCAGCAAAACGCTTTAGGGCCTTGTAAATGCGCGCCATTTCGAGCAAAGCAAACACATAGAAATATATGATATCATATATGATAATTTTGGTACAGTGAGACAGGCCATCGCGTGATACATAGAGGTTTGACTCACAATTTTTAATCCATTCTCGTGCTTCTTGTGCCTTTGCAAAAAAATCAAGAAGTGCTACACACTAAATCTACGTACTATTAAAAAATATCATTTTTTCATAGGTTTAATGCAAGCCAATAATTAAACTAACTCGTGACGGGAATCCCTTCTATTTTCTCATACTAAATTATCATATCTCGGTGAGCATTCGGAAGTCAGCCAAGCGTGGTCATTGCACGCGTGCTGAACAAGAATGCTGTATCATAACAGACTGAATTAGGTTTTTGCGATTTTGGTGAAACTCTGTTCAGCGCAAGGCATCAATGCGCACTATGTGTAGCCGAGAGATTTTCACGAAAAAACGCCGGCAACAGCAGATTTTCGACTCAGACCTCAAAGGGCGTGGCATTATAACCACGTGACATTTACTCCGATCGCCAAAAATTTTATGTTATATTGTAGATTCATCTATATGTTATCCATTCTATGTGTTAGACTTACGATAAAAGTAAAGGTGGGGATACCAGAGAGCTTCAAAGTAGGATGGTACCCCCCCCCCCCCAAAAAAAAAATGGGTTTAAGACAAAAGACTGGCCGGTTTTCATGACCCTGTTTAAGACTTTAGCCCAAATGCCCTGTTTAAGGAGTTGTTTTCTTTTTAGATAGTATAAAATACAATACAAAATGGGCAAAAATATATTTATTTGATTTGTTTTGGAGTCATATACAAAAAAATGATTTTGAAATTACTGAGAGAGCAAAATTAGATTATTTCAAAAAACTTCCTTAGACACGTAGACCGCACACCGCCAAAATTCACACCCTGTTTAAGGCTTCGGGCCTAAAAAGAAACCCTGTTCAAGACGCTCAATAGTGAAACTATAAAACTAGTAATAGTTGACACTACAGCTGCCCCTGTTCTGTGTATTGTCGGTCAATAGCATTCTTGCTCGTTGTGTATCTCTTTGAAATATTCCGATTCATAAGGAAGATTTTCACACATATTTCATATAATAGGTGAGATAAATACAGGAAACGCAAGGTTCCATGCACAGTTTCAGGTCGATTTACACAGCTTTGATCAAAACATTCTCGGTTTCGAGAATAGTTTATTCTAAACCATAAGAAAAGATTTAATTAGAAGATGAACTTTTCGCTATTTCTCTTTCACTTTTTACATTCAGTTCATTTTATTTGCCGGAAAGGAAGCCTTAAAAATTAAAAGGACGTTTGATCAATTCACACTCGCGCATTCTAATCTTATTTGAAACTTTATAGCGGAAGGACATCTGTGAGCAGGGAATAAGTAAGCACAGAATTTGATTGTCGGCGAATTTCTGTAATCGTCCATCGTTCTGCTAGTGAGAAGCTAGCCGTTGTTCACTCGTCTTGCTTGTTTGGGGCTGAGTCTTCTTCCGGTCAAAGAGAGAGAAAGAGTGTCTAGCAAGGTTTCAAATGAAAGATTTGTGAACACAACTCATGTCTGGCAAACTCTCCAAGTGTTTATATATACACAGTTATACGCACCTTATAACTTCTTCTGCGCTTAACTAGTGTCGTTAAAGTTTTGGTCCATAACTTTCACTGAAACAACTGCTCCACAGAATGTCACTGATAACACGTAACGCAAAAGAGTGTCGAAGTATGACTGCACAATAAATGTTACAAAATCTACCTAAGCGGTCCCTTGGGGATGTTCTGTCTTTACGTCATCCTAACCATTTCGTACTTGCGGGCGCAAACAATAGAAACGTCATCATTACCTACCGATTCCTCGCGGCCCCTGTTCAAGCAAATCGAGATTTTTTCTATATTGACTGTATAACTGTATATTTCAACTGTAAGTACTTTCCTTAATATACGCGCGAGTTACTAGAGTGCCTCCTCGGGATTTTGCCTCCTGGGCGAAATCCCTGGGGGGGCAATTATATATCCTGTTTAAAGACTCAAGACCCTGTAAACCATACCCTGTTCAGCGGAACATACCCGTATAGGCCAAATAAGGGAGTGCCCCCGGGTCAACAACGGCCCCAAAAGGGACTGTTTACATGGAGGGAGGAAGATTCTAACACTAAGGAGATTCTAGAATGTTCTAGAAGGCGGATCATCCTTATTAAGCTAGCGCCACATGTTTTCAATTCTGTATTCAGTTTACATGCAAAAAGTTGTAGTTGTCCCTAGCGCTAGGAGGGGGACATTGCTGGGTACCCAATACCGCAATACCGTACGAAAATTTGGCAAATACCGAAATACCGTGTCGAAAATTAAATGGACGAAATAGCGATACCGCATTTATGATCGGTGTATCCATCTCGCGTGTTTTTTCAAGCATGCATACACCAGAAATCAACCTCAGCCTTCGCGACAAAACGTGAGAAGATCTGGTATTGATCGGTACAACGATCGAAAAGCCAGGTCATTGGATGTCCTACCAGTTTCATCATAGAGTAACTGTAAGAAATTGTGTATTCATTTACTGTTAAGTCTAAAGTCTTCCAAATATTGACCTACCGCAATACCGTGAAGGATCCTCAGTTTACCGAATACCGTTAGCCAGAAGGATGAAAAACCACATACCGCAGGGTTGGACGATACCGCAATACCGCACATTAAAATCAAAATTACCGAAATACCGCTTAAAAAAAGCTCAATACCGCAATACCGTAAACCCCCATGCCCCCTCCGCTAGGATCCTCCTCCCTCCATGTAAACAGTCCCTAACAGAGGATGGTCTTCTGCCTGTGGTCTCAGAGGTTGAAATTTACAAAGACTTTAGAACCTTTTCAAAACAATAGATTTTTTTTCTTCAAATATAAACTGATAGAAATTAACCGTCAGCCGTAGAGAAGTTCAGAAAATATTACTTAAAAAACCGTATAAAATATTACAACCCTATGAAGACCATTCGGTTAAGGATACTAAAGGTGGATATTTCTACTTCCTCAGAGGTCTCCAATTTGCTCTGTATATCAAAGGTTTATCATGAAAAACGTCACTGTAATTTTCGAGTTGCGTGACACGACAACAACGGTTTGCGTTGGAAAGTATTATTGAAGTTGTAGATTTCAGATCAGATTGATGTTTAAGCTTACGTTCACACGGCAACGGTTGAAACATTTGACCGGACACTTTGTTCACACGGAACTTTGAACGGCTTGGCGTCTTAGCAGGTGTTTACATGAGAAAACTCGCCCCGGCGCGAGTTTCATACCGGGATGACTTTTTTATTTCGTATCGCGTTTACATGACGACTGGGTCATTTCATATCTTGTTATTTGAAGGTACACTTCATGTTGATAAAATACATGTAAGATTCAAAATCGCAAACATTGCGCATGCGCTACCCGTTCCAGTCTACCGGCAGACCGATTTCACACCGAAACGTGTGGTCGTTTCGCGTTTACATGATACCGTTGCGAGATTTCGTACTGGAGTGAAATTCTCACCCCGGAACTCACGACGGCATGACATTTTGTGGTGGTATCATGTAAACAAATGTAGAGCCACGAGAGGTAACCGGAGTGAACAGACGACGTCACGAAGGTCGCCCCGCTGTCATGTTAATACTCCCTTAATTGTCGTGCTGCTAAGATGATTCCATGTGAACGGAACACCTCAACGCACGAATTTTCCACCAATCGAAAGTTTTTTCCCATTTTTTCCCTTTTTTTTTTTTTTTGCTAAAGTTTTTTCCCATGCCGCGTGAACTAAGCTAAACATGAATTGTATTTCTGCATGCGTAATAAGCAGTGAATTCACACGCAAGGAAGTAATGAAATTTCTGTCAGCCCAGTTTCCTTGAATTTGACATATATTTCTTCATAGCCATTTTATCCATTCAAAGATTTTTCAGTCAGTGTTCAGCCTGGCAAATACAGAGAAGTTAACGTCAAAAATTAACTGCTCATTTATATGAATGCAGGAATGCAGATTTGAATTTGATACTAGCTGCGGTAGACATTATTTTGAGCTAGCTTGAATAAATCACGTTGAAAGAAGTGCTGGTCGTCAGGAAGCCTCCAGGGTGAGCCTTCGATTGTGGCCTCCCCTTGTCTCTAAAGAAACCGCTCGTTCATAGGTTATGAAACAAGACGCAAGAACGGTTATTCTTTAATTTTCAGTTAAACTGTAATTAAATTAAACTACAGTTCAACTTTGTTTAAATTTCTAGGTCGTTTTTTTTGCAGGTCTTCGTTTTGTAGGTCGTCGTTTTATGGGTGAAAGGTCTTCGTTTTCTAGGTCTTTTTTTCTAGACACCGTCAAATGATTGATAATCATCGACTTTGCGGTGGTTTTAATGGTGTTACCTCGGCGGCTGTTGCTGTCCCAAACTTGACCTGAGGGCCGATTGAACCTTTACTTTTGTAAAATATATACTTCTTTTGTTCCAATAACTCTGCTTAGCTGCTGGCCACGTGACTGGAAATTAACGCTCTATACCTAACCGAAAGAAAGAGAAAGAATTTTTAGCGAGTGTTTCTAGATTTACACATGGCAAATATGAGTTTCACGGGTCATTGTGTTCAGTATCTCGCACTATTTCCCGGCGCCCTATTCTCCAGAACCTTTTCTCTTCTTATTTCATGTATATTTTCCTTCAGTACTTTCTCTTTCAGCCGAAAGTATCCTGAGTGTGGGCGGGAGCTGTGACCTATTTTTTTTTAAGGAAGGTGACCTACTTGCCAGGCTCTTGAAGAGGGAGGGTTAAGGGAATCGTGAGTCGTGAATCAAATTGTTCTCAAATGAAAACAAACACTTAAGCTACAAGCTGACGGGTTTTGGCGATCTTTGTGAATAACGTTCTTGGAAAATCTCAAAGCAAACGTTTCCAGACATGTGTTGCTATTTCCAAGCCCCCTTCACGTTTTTTAGTTCAGTTTGTTGTTGTGGTTGACACCTCGGCTGCCCTTTCGCCCTTTAACTTCTGTTATTTCAGGAACAATTCTGTGATGTCGCCAGCAAGACAATAAGCTTATTACTAAAAACATATCAATATATCTGTTAAAGGCAGGAGCTAGGGGGATGTCCGCTGACATGTCCAGTAGATAGAGAAGCCTTGGAAAGAAACAAGGTAAGCTAGAATTACGTTTCCTGCAAAAACCTCGCGAGCTGTGAAGAAGAAAGGGAAACTAGTCAAAGGGGAAAATACGATTTAAAAAAATAAATGGATAAAAATTGTACAAGAAAGAAAAAAAAAGCAGCGTCGTCGAGAGTCGAACCTTGGCCTTCTTCATTTGGAAAAGTCATTATTTTTAAAGCATTTTCCTGTGAAATTCTGCGAATAGACGCTGTTATATTACAAGCTGGTGCGTGCAGCTTTAGCTATTATGAATTCAAAGATACATTAGAGGAAAACTAACTTAAACGCATATTTTAATTCTTTTTTGCACAATGTATTTTGGTCGCCGGATGTAAATTTTTAGATAAGTTAAGGGGAAAAAATGGTGTTTCTATCTATAGACATTTGCCCTCTTTTTCTACATTTCATGACATTTTCCCGGACAAATCAACCAAAAGAAGGATTCTGTCACTAATCATCAAGTGTCCAAGTGAATGTGAATGGACCGGTGAGCTGAGGGATAAAGAGGTCAGGATCGGTATAGTGGTGATGAGATTAATTAACTGGAGGTTGCCTCAGTTAATTGAACTTTTGGGTTTCCAAAATTCCCTTGTTCCCTCAAACAAGAATGAGGATGATGCTTGGGTTATCCGTCAACCATCAAACGAAAGCCGCTTTTATTTTTGAGTTCCACAAACCCTCTCTTTCAAAACGAAGCCTAGTGCACAAGTTGGTGTAAAAACTGGCCTGGTGCAATACCCTATATGTGAAAATGAGTTCGTTTTGCTTGAAAATGAAAATTAATTTCAAATAGTCGCAATTACCCTTTTGTGTTGAGAAAGGAGGACGAGCAACTCGGAAGTGGCCTATTAATAGTCTACAAACGCACCCAAACGAGGGGTTCTTCTGGGGTTACCCCTGCCCAAATTATATAAACAATTGATTCCTCCCTATATTTGGGGTATGTGAACAACTTTACTGTATGGGTCCTTTATCAGTTATATCAGCC
The DNA here is from genome assembly GCF_958299795.1 of Porites lutea. Lineage (NCBI taxonomy): Eukaryota > Metazoa > Cnidaria > Anthozoa > Scleractinia > Poritidae > Porites > Porites lutea. The sequence continues at coordinate 31,389,745 of NC_133207.1, forward strand.
TTCTACACTAGTGAAATTTAGTTCTTGTTGTAATTAGAAAACATTGAAAAAAATTAAGTGACCATAGAAGCATTTGCCATCGCCGGTTGCTGTAGCTTGAAAGATTTTGAAGAAAACAACAACAAAAAGTAATAATATTATAATAATCAAAATGGCGCATGCCTTTAACGCTGCTTTCGACCCACCCTCTATGTCAATAGTGTTTATACTCGGATATGTCCTGAAATCTTAAAAAATGGCTAATACCTTAACCAACCTCGTCTAGAAGGCGTCTCTTAGAAAATGGGAGAGTCCCCTTTTATTTTCTAAGGGAAACGCACTTGGGGACAGGTTGGCAATGTAGTCGTATTATTGGGGCGTGCGCGTGAAAGCTGCTTGTTTATATTCGTGACTCCGTGGCCACTAAACGAAAACGCCTGCAGTGAAGGCTACCTTACCACCTAAGGGTGCACTGGCCGCGCAAAGATGACGTGCACAAGGAGAGAGGAAGCTGTCCTATTTCTTATGCGCTTGTCATGCACGCCGATGCTTATGGTTCACGAAAAGGTTTAAAGGTCAAAGCAACTTTCATGGTAAGGGGACATCGTTCAGTTCAAAGGGAATGAATTTGTTTGGTCGAATTATTATTTCAACAGAAACACTTGGATTCTTGCCCTCTGAATATTGTTTCGTGCACCAATGAAAAATGTGAAGTAAAAGTGGCCAGAAAGGATCTGGCTGAACACGTGGCCAACACATGCGTATGGAAAATTTCCAAGTGTCATCATTGTCAAGAGCATGTTTTTCAGTGCCAGATGGAGGTAAAACCAAATTAATAGTTTTCGAGAACCTTAATAACGCCCCCCCCCCCAAAACGTAAGGCGTTAATTGACAAAACAATGAAATAAGCACACCATTTTCACTCACCGTAATTTCACCTCAATCTATCCCTTCATAATAGTATGATAGATACTTCTTCAGTGATATCCTCCATAAGATCTTTACTAAGTTAAAACAGGTTCTTTAGGGTTTGCTGTTTTAAGGGTACAGGTGAATATTTTATAACTCGATATATAACATTTCACATCTGTTCATGAATTAAGTCCACCTGAAAAACGTAGCTTCGTAAGGTAAGTGACTGCATTATGCTGAGTGTTAGCTGTTCGTAACTTTTCAGCTTGGGTTATTACAATTCTGTCTCAATAGTAGTCCGCATTGTGAAGCTTCAACCACCAGGCTGCATCTTTCCCCTCACCATTCACGGGGCTTGATTGTAATGTTAAGACCTGATTACACTCTTGGTCCTCTAATTCATCCTCAGCATTTCGAATACATAACGCCATGTCTCAAAATCGCTTTCCTTCGCTATTTTCTTCATATTTTCATTTTTTACTCTCGGCAGGCACATCTAGAAAACTGCGAGGGTCTTGTAACAGAATGTCCAAACAACTGCGGGATTAAAATATTAAAGGAAAAGGTAAGACTGGTTACGATGTGTGCTTAGGTCACCTGATAAGAAAATGTAAATGTAACTGGTTTTGCCCACGAAGCATTTGGGAGATCTCACAAGGACGAAAATGTTCGTGCATTCCAATTGGAAGTATCCGGAAAATAACCTCTCGGATTACTGCATAGAAGAAAACCAGCATTAGCAAACTCAAGCCACGGGCAGGGTGACACAGCTGTGAGAGCGTGAGAGCGTGAGAGCGTGAGAGCGCTCACTTCCTTGCAACTATTGGCCTGGGTTCGAATCCCGGAAGCGACGCCATGTTTGTTGCGCAGTGAAACCCCGCCTTAGGACCACCTCGGTGATACGGTCACCTCGATCGTTATTACGGCCACTTTTTTTGGCCGCCTGGCAAAAAGGCCATACACAGTTTCTTGTAAAAAAGATCCCTCCTTCATACGGTGACCCGTTAATACGGCCAAATTTTTTTTTGACCCATTGGTGACCGTATTAACGGGGTTCCACACGCTATCTACTAAGTTCATTCTCTCCAAGTTTTTTTAGGTCAAAATGGTTAGACAGCCTGTGTCATTCAAAACTTTCCCTTTAGTTTGTCGGTACCTGCACAGATCGCTTGTGCGTGGAGGTGTGAAGGTATTATAAAGTATTGTAGGGTAACTGGAAAATCCAAAACCTCATTAATAACTAAGTTATTGTGTTCCTACAAGGTCGAAGACCACGTTAAAAATACTTGTCCGCTGACTGAAGTTCCCTGCCCATATGATTGGATGGGCTGTATATGGAAGGTAATTTTTTTGATTATTAGAATATTTAAAATATTTCGTTGTGGAATGTTAGAGTGGACACAGACAGCATAAGGTTATATTACTATCACATTTTTTTTAAAAATTTTTAGTCTCTGTAACAATTATACTTACTATTATCTTTTTATAGTCCGATACTATTGTTTTTTTTATGTATATTGTAAATTTTTTATTGTAGTTTTTAACAGGTGAAGAGCCACTAGGTGGATACACTGTTAATAAACCATTATTATTATTATTATTATTATTATTATTAGGAACAGGGAAGTCATGTAACGGTTTGCGTCATTGTCTATATATATATAGTCAAAGAAAATAGCTTTGACGCCAGTTATTCCTCAGCAACCCATCACCGTTATCCACCGGATAAATCTCTATCTATTGGATAGTAGCATTAGCACTCCCCCATACTTATCCACTTCAGTGATTTATCCAGTGGATAGCGTTATCCGGTGTTTCAGCAACTGGGGCCTGAACAAGACAGCGCGGGAAAAACGTCTTTTTTGAGAGAACTATAAAACAAGCGCAGTTCTCACTTGTTTTAGTTCAGTCGTGGAGGTCGCAAAAGCACGACAACAATTTTTTCCTGTTTCCTCTAAGCTTGGATAGAATTGGACGAGTTGCAAAAGAAACGTTAGTGGTATACATGTAATCGACGTCTTGGATGTCACCACCATGGCGGTTACTATAATAATCATCTTAAGACATCTCAAACTTGGTACTCCGTTGATTGCTTGTTGACCTTGTTAATACAGCTATAGAGAAGTGTAATAGAACAGGATTTGCACGCTTGAAAAAATTACACAAACGCACAAACGAGGGCACAATAATATATAAATAAGTATTTTAAAAAATATATTCTCTTTTTTTTCTCCATAGCAATTCAAGCTATTAGCTAGTGAACTTACGCATCAGGACCGGAGAGGAGAGAAGACGGTAAACCTTGTGTGACAAGCGTGACATTAATTTTGTTTGAGAAAACTTTCCGTCAAACTTCACCCTTCTTTAAACAGATCTTTTACTTTAAAAATGATCAGAAAATATTATTGTGAAGTGAAGATCATGACAAAGTACACAAGTAATTATTATAGCCTTGTCACGTTTGCCATGCACACACAAGCGTTTTGCCATCCTCTTCTCCTTTCTCGACGTCCTGTTGACAGCAACGACAACGGGCGACGTCAACGAGAACGGCAAAAATCAGGGGCACCCAACGAGAATATCGTTCAAAACCGCTTAAACATAGCAATATTAAACGTATTTGAGTATTTTAATGGTAGATATAGGCATATTTTTATCCCCTAAAAATGTTTTATCTGTTCGGATTTCCTAGCTGAAAGTCTAGTGATCCGAAAATTATAGGGATGAAAACTTACCTTTTCGAAAATTCCAGCTAGAAAAAAGGCTCCCGAAAATTCTAGGTGACCTTTTTAGGGTAAAAATCCGTTCAAAATAGGCAATTATCCCATTTTTTAGATGTTCGAAAATCCTAGGAGAGGCAGGCAAGCGAGAAATTTTACAACAAATGTTCCGAAAATTCTAGATCTCAAATCGTCTTCCGAACAGATATTTTCCGAAAATTGTCGTTGGGTGCCCCTGAAAAATGCAGTGGAGGACGTTAACACAAGACAACAACTTGCTTTTTCTTTTCCTGAACCTCGATAGAACCTTTTAGAATTCAGCTCCAGAAAAAACTGCCAACATTTGGCGAATTGAACCCGAGGCATAAGCGCGAGAAAGTTTGAAGTAGCGCATCCGTACTTTTTAGGTGACGTTTTTGTAGCCGTCGCCGTCGTTGTTTCTTAAGCTCCCTCATAACAGAGTACTTATTGAAAACATATTTTGCTATATATGGCTTGTTCCAGCGCTTTTTCTTTCTGGTTATAAGCCCCCTCCCTTTATAAGCTTTCCTACATGATTGTTACGTTAGGATGTATTATTAACCGCATCTATGCTGATATTCCAGGTCCAGAGGGAAGTGCTTGAATCACATATCCAGTGTGAGACCAGCCATCATCTTCATTTGAGTTGTAAATTAAACGGCACTCAGGATGAAGTGAGAAAACTTCAAACTAAAGTGAGGAAACTTGTGGAGAGAGAAAACATCCGCCACAATGAAATTGAAGAAAGAGTGCAGGCCCTTGAAAACTATTTTGAAGAAAGAATGCAGGCCCGCCAAAATCA